>NW_026886292.1:0-600000 GCF_032173495.1 Musca vetustissima
AAGCAGCGGAAAAAACTGTTACAAAACCAAGACAACAATAACAACGAAAAAACGGCCAACAACAAATATAATTCCATGACTGACTAAGTGCTGCTCAGCAGACGGGAAAAGAATTAGAAAACGAGTAGAAAGGACGGACCACACGACCAAACGATAAAGAAGTAGTAAAGGAAAAAAAAAACAACAAAAAAATAAAAGGAGAGGAAACCACCTCAGAAGGGAACACCCATACAAATTGATAAATAAACAAAAACATTGCCACATTTGGAAAACAGCAAAGCATATAGGGAGCTCGATGATAGTGGAGAAATGTCGAAAACAATACCATCGACTCAGTGAACAAGGGATTTATAATGTACGACAAAAAATTGAAAATGATGGTACAGTGTAAATACCTTAAAGATATAAGAGTACACACACCGCCGACATACATACATGCAACAACATTTGATTCTTTTACATTCACATTTGTATGGGTGTTTCTTTGAGTGTATGGGGTAGTAGTCACTACATTCACAAACTGTCATCATTTTTCTCACATTCAAAATGGAAATGGTCTGTGGAAAATCCTTAACATTGGCAAATTAAATATCTGAAAAGATTTCGTTACTTTTCTGTGTTATTCATGCGAAACGCTACCTTAGAGGAGTTCGCTACATGGAAAATGGGTAAATGTATGATAGGATTACCATTGGTTTTAAAGGAAAACTTTTAATTTTTGACAAAGTGGAAAAGGAAAGGGGGATTTTAAGAATGAATAAGTTCTATATTTTGTGTTTTATCAATTAAAATATGTATGTATATTTTAATTAGGAAAATTAAAATTTACTTGACACAATGAAGTAGAGGTCAATGTGAAGGGTTGAAATGGGTAGCTGGAATTTTCGGTAATTAGTAGTTGAAGAGCTATCCGGGATTAATCAAATAAGAGTTCTATATATATTGAGAATAGTTTACACAAACACGAAAGAAAAGGTCGCATGCGTTCAAGGGTGATCACTACATACCCTACAGTATGACATCACATTAGAGACACTTTGACTGCGCGCCCATAATACGCAAAATACTAAATAATATGGAGTGCAGTTATATTGGGGCTATACAACCGAAGCAGCTGTATTTTCGCATATCGAGTTTTGAGGGGTTAGAATACCTCCTCGCAGAAATGTTTTAATATGAGTCCAAATTTCGAACTAGTCCCCATGAAAATGTCCCGTTTTTATAGTGGTCCTCATTATGCGACTTTGAAATTTTATACCCTAAGCCTTATGGCTTGATAGGCACAAATGTGCCTCATCTAAATATTGGGTATATGCCTTATGTTTCATTGGAACAAATCCGTTTCAGAAAATTTGGAGTCCTTTTACACATGTGCGTCCGTCGGTCTGTCTGGCTGGTGCACACGATAACACTCGAAGGGAATAATCGATTTAATTAAAAATTCACATCTTAATATTTCTTCCAATCTTAGTTTCAGTTAGACGAGCTGGAATATCGGTCCACTCCTTTTGGTACCTACTCCACAAAATGGTCAAAACTGTGCAAAAAATTAATTTTATAAAATCATCCGAATGGACAATCTGATTTGAACCAAACTTTGTACAATCTATTATCTTTACCATTATATTTGTGGCTTATAGAGCAGCAATTTGAAAAAAATCACAAAACAATTAATTTTTTGGTCCATTTCATCCCCTAAATATCTCCGTTCTTGACCATAACTTCGTGTAAAATTTCAAATCGTTCAGCGCGAAATATATTCTCTCCATGGTGGTAATGGTAATCAGAATAACTAGAACCACATCCGAGTACATACAACAATATAAGAGCCAACCACTCGTCTAGTTGACACAGTATATCAACTTCTCGGGTCTATATCCTTCAGTAGTAAATATATACGCTATAGAATACAAATTTTATAATTATTCACACAAATGTCTGGGTCCATTTGACCAGCTAAATATTGGCCGATTTTCATCAAAAATGTCATACTTTTTCCATGGTCAGACCCCCCTATCACAGTGTAAAATTTCGTAATTTTTGGGTCATAATTGTGGCCTTTAGAGCGACCAGAAAAACGTACATGGTATCACTTTTGGTCCATTTTATCCCCAAAATATTTTGGGACCATTGCCAAAAACAATAGGGATCTTTATTGGCCAGAAGCGGTCTTACATGCAAAATTTCGTGTTTAAAAATTATAATAGATCAAGACACATGTCTTGATCAACTCAGACATATAATGATCGGTATACTAAAAGGTGGGTCTAGGACCAATATTTTGCGGCGTTACATTCTCTTGGGGCCACACGAAGCTATAATACCCTGACAACATAGTTGTGTAGGGTATAAAAACTGAAGTAAATATTACCCCCTAAAAACACAATACATTTTTTAAATCTTCCCATTCCACATCAGACAACAACAAATAAAAAATTGTTGTAATTGACAGTATGTCAAACAATTGTATTCGTAGTTTTGAAATATATTCGAAAGCTGTCTATTTATGTTATCGCATCATGTCAACACAATTTCGAACATTGCCTTGTCATGTTATTTCAACGTTTATCTTAAATGCTATGTACATTTGACCTGTTTGTGTGAATGTATATGTGTCGGTGAATGATGTTAGTGTAGTTTTGGCACACACAAAAAAGACGTAAAAAAACAAGTAGCTTCATCCTTTTTTACGTGTCTTTAGCTCACTTTACATTTACCTCAACGTCATGTACTCGAATAAGCAGAGAATAAGTGGCGAGGTAAAACTTTTATCCAACTCAATGTTACCCCTCCTCAAATGCAAACAGACCGACCGACATACACACAGACCGACACGTCTTTAACTTAAAAAAGTCTTTAATTTGTTGTAAGTGGCCAACCTTTACTATGTTCCGACGACGTATATTCACCCCAAGTTTTATTGTGCACATCATTTTTTTTTTGTTTTGGTTTCGGCTCAACATTTACGCTTCGCTTACCTTGAAGTCTGATCTTTTTTTCTTCACGTGGTTTTAAAGTGTAGAGACATAAGAATGAGATGCTGAGAAAGAAGAATTCCCCCCTGAAACAGGAACTTAGACATGACATGGGGAAATAGAAATGTCATTTTTGTTGTTGTTTTTTGAAATCCTTAACAAGAGCGAACCATAACAATTTTGTATGGTGTCTAAGTGGAAATGGTAAAGGTATTTCAGATTTTAATTTGTATACATATATACATCCGTATATTGGGTTGTGTATAGTTGTCTTTTGTGTGTGTGTGTGAATATGTTTGCCCAAAAACCATCATTATTTCTAACATATGAAATGTATGTTATCCCACCATTAAATATGTGGTAATGTAAATATTTAACAAAATTATGTAAATTTTTGTGTTTCGACCGAGTTAATTTAGTAATAAATTTTCATAGCATCGCTAATCGGCTAAATATTGTCCCATGTTTTTTCTATTTTTTGCTGTTGCCAATGTAATCGTTTTAATGGGATTTAGTTAATAATCCATAACATTGTATTTGTTAAATGTTTAACAACAATTATAATAATTTGTTTTTAAATATTTTAAACGGTTTAATGTGTGACCAGGATAAAAGGAGAAGAAACTTATTTTTAGTTATTAATAAATTACAGCAATAAATGAATAACGTGTGGTATGGTATGGTTCAATGTTTTGAACTCATTGAGAAACCCATCTACAAATGTTTACGAACCCCAAATAAAATCCGAAGATCGGACTCTCGATCCGTTCCTTCCTTAAATTTTATATGAAATGAGTGTGGAGTATCCGATATGGTAAAAACATATACATAATATAAACCGAATGGTGAATTCATTGTGATCTAAACCTAGAAGACATTAATTAAAACTTTGTAGTAGGTGGTTTTTTTGATGAGTTAAAAACTATATATTTCCTACAGTTGATCTGATTATAAAAGTATTACAATGTACAAAGTCTTCGTTAGACATTGGATTTACAAATTGGTAAAAGTATTACAATGTGCAAAGTTTAGATTAAACCGACTGATATTGGATGTAAAAGTATTCAAAATTTTGATCTTCAGAATTAATCATATACTGGTAAGAATATTTGTATTGGATTTGTCAGCTTTCTATGAAATTGAATATTCCATTCGCCTCATACGAGATTTACAATCTTTTAACATTGTGGCAGTTTGTGGGGTAATGGCAAATAGTGGGTCCTTCAAAAAATTCTTTTAAAAAATCCATGCTTAAGACCTTTTGGGTGGCCCCCCCTTTAACGCCTTGGGCTCAAACATTCTTTTAAAAAATCCATGACTATGGCCTTCTGGGTGCATCATAATATTCTTTTAAAAAATCCACGCTTAAGGCGTTCTGGGTGGCTCACAAAATTCGTTTAAAAAATCCACGCTTAAGGCTTTCAGGGTGCCTCAAAATATTCTTTTAAAAAATCCACGCTTAAGGCCTTCTGGGTGCCTCAAAATATTCTTTTAAAAAATCCACGCTTAAGGCCTTCTGGGTGGCTCTTTTTTTAAACCACGCTTAAGGCCTTTTGGCTGGTTCAAAATCCACGCTTAAGGCCTTCTGGGTGGTTCAAAATCCCCGCTTAAGGCCTTCTGGGTGGATCAAAAATTTCTATTAAAAAATCCACGGTTAGGGCCTTCTGGGTGGCTCAAAAATTCTTTTAAAAAATCCATGCTTAAGGCCTTCTGGGTGGCTCAAAAAATTATTTTTAAAAATCCACGCTTAATGCCTTCTGGGTGGTTCAAAATCCACTGAAGCTGAACAAATCCATCTAAAAAATCCAAGCCTAAGGCCTTCTGGATACGACCAAAACTTCATATAAAAAATCCCAGGCCTAAGATATTTTAAAAAATCCACGCTTAAGGCCTTCTGGGTGGTTTAAATCCACGCTTAAGGCTTTCTGGGTGGTGTAAATCCACGCTTAAGGCCTTCTCGTTGCTTCAAATTCCACACTTAAGGCCTTCTGGGTGGCTCAAAAAATTCTTTTAAAAAATTCACGCTTAATGCCTTCTGGCCTTCTGCCTTAATGCCACTGAAGCTGAACAAATTCTTTTAAAAATCCACGCTTAATGCCTTCTGGCCTTCTGCCTTAATGCCACTGAAGCTGAACAAACCCATCTAAAAAATCCACGCTTAGGATTTCAGGGTGGCTCGAATTTTTTTTAAATCCACGCTTAAGGATTTCTGGGTGGTTCAAAAAATTCTTTTAAAAAATCTATTTCTTTTAAGGCCTTCTAGGTGGCTCGAAAATTTCTTTTAAAAAATCCACGCTCAAAGCCTTCTGGGTGGTTAAAAAAATTCTTTAAACAAATCCACACTTAAGGACTTTTAGGTGGCTCAAAAAATTCTTTAAAAAAAATCGCGCTTAAGGTCCTTTGGGTGGCTCAAATAATTATTTTTAAAAATCCACACCTAAGGCTTTCTGGGTATCTAAAAAAAATAATGTTTTAAAAATTCTCGATTCAGACCTCCATAGCCCAGTCGGTAATGATGGCCCAGGTGGATGAACGACTAAACCGTTGCTGCTCCGTATCCGCCAGTATAGGGAAAACCTCAAAAATAGCTGAAATTAAAACGATACATCACAAACCAATTTAGGTCCAGAACAAGATGTCATGGAAAAAGAAGAAGCTTGCTTGTAATAATATCACTTTGATTAAATTAAATGTGATATGTTCTAAATTAATTTCTTGTGTTCTGCAATTACTGAAAATTTTACTTAAAAATTTAATCCGCCTAAATGAATGTGAACAATTTTCCCTTTATAAATAATAAATTGATTTAAGAATCCTTGTTCCACTTTGTCGCCAGGGTCATTAAATACTTTCGTTTGAATTCAAAGCCAGCAGCAAGCATACTAAATAATTTATAAACAAGGTCATAGCAATTAATCTGCATGTTGTTTTTTTTTTTTCATTTACCATTTAATAATAAAAATAACACGAAGAAAAGAAAAACAGAGAAAAAAGAACACACAACATTTACATCATTAAATTATGCCTGACCCTGAAAAGAAAATCATGTATCACAGAGGCATCATCCGAGTACCAGAGCCATGCAGGCAGTCAGGCTGCCAACAGCAACGTAAAATATGCTAATTTAATAAATTTGAAACATTTCTCTTTCATTTCTATGGCTAACATAATTTCCACGAAATTCAATTTCGCACTACAATGATTATTAAGATAAAAAAGCAGACAAAAATGGATGAGTGTTATTAAACGCTTAAGACAATGGCGATGATGATGGCAATGCCGATAATAATCATTTTGATGACAACGCTGATGATGAAGATGTTCGGAAGATGTAGGTGGATGTCATTTCCGATGTCTGAGTGTTGGAAGGCAGCGACGACACGAATAACGAGTATATTCTTGTTGGGATTTTTCAACAACCAGAAGGTGTAAGGAGCATGGTGGATATGACAAGGATAACACTCTTAATGAATTGCTATTAGGTTAGGTTGAAGAAAAGAGAACATTTCACACAAAATATGTATCCTAAAAAAGCTGTCCTTAAATAAAAACATAAAGCGCTCCAAATTATCATTATGTGGCATACAAATGTCTGAGTGTGCCTGTGTTAGCATCTCTATGGCATGTGCTCGCTTTCGGCAGGATAAGACATATGCTTACATACACACATTTAAATAAGACATACACAAGTTTATTTAGGTTGATTTGAGTACCACCAAATGTTGCCGTAAAAAAAACACGTGAATGTGGCAATGACATCGACGAAAATAATTACTCGTGTGCTCTCAAATTCACTTTACTTTTTTCAGTTTCTTTTTTTTTCTGTCTCAAATATCCACAGCCAAGCAAAGAGACCTCAACACATTCACAAATCCATTCACAGATGAGTTGATGTCTTTATTATTGAAGCGGCATAAAAAACTGGTACAAAGTCATTAACAAAACGGTTATGACGGTTTGTGAGAGCGGATGTTACGAGGGGTATTGGGAAAAATTGCATGTTCTTTAAGATATAAAAAAGAAAAAAATGTATTGGAAAAAAATGTATAGTATCCGTAACAGCAATCTGCGACGCAGCCACTTACACCGCACATTGCTGTCACGAGACAGCAATGTGCCACGAGATCGTGGATATTATGAGTCGTAGAGGTATTTTGCTCAAGGTGGCACAGGAAACGAAGCTGAATAACATCTGCAGTCTTCAGAGTTGCGATGTATACAATATATGGAGTAGCAGTCAAGTGTGGTACCGTCGAGGTACACGAGCTTAATATATACATTTTGCCGTTAAATTTCTGTTCCCCGCGTTACATGACAGACATTATGCAATTTCATACTAGGTAATGTTTAGAGAGGGGCATGGCGCAGGCCGAGCAAATTGATAACTCAACGTTTTGCACGGTGAATGAGGACATACCAACCAGGATAAGGGGAGACTGTCAAAGCTCACCGGACATACCCATCGTGTCTCTTTGTCCAACGAATGACGTGCTTGGCAACCCGTCATTTCATTGGGATCAGATCACCTTCCCATTATCATATCCATCAACCACCCGACTTTATAACTTCTGAACTTAAGCATGGGTAAGCTAATTGGCAAGAATTAAGAAATTTCACCAATCGTCGCTTCAGAAAACTGCCCAATTCTTTTGATGCCCGGCTAGCAGAAAGGAATTTCCGGGTCATCTTCACCAATCGTCGCTTCAGAAAACTGCCCAATTCTTTTGATGTCCAGATAGCAGAAAGGAATTTCCGGGTCATCTTCACTGCTGTTGCCGCTCGCTTCTTATACCCAAATTGAGACCTAACTTCCCGTCAGTTGTAGTGGGATTAGTAAATGAAAGTGATGCGTTTCGTCGTACTAACCCCAGAATAATAAAAAAAACTGATAGCCCCCACAAGTCGTCCGCGCATGCATCAGCAGGAACAAAGTTCTCAAATCGCTAGCACTTGAGGAGTAAAATATACCATTTACATGAGAAGACAAAGATCCTTCCTGAGAAAACACAACAGACAATTCAACCCAAAATTTCTTAAAGAGTGGCGCGACAATTGTATCCTCTGCATTTTATTGATATTTCACACAATAAATATTGACCGATCTTCGTCGAAACAGCCATGCTTATTCATTGAGCAGATACTCTTCCACGTATAATATTTCGGTACTTTCGAGTCATAATTGTAACCTCTAGAACAACCAGAAAAGCAGACAAGAAATTTTGGTTGAAATTTTCGATTAGGTCCATATTTTGTGGTAACTCAACACAAAAGGTCCCGGGCCATTTTCGGGTTTTGCCGAATTTCCAGGCGTAGAGAATGTAATATGTCATTCTAGAATGTAAGAATGTAAGAATGTAATATGTCATTCTAGTAATAAATTATTATATTATATACAATATTATATTATATACAATATTATATTATATACAAAATTTAAATTGTCTAAACTTATAATGTCTATTATAAAAACTTTCTCAACGAGCCGCGTATCTCAAAGTTTGTTGCTGTTGTTTTTTTTTTATTTCGTCATAAACATGTTTTATATTCATATTAAGAACATAAAAATCATTAAGAACAGAAACGGCATCAACTGAAATAATCCTTGTAATCAAACAGACAAAAAACTCACAAACATACACACAACTTAAACAAATATCCCCACACTACACACATACATAGGAAGAAACTCTTTAAAAGCAAATCATGGGACCACAGAGAAAAAGAGCGGCCTAAGTCAACACTAATGTACACAACATTCATTCAAACAACGACATCTTATTCAGCAACATCTTCCACTCCTTCCGCGTTTTGTCTTCTTCGTCGTCATGGCATAGCCATAGCCATAGCATGATGATACAAAAATTTATGATGAAAGTCAAAACGTAATTCAAATGTTTTAAGGCCACACCACTACCATCATCGTCATCACTATATCAACAAAACTCTCTCTCCGTCTCTCTCTCGCTCGACATCGTTGTTATGTGAAGACATGAGCCCCATTTGCCAACAAATCATGTCGATGTCACAACTACGGATTCTGCTGACATTGATGAAAACTCCTGAAGTGCTAGAGGAGAATAAGGTTCGTCTGAGCGTTGCCTTCACAACAAATGGTTACACAACTGGGTGGTGGGTGGTAGACTTTTCAATCGAAAAGAGAAAAAAACTCATTATAGGCGTTTAGTGCATAGAAAGACGGATGAAGGAAAGTTCTTTAAAAGCAATGCTTGAATGCATGAATGGATAAATGAATGAATGAACGAATGAATAACGCAGTCGACTCGAATAAATGAATGAATGAGAGTGGAATTGGAGAGAGGTTCGTTGTTATGCTAAATACATAGGTCGTTGTTGTGGAATATATAGGTTCCATTCGCAAAAAAAATTTTTTTTTTGGAATTTTTTATGATATGCCATGCTTTGTTGGTGCTCATAGTTAGAATTAGGTAGTAGCACATAAAGAGTCCAATGAAATCTGGTAAAAACTAATATGAAATATGTTGGAACTATTTTTAAATTACGGACGAAAGGAAGAGTCTAAAAAATAAAAATAGGTTATAATTTATATACAGATGTATTTTAATATTGACATTATTTTGTATGTTATTCGAAATTTTTATTAAGAAATTTAGCAACCATGTATCTAAGTCGACAATGATTCCTTGTATTTTCTAAAACAGTACCGACCCTATACCATATCTCCGAACTTTAAAATTATAAATAAGGGTTGTCAAAGCAAAGGTCCATCATAAACAAATTTATATTAACCAAATGTTATCTTAGCAATTTTAGAGTCTCATCGATATAATGCATAACCCACATGGTTAAGAATTTATTATTACAGCGCACAAAATGCCAATTCTTCTTGACCTAACTAAATAAATAGTCCACAACATGTATACATTCCATCGTAAGGTGAGTGAAAACATCTTTTAATATTGGAGTATGTTTTGAAATAGCATCCACATAAAATTTCAGATCCAATATAGTAATTTTTATAGACATAGACGTACTTTCCAAGCAATGTCTGGGAAACTAGGGGCTATTAGTGGTTGAAAACTTCATTGCAGATAATTTACATTGTGAGGATATATAAGTTAATTTGGTCCAAAATGTTTGTAACACCATGAAATATTGGTTCTTGAAACAACTTTTAGTATACCATTCGTTATATCTCGACCAGATGAGTCTATCTAGCTATGTGTCCGCCGATGGAATCACTCAAAGAGGTTTCGGATTTAATTTTATTCACTACGCTTCAAATCAAAGAAAAAAAAATATTGACAATTTGTGGGGGAGGTACCAGAAGATGTGTCACAACTTCGGACTTGATATTGGTTTTATGAATATTGAACCTTTTTAAAACACTTGTCAGGGACGCGCCAGAAGGAGAGGACCCATGGTTCCACCTTCGGACTCGATCTAGGCTTTGTAAAGATAATTAGATGTGAAAAGTTTGGTTGAAATCGGATATTCCATTCGCTTGATATTGGATTTATAAAGATTGAAATTTTTGGCCGTTTGTGGAAGAGGTACGAGAAGTAATGCACCAATGGGTCCGGATTTGATCTGGGGTTGGGAAGGATAATAGGTTGTTCACCGTTTAGTTCAAATTTGACATTCGGACAGTGGAAGAATGGAACCCATTTTCGGACTTCATCTAGGCTAAGTAAAGATAATAAGTTGTACAAAGTTTTGTTTAAATAGGATAGTCTATTCGTATGATATTATAAAATTAATTTGTAGCGCAATTTTGACCATTTTGTGGCGGAGGTACCAGAAGGAGTGAACCGATATACCCCATCTTCGAATTACGTTTGGAAGAAATATTACGATATGTAAAGTTTGGATGAAATCGGTAACTCCCTTCGAGAGTTATCGTGCGCACCAGAAAGTCAGACATACAGACGGACGGACATTTATAAATCGATTTAAAATTGTCTGTAACGAATTTGGTCCAAAGAAACGTGGAGTATAAAACCAATATTTCGATAAGGCACATTTTTCTTCTTTAAAGTGTATATACTCTCATTAGCCATATGGCTGAATTTACAAAAATCGATAATGCTGCAAAGCCTCAGATGACCAAATTTGAACAACTCGTTTAGTTTCAGCACAATATTATTGATGGAATAAAATTTTAGTTTGTTCCAAAGGTCATATTTCACTTAAGGTATATAATAATTTGTTTTCAGAATCGATTTCGGAGTCGGTAAAAACTAAGTCGAGCCGAAAAAAGTTCGACTCCGCAGCCCTGATATACACCACCGCATTTCCTGTAATCAAAATGCTCTTTACTCCGTATTACACAGAGATTGTTGTAAATTTACCATACCATATCCTTTAATTAAATAATACAACAAGAATTCCTTTCAACTATATTTATCATGAATCAAAAATCATCTATGAAATCCCAAAAGAATGTGGTTGGCAATCACACAAAATAATTTGATGGATATACAGTAGTGATCACCTGAAGGGAAAAGTGTATTGCTTGCCGCTTGTTGTTTTGCTGCTGCGGGAACGTGGTAAGTGTATTGTGTCGTCCGGTTTTGTATTGGGATACCAGCCCGGACTTGTGTCAAACTGGGAGAGGCTTCGGTCTCGAGCCTAATCGGAGGTTATCCATACCGCGGGTGTCAGGTGTTCTGGATCTGTCGATCGCGCCTGACAGTTGATGTGGCCCCCTGGGGAGCTTGTTTTGGTTTCGCCCCTCACCAAGGGCAGGAGTGTGCCTTATGCATGCTGTCCAATTGGTATAGCACCGCCTGTAGCTTAGGCACTGTGAGTTAGGCCAAATGGTAGGGACTCACAAAAATTTCTCCAGATATTGTTCGTTTAGAATATTATGAAAAAAAGTATGAAAATATCAAACCATCTTTTTCCATTCAGGTGTGTGTGCTAATTAGATGACCACCACTGTATATATTGCATCATAATGGTTTAGGTATTTCTAATCCATATAAGAGATTGATGATAGCGAAAATGCATTTAGTTTTTTTTATGCAGTTGATTTAATTTGAATTTTAATTCCCTTATCTTAAAGATTTCATTCATTTATCACATTCTTACCGATTTATATTAACATTTATAAAATCCGTTATTTGCTTACCTGAAATCAGAATAAAAAAATATAATAATTAGAAAATAATTTGGTAAAATATTTAACTTTGATTATAAACTGAAAATGGAGTTCTATGTTACGCACGTCCTTCACATAAAACTAAAAAGTCTTTCAAATAATTTATTGTAAAGTTCATAATCTTATTAAATTCAGTCTAAGTTAAACACATAGATTTGTGCTAGATTTGTGGATAGATATTTTGCCCGGCAATAACTCTGAGTTACTTTCCTGTTTTACGTCATAATTTTAATGGATATAGGGAAAGTCTTGAAATTTGATATTCTGCTCCAAAACCAAAAGGAAACATAAAAAAATCTTCCGTTAAGCTACTTAATTCAATTTGTTGTCCTATTTCCTTGCTACCATCTTTCGATCCCTTCTGTGTCTTCATATATTATCGACTTTGTCGTGGCTGTCATTCACATTTGCTGTTTGCCATAAACAAAAGTAGAAACCAAAAGCGACAACAACAAATACACATGGCCCTAAATAATATATGATACTAATAAGCTTTAATAAAATTTTATGGTCATCTTTACAATGGATTTTATGACATGACCGAACCAAAAAATAAAAACAAAAACACTTATTTATGATTTAAGTCGAATATCGTGATGGCATTCTCTTCATTATTATTACCATTTTTAACTTATAATACTAAAGAACAACAACAAGGAAAACTCTACTAAACAAAGAAAAGGAAACACACACGACATTCAGTTGAAAGTAGAAGCGTAAATAATCGAAACCAGTGACAAGGGTATAGTCGGCAAAAATATCGAAGATGATGGCAAACAATTTTTCTTTCTTTCGTTCTTTGTTTGAGTTTGTGTCTTTGTGCGGTGTGGGGAAACCCCCAAAAAAAGCCAAAAGCATTCAGCTGCCACCACCAACAACAACAGAAACACCAAAAAAAGAGACATATAAATAATAACAAGAAAGAATGTGGAAAGCACAAAAACAAAAATAAAACCCTTAAACCTCGCCGGCAACCAAAAATACGATTTGCTAAGCAAATAACCTTGAAAATGGGTCAACTTATGCCGCCAAAGAAATTTTAAATTCTTCTCCCCCCAGGGTCGTTTGTTATTGTCTCCACCATCAAGGCACCACAGATGTCTTTTGTCGTCTGTATATGTATGTACATTTGTCTCGTTAGATAAGCGGAAATTTTGTTGGTGGTGGTGATGTTGTTGTTGTTTTCTTCGTTCGATGGCATGGCCTAAATTGAAACCATTTGCATATAAATTAACGGAAACGGAAATAGAAGCATATTTATATATGTGTTAGGACATAACTACCAAACTCGGATATGTATTCGTAAACACAGAAACACCCACACACATAAATACATATATAAATAACATGGCAGCAGTTTTGTAGGAAACTGCCGCTATAAAATAAACAGACAATAAATAAAATATACACAAAAATGTGGCATACTTTTAGGGCGGTGATTGTGCTGCAATGTTATATTTTGTGATTGTTAAAGTCAGTCATAAGTCATAACAAAATTCTATGATTATGATGTACATTCTTCATTATATTTGAAATTTGAAAGTGTTGAACGAATTTAAGGTCATTAGATAAGTTTGAGAAATTGTCTTAGATACAAATACATAAAATTGGGAGGGAAATTTTACAAAATTTTGAATGATAAAGACATATTATGTTGAAACAATGTTGAAATTTTCAAATCTTAACTTCAAATATAAAATCAATTATAGTATGCTTACAAACATAATGCTGCTGTGGCCAATGTTCGGAATAAAGGTGTAATGCGGGACATAAAATAGCGTATACTACACTAACCACTAAAGGTTCATACCTCACATTTATGTGAAAGATAATTCAGCTGTGTTTAAAAATGTGACTTATTATAAAAATTGATTATTATACATTTTTTTATTTTCAATAAAAATAAAAGAGAATTGCGATACTTACAAATAAATCTTTTTTTCATCAAACGCTCGTAGGACTTTAATAAACTTAATATATCATTGAAAGTCATTTTCCATTAATTTATTTTTCTTTTAATGTTTCGCAGTCATTTAGTGGGATAGAATTCCATATTTCACAAATTTTCTTCCAGTTATTTGGGATTTATTTCTTAATTGCCTTTTCCTTATAGCCCAAACACTTTCAATTGGATTTATAAAGACACATCCCATCAAAATTGGAAGACTGGGAAGACTGGGTGTATATGGACCACAGGTCTGTAGAGAGATCGCAGGTCTCTGTAAAGACCTCAGGAGTGTATAAAGACCAATATATATATATATATATAGATGATAAATTAAGCAAATTAAGGAACGATAAAAATCGGAAAAACATATAAAATAAAAATGTATATATAAAATTTATAAAAATAATAAATATTTCAAATAAAAACTCCAAAGATGGGAATTAACCTAATAGAACGATTCTATTTTGAAAGGCTTTATTGAAGAAGGCCTCAATATTTTTGTAGTATGTGAGGGTTTAATTATGTGACCACCACTGTATATATAGAACAGAGAGGTTTATGTTCGAATTGACCTATATAAACACCAAAGACCTGTATAAAGATCAATTGGTCTGTAATGAGGTCGATTGGAAATGATCATCATAAAGACCAGTTAGTCTGTATAGATGAAACGATGGTTTTTAATTTGCGGTTAGGTGTCTTCACCATGAGCAGAGAAATCGTGAAAAAAACCCTAAAAATATCGACTTATGGTGGGTATTTTTATACGGGCCCTACAACAAAACAAGCGCCAATATATTCCACTTAATAAGGCTTCTTTCTAATACAGCTCGTTTGGTTGAAAACATGTTCAAACTTCCAAAAATACCGAAATTTATGAGGTTCCGTAATATGAGTACTACCCTAAAAAGTGGACCAAGAATGATCATTTTTGATAGGAAGAGTTGCTACCCAATGAGAACAACAAATACCAAATAAGACATGGCTTAAATCGACGTAGAATTTTATTCTCATCCACCTTATCGTACAAAAATTGAGGTTAATAAAAATAGGACGTGGTGAAATGGGTACAGAAATACGCACCAAAGGCGGTGAAGGCAGTTGACCCCTAAATAAAAGCACACGGAATTATTGTTTTTAGCTGGAAAAAGAAAGGACAATTACAGTGGATATTGCATATTGTCATTGGTCTGTTAAGAAAAACTATCTTCGAAATAATAAGAAGAAATTACAGTGGTATAAGTATGAAACTGAGACCTGTTTTGAAGCCGTTTTGGCTATTAGGTGCATATACATTTTGATACTACAAAAATATGCCTCACCGAAATATTCGTTTTAAATTAGGATTAGGTTTCAGATAATTTGGAGTCGATTTACAAATGTAATATTTCTTCCAAACTTAGTTCAAGTTTGAAGATGGGGAATATCGGTCCAATCGTTCTGGTACCTCCCCACAACATTGTGCCAACTTGTTATTTTATAATAACGGACTATCCGATTTGAACCAAACTTAGCACAACCTCGTATCTTAACCAAATCTCTTCTTTTGGTACCTGCTCACTAATGGATAATAATTCCAATATGTATAAACTCAATATCACGCGAATGGAATGTCCAATTTGAACCAAACTTGGCACAACCTATTATATTTACCTAGCCTAGATCAATCCGAAGATGAGACCCACCTGCCCTCTACTCTGGTACCTCCTTCAAAAAGAGGTAATAATATTTCAAAACACGATCCTATCTGAAATTACATCTACGTATTAAGGAACTCGACATACGTCATTTTTATTTTTAAAGCAGATTTTGCTAAAAGTGTTTCATGGTTTAGAACGCCATGTGGTCTGGCAACATTGTTTGTTTTGGGAAGCTAGGTTCGAGTCCTATCAGTGCTCAGCTTTAATATTTTAATTTTCTACATTTCAATTTGTATGCAAATATTTTATTTGGTCCTCTGTAGACTTTAATCTGCGCATATTTATTTTTGACTTCGATTTAATGTTACTGCTATCAACTAAATCCATATCTTAACAATTGTGAATTAAATATCTAAAACTTTGCATATCAAACTGTAAAGTTTTATTTCAATATATCTTCGTGTCATAAATTGCAATCAAAATATTTCCTAATCTAAACTATGCTACTACTATTTTATAGTACAATTAAAAATGGAACTAAAATTTAAACTTTTCCATAAATTTCTTTGCTGTTAGTTAGTTAACTAACTACCCGAAACTACTGACCCAAACCAAATGACCTCCCGCTCAATTAAATATTTAAACATACAAACGTATATCACGTCGTACACTACAACAATACAACTCTAATAACTACACAGATTTACATTTATAACACCAACACACAGAACAATAACAACAGCAATTGTTGTTGTTGTTGTAGGTACAAAATGGGAATATTATAATAATGTTCTGCCAACAACTTACAGCAGCCATAATAATAATGATGGTGATGATGATTGTACCGGGCGAGGAGCTCAGTGGGGGAAGGGGGAGAGAGCCATAACAATGCTTATTGTCCTTGTGCATGAAACATAACATCATAACAACCTACACGACCAACCAACCAGGACTAATACAAACGCAAACAACAAAACCGGATATTTGTAATTTAGAAAACCGGAAATGTGTATAATTTAACAGAAAATTGCCAATGTAAGGCACAAAAGTAATTTAAACTATACACGCTTGTAAGCACACACACACACTCATATAAATGTACACACAATCACAAGAATTATTCACTTGTCCAATACGAAAACCCTCTAGGGGGAGTTACTACACATATAGAATTAAAATAAATTTCAAAGGGAAATGACAGAAGGTTAAACAACAACAACAACCAGGCATGTTAGTTGAAATGCTCTCTAACATAGCCGGCCACTAATGTAGGGATGTTTAGGGTTTTGAAATAAGAGGTGGTACTTTGGAAATCAACAAAAATGCCAATTTTTCAAAAAAAAAAAAAAAAAATGTCGGATGTTTTGATTTTTAAAGAGTGAGGTATGCGGTAATAATGCGAAGACGCTTACATGACTACATAATATTCAAGAAATTTTATATAAACGATTCCAATTCTGAAGTCTTGAAGCGAACCTGGGCTGTTAACCAAAAGCTTTTTTGGACATGGTCCCAAAAGTGTTTACTCACAAGATCTCCTCTTCGAAAGATAATAGGGTCAATATATTATTTTCCCGTAAAAATGGTTTCATTGATTGTGCGGCATGTAGCGCCGTCTTATTGATAGAGAACGATATTTGTTGATCCAGCCTCATTTTCGAAAATGTACGGTCCCAAAACATAGAAATTCCCACGTTGAGGAATGAAAGTCTTCGCAATTATAACTCTTGGAGTTTCCGAGTCCCACTTTATGGTATATTTTTGTTAACTTCCAAGAACTCTCGAAATTTCACCCATTCCATTTGGAAAACCTTAAAACATAGACCCATATCGAACATTTTCTGATAACATGTTCTTCACCTTCCATGAACCTTTTCGAAATGTCACACTAGAACCGCTTTGGTGGGAAGATAATACCGTCAAAAAATCGAAAATGTAGGGGAACTTTTAAAAAAAGATTTATATTTAATTAATCTTGGAAAAATTATCATTTAATTGATAGTCCTTGGAAAAACTTATTTAATAAATCTACGCCCATGATAGTTCTTGGAAAAAATTATTTAATAAATCTATGCCCATGGAAGTCCTTGGAAAAAAATATTTAATAAATCTGCGCCCATGATAGTCCTTGGAAAAACAAATTATTTAATAATTCTACATCCATGATAGTCTATGAAAAAAAATATTCAATAAATCTATGCCCATGATAGTATATGGAAAAAATTATTCAATAAATCTATCTAAATCTAATCTACGCCCAAAAAAATTGACTAAATGAATATTCATTTTCGAAAAACTTTAAATGGGGGCTATTTAGAAACGTGAAAATATATCAACAATTTTGTGCAAATATCTTTTTCAAGAACCTGGAATGGCAAATTACCGCCAATCGGTTGAAAATGTCATCTTAAAAATGACAAAAATCGGGTTGAACCTATATGTGAGGGCTATTTCAATAAAGGTAATTATATTATATATAATATTATATATTTAATATATATAATATTGCGATCTCTATCGTGATTCCAACATATAGACGAACATATCTAAATCGACATATAATTTTATTCTGATAATAGAATAATAGAGAATACTAGACTCCATGGGGACTTTTAAAAATATTTCGAAATATAAAAATTTAATATACACTTCACCTCATGGTGAAAAATGCAGTTTTAAGTCATCTACGGCCACTCTGGTATCAGTTTCCCTATATCATTGATATTTTTAGTTTCGATTGTTTGTTTCCATCTCAATTTTGTTCCCCAGTGTAAAGTTAAAATTTGCCAGATGTTAGCTATTCCCTACCAATTATAATATCCATGTTCCACTTCTAGTATTAAAAAAAGCATTTTATTTAAAACAACAGATTTTATGTTAAGAGCTTAACAATGTCCTTGCTGTTGTTGGTAGCTGTGATTTTCCTTGATACTTAAAGTGTAAATATTAATATACTTTATCCAACAACAACAGTAGCAGCAACTAAAACATGCTCAACATTCCCCATCCTCCTCTCAATAATATGTTCTTCTTCCACTTTCGGTATCCACCAATCCAATATAAAGGTGATTATGATGATAAGTTGCTGTTGGCATCTTAAGAACCTTTTCTTGAGAAATGGATAAAACGACAGCTGAACAAAAGATTCGTTGTAACGCCGAGTCGTGGAAAATAATACCAACATCCTTCAAGGATATAGCAGCAGCGACAACGACAACAACAACAAATGCTGAACAAACAATGGACACTTTACTTCAATTCAAGTTTGTTGTTGCTGGCGGTGGTAAGTGCGCTTAAGAAGGAGAACAAAAATCACACAACACAGAATGCATTTCTGGCACCCCAACCATCATCCCATCACCGTCATCATCATCAATTCAACCCAATCGTCATTAAGTGTTCGCATGAACGCAGAGAAAAAATGAAAATCTCGCTCCTTATTCTCATTGCGGAACAATGCATAAATATGCTTCTTCTTCAATTCATACGTTGAACACTGGAATCCCGGAAAACTTGTCGGATAAGTGCGTTCTTTAAGAAGTACATTAACATAGTGGTGTGTGGTGGTGGTGTTGCGACCTGAATGGGGATAAAGGTAAAAACTGGCTGGAATAGTTATGAGTTTACATTATTGCTGAAGTTGCTTTTCGAATTATAGAAATTCAACTTTGATTTACAGCATCTTCAGTATTATGATAATTGAGATTTGAAATTATATGGGAAACTTTCAAGTGAATTCCTCCAACAAAACAACATAACGAGTTTATTTACGTACCACTAGACGTATGAGTGCTGGATTAATATTTTTTCCATTTGATTTATTAACAATCATACGCTTCATGGGATTTTTCGGTAATAAATAATACAATTGCCAGAATTGTTTATTACGAGGTAACCAGTCAAATGGCTTTAAGTGTAGATATTTTTTTATTAAAATAAATTTACTTTTCTTAAGCTCTAACACATGTTATTATAACGGTAAGCTAATTTAGGGATGTTAACAAAGAGTACAACGTGGTTATGTTCGACCGGCCTGAACTTCTTATATACTCCACAATGTGGTATAAATTGAAAATGTAAAGGTCGGGACCTTTTAATGGAGACTATATCATTGTAAATTTTCTGCTAGTAGGCTGTTTATTCTATAAAAAATTAAATAAGAAATTACAGACTTCATCGTACATAAAATTATGCGGTATCGTTATATAGAGGCTGTAAAACATTGACAACATTCTGGGAAGAAATATTGTGTTCACCAGGTATCTAATTTGGGTAATTACAGCTACTTTGGTTGGAAAATACGACAAAAACCTTTAACATACCAATCTTCAAAAATCTTCTTCGAAAATTTTCTTCAAATATTAATATTAAATTACAGACACTTTAGTGGCTAACGCCTTAAAAATAACGGTAATGAGGTGGAATCTTTATATGGGGGCTATGTCAACATATTGATACGAAAAGTACAACGAGTAAGATTTGTAAAGTTCACTATAATGGAACAAAAACAGAAAAGTCGATTGAGGTATGAAATCCTCCGTATTGTCAGTAAGCATATACAAGACTCGAGGCAACTCGAAACGGTACGATCTTCGTTGTGGGATGAAGAACGTATGATGGATATTTTGGCTTAAAACCAAGCCATTGGTTGTGAATAAAATAAATGACTTTTACAAGGCTGGATGGGAATATGGGTGAGACATTCTACGCATAGTGAGCATACCGAAATCATAAAAATATCAAAAATAGAGGGTGCTGTTTAAATTGAAGCTATACAAAAACGAGGACCGACCGAGGACAATATGAAATATGCTAAATCTAGCACTAAAATTGTTAAACTGAAAACTGGTTTAAAGCAACAATATGTGCACTGAGGGACAAAGGAACGGGACCGTGTCTCAAACTCTGGACATTCTAGCTTCGTTAAATCTTGATTTTCTTTGGGAAAATCTTGGAAATTTTGATTTTCTCGTTAAAAATAAACATGTAAGTGACTATCCTCCTACTTCGACTTCGAGGATTTCAATATTGTTAATATTTTCTATATTCATAACTTAAATAAGATATTTTATTTCATTCAATTTTCAAACAAACAAAACTGTTGTAATTTTTCATTTAATTAACTTTTGCATTGAGGATTAAGGCTATAATAGAATATAAAACATAATATTTACACTTAAATAAACTTTATAAATATCTAAATGGGACAAACTTAAATGGCGAGATTCACAAAAAAATGCATAGACATTTTTCTTAAGATATTTCCACATGAAAACACAATAACAATATTTCCATTTTTGTTCATTAAAAAATAAACAAACACACCCACCATTAAATTCCCACACAATTCTATTCATAAAATATTTCACAAAATAAAAAAAAAGAAGAAAAAATAACTTTTTTTGGAGAAGAAAATATTTTCCATTTTGTCATATAATTTTATCCTATTGTCCTTAGCCATTGTCCGTTTTTTCTGCTTCTTATTCCTCTTCTTTTTGTGGTATTATTCTTTGCTAAACGATAACATTTCTTTTATTTCGTTTCATTTTTCAGAGAGCTCTTTTCTTTAAGGTTTTTTTTTATTATTTTCGTAATTCTTGGGGCATTGTTTTGCTGGTTGGTTATTGTCATCTTTGGGCAAGTGTCCTTTTTTATTCATGTTTTTTATTTTTCTTTAAATATTTTACACCCAATTTAATTTCTTGGTGTCTAATTATGTCTTTGGGGTGTTATGCCAAACATTTGCGATAAAAAAGAAAATCATTTTTTTGCATGGGTGAAAATAATAAAAAAACCCCTCGGTATTATATTCATATTATGAAGTATGAATATATATATTTGGAAAAGAAAAAAAAATATTGGTATTACAATTAAAGAATATTTTAATTTAAATAAGGATACTTAATTAGGGGACTTGTTGGCCGCATAAAAAGTCGTTATTTATAATTTGCCGAGGACATAATTAATACATCAGAATATACTTTTGGGGTCTCTGGCAAATGTGTTGAGTTGTTGCATGGTGGATGGCAGAAAATCCTGTTCAGAGTCATAAATTCATAGAAGAGTTTCAGACAGCTTTCAATCGAAAGAACCCCTGTATAATTTGTCAGTCCAAAAAATACATGGCTGTTGAAGGAACTAGGCCTGTGTAAGGTCTATTGGGCATATTTTTAAATCCTAGAACACCTAAGGAAATTCCATGTAGGTGGCAATCTCTCCATTTAATATTTCTTCAATGTCTTTGGTCAATATAAGACATATTGACACATTCCTATCTATAAATATGTTAAGGTGAAGCGATTGAATCTCTGTGGAAGTTTTTCTTTTTAAAAAATACCTATATTGTATCTACCTACACAATCTACAAAATACCTATATATTTTTATGTTTTTTTTTTTATTTCTAGTTTCTTTGACACGTTTCTGTCAGTCAATTATACTTCACCTATAACAAAATATCTGACACACAATTCTATCATGTTGTGGTCATCAAACAATAAAACTTTTTTTTTTTAATATATTCTCGATATTTCACAAACGAAACGAAAAATCTCTACAGTGAAAACTTAAATTACTGTACAATATTTGTATAGCGGAAATTTGTTGAAAATGCATTTAATTTTCAACTAAAACGTCAACATATCCATTAAAAATGGAATAACTGCAACGGGGAATATTCAATTTCCAATATTTGCGTGCATGCATGTGAGTGAGTGTGTTTGTCATTTTATTTTAGTTTTTTATTGAAAACCATAATGAAATTGTTAATGAAAACAAAATAATAATAGTTTTCATTTTATTATAAAAAAAAATGGGGGACAACTTTAAATTGAAAAAAATATATATATTTATCCCAACTCAATCTCTGTGGACAAGAGTGATGTCTTTTTGGTCACAACCACATATGTAAATGTAGTTTAAACTTTTAGTTGTTGCTGTTGTTGTCGTCGTTGTTAGTGTTGATGACGATGATAAATTTAAAATTTACGTAAACATTTGACCATCCGTTAAACATAAATTCAACTGAAATGCAATGCCAAGTTTGCCAGCTAGCTGGCTGAATGCCTGGCATATGCTCAGTGTCCTGTTAAAGAGCTACAACATGTCCATGAAACCATTCATTCCGTCCTCTTGTTTTATTTTATTTACTTAACAATGTTTAATGTTTTAGCCAAACACACAAAAACACTAAAACTTTTTTGCATAAATAAATAAATTATGAATTGCATCAGGGGTGGGAGGAGAGGGTGCAAATGAACGCAAGGGTAGGCGGACGGACAACCTGGCAACAGTCCTCGACACTAGACGACCACTATACTTGTTGTATTGTTTTAAAACAATAGAAGAGTTTTTAAATTCAAGTGCTGCAGGTTAAGGGATATTATAAATTATTCAATGCAAGAAAAAAAAACAAACCAAAAACAAAACAAACAAAAAAAAAAATATGTTGTTTTTAAATATTAAAAAAATAATCATAATTTAAGGTCTAAGTATGGGTATATTATAGGAATAGGAATGTGTATATCGAATAACATATTAGGCAAAAACCTGGAACTGCAACAAATAGTCATCCTCCTAGAAGGTTATTTTTATAACTAAGGTAAATAGAACCAGTAAGGAGAGTAGTAAAATCCGACGGGGCCCACTATATATGTTACCCTTTACCACTTTGGCTATATTCAAGAGATGCAGAGATGACATGAAACTGGACTAAATAAAATATGTGATATGTGTGCATATGTGAGCCGACTTAAACCTACGATCAATAACAGGGTGCATTTGTACCTTTTCATATCGTCCACTATAGTATGGGAAGTATATTAAGTTTGTTTTTCCATTTATAACTCATCAAAATAATCTTTTCCGAACCTATGAAGTATATATATTTTCTTGACCAGAGTAAAATTCTATGCTGATTTATGAATGTCTGTCTGTTGTCATCACTCTAGCCTTTAAACGAATTTAAATAAATCGCCAAAATTAAGCAGAGAGCTGTCTTTTATCTTCGGTACCCCCCAATTTTCGGTATTTTGGGATTCTTGAGAGCGCTTTTCAAGCGAGTTCACTGAAATTCGGTACAATGCACTATAGGTAATTTGGACAGTTTTTGGGCAAAAAGTCAATTTTTCAATTTTGGAAAATAAATTCTTTTTTGATGTCATTAAAAAGAAAACATATCAAATTTTATGAATTTGTAAGATTTTTTGCGTAAAAGTGTCTTAAAAGCGGTGAAAATCGTTGCCAAACTCTAAACTTTGAAAATAAAATTAAAGAAATAAAAAAAATTAACAAAGCAAGGCGTATTTTAAAACGTTTAAAACCGCTAAATTGAAATCATAAACATACAAATTAAACATGGAGAGTTTTAACGGTGGTGTGCGCTATTTATTTAATATATAATATTTGTTATTACGTTTGTGTAGCGATTCAAAATTTACATAGTTGACTATAATAAAAGAAATGTTTCTATTTTTTACACATAAGTCATTTTAGATAGACTTTTACTAAAATGTTTAAATTTGTCTGATCTTTTGACAACTGAAAGATATGAATGAAAGCCTTCTAAATTGATTCCAATAGGTCTCAAATTGCGATTTTTTGCGTTTTTCAAGATATATCCGTTTTTTGTAGGAAACTTCAGGATAAAAAAATAATATTTTCAATATTTGGTTTGATGAAAGAAATAACAGCAAGGAGACATATTGTTGTTCTCAACGTCCCCGCAAGTAAAATTGCCAATAACAACAATATGGACGAAAATACGTCAAATTAAACAGAAAATGGCGGACTTGAGTTTCCCTTAGAATATAAACCATCAAACATTAACTTTTTCAGGATTGATTAAAAATAAAAAAGTGGCATGTAAAAAAATTTTGTTCAGTATATCCAGTGTTTACTATAATCGTGTTCGACTGTAGTAAGCATGGTTTTATCTCACTTTTACATATTAATGTCCTTAAGGAGTATTAATGGGTGCTGTATTAATAGTTATTAATACATTCTGCAAAAACATACGACATTGTAATAATTATTCCTTTACAAATTTAATCGCGGGGTCGAAATTTTATTAACTTACTACCCTAATCGTTTTCAACCGTTTGTTGTGTATAAAACAACTAATGAAAATGTCTGAGAAAGTATTAGCTTTGTTCGTTATATGTGTAGTTGCTTATAACCGTTGTTCGTTATATCCGGTTTTTACTGTAGAAATCTGCGTTTTCTCTTTCTTGTACATATACATCATTTAAAAAGTCAATAAATCGTTTAAAACCGCTGTTATTAATTTTTTCCTAAAAACAGGGCAAGTTACCTATAGTGCAATGGGTTCGTTTTGGGTACATCAATTTACACACATGTCCTCAGTAACATATGCTAAATTCCATTCCATTAGGGCAGAGAATTATGTAAATCGATTTAAATCAATCTATTCATTATGCTATAATACAGAGCGCTGTTAAAAATTTAATCTCAATTGGACAACAGTTCATTATTTGGTGCACAATTAACATG
Source organism: Musca vetustissima (assembly GCF_032173495.1). NCBI lineage: Eukaryota > Metazoa > Arthropoda > Insecta > Diptera > Muscidae > Musca > Musca vetustissima. The sequence continues at coordinate 25,215 of NW_026886292.1, forward strand.
AAGCCAGACGAATAAAATATATAGAGGTAATATTTACTTCTGAAACAATTTTTTAAAAAACGCAATATTCTGGGCTCAATTTAATATGATAACTTAACATATGTTAGGCTTTACTAACTTTAGAACGTAGTGCAAAATTTGGTGACAATCGAACAAACATGAAGAGTTTCGTGCATCATTTACCTAAAATCGGACGAAAATGTATATGGGAGTTATATCTTAATCTAAACCAATTTTATCTAAACTTACCAGACGTTATTGTTGGAATAAGTTGAACATTATGTTGTATACATCGGCCTATAACTAAATCTGAACCGATTTCGATAAAACTTGAAACACGTTAGGCTATCTTAACTTCAGTAAGTTGTGCTAAATTTCGCGCCATTCGGCCTAAATTTGACTATTTGGTGCACAATTTCCTAAAAATCAGACAAATTATATATGGGAGCTGTATCTAAATTTGAACCGATTTCAATAAAACTTGGCACACGTTAGTCTATCCCAACTATATTGCGTTGTGCAAAATTTCGAGCCAATTGCTAAAATCGGGAAAAAATTTATATGGGGGCTATATTTAAATCTAAACAGATTATCACAAATTTCAATAAGGTTCGTTCTTGGGACAAATAAATGATCAGTGCCAAATTTCATCTCATTCGGATAATAAATGCGAGCTGGATTTTGTTTACAATTTAACATGAACAGACAGACGGACATGCAAACATCGACTCAGAAAGTGATTCTGTGCGTATTCTCAAAATGAAGCATGGGTTGAAAGTGGTTGAATGTTTTTTTTTTTTAGAAAATCTGTAGGATGTGGAATACTATTAACGTATATAATCCGTTTACAAATTATTGATATAATCGTTCGAATTTATACAAATCGGTCTTCGAACACAGTTTCTTATAGGGGTTCGACTTCAACTTTAGCAGAAGACTCATAGATATCCATAATACATAACTACGAACTTGCTTCAAAATCTTATTGATGGCCAAGAAAGAGAATAATGATATAGGTTTGTTGCTGTTGCTGTAAAATCAAATTTAGAGTTCAGGACAAACTTGAAACAAGCTCGTATGAAATATCTTCTGTGTAATTGGTACCCTCGAGGTGCAGTGTTTCTAACTCCTAAGACTGCCAGTCAGTCAGTCTTATTTTGGATTTGGCAGTTTCAAATATTGAGCGATCGTCATCACAAACTGCCACGTTAATTCATTGGCGAAATCCAATTCCCCACTTACAATTTCGTGATATTCAGTTCAAATCTGGAAACAAGACGCGACTCGGTGCTCCAAAGTTCCATTGCGATCCTGTATTTTTCCAAGTCTATTAAAATTCGCCAAGGCAGTGTGGGTATAAATTTGAATTGGTTGAGATTCTGATCTGATATGCTTAAAAATTCAAAACGATACACAAAGGAAAAAACAGAAAAACACACACAAATGATCAATAACTGCCTGTACCTATAATGGACGCACACACATAACTAAATCAATACATACAGTGAGTCACAGTCGAAAGTATCTACTTGTTTTTTCTTCGGGGACTGAGGAAATGTTTAAATCACGTTTGGACAATTCGCTAATGATCTGGGACTTGTGTTTGGGGTTATTATCTTGATAAAATTAAATGTTGTTCCCAATCACAATTCTTCATCACTACATTTCAAATTGTCTTTTAGAATGATTAAATAACAAATCTTATCTATAATTTCATCAATAAAACGAGATGTCCTACTCCGGCAGCGCCCATCACAGAGCCTCTTCCGTACTTTATGGTCGGAGTAGTGCGCTTAGGGTACACGGCTTTATTCGCTCGGTGTCGTGCTTTACTTGGTCCATTCGGCCCAAACAAATTAAATTTGCTTTCATAAGCACAAATAACAGATTTTTCAGTGCAACTCAACCCAAAAGACCATCGTTATGCAAAATTCTGCGAATTATTTCTGGGTTACCTTTCTCTTCCAGATTTCTCTGCGCTTGCAGCAAGTTTAGGTGCACTTACGAATATTTTTAGGGCATAAATAAGTAGTTTTAAACACATTCATAAATCATTTGTAAACCTCGGCAGGGAGTCGACGATACTATGCTGCCTACTGCACACCGTCTCTTAAATATTTTTTTTCCTTCATTTTCAATAAAGATAACATACATATTTAATTATACATTCAAATATTATAATTCGTTTTTAATTAACAATTCAATGCATAATTCATCTAGAAAACAATTCGATCTATTCACACGACCTTGTCTTTTTTAGGTTACGTACACACAATAAATCCATAATCGTCGTTTTTTATTACATCCTTAAATATTTGCGCCCTCAATACTAAATACCGATTATGAATCCAAAACGTTTGTCGTTTTATTTACGCAAAAATAAAATGAAATAAAAAATACGCTTTGGTATTGCATGCAAATAAATTGCAAATTTTCTATTTATTTTAGAATTATTCCAAATGAATGCTGCTCATTCGATGGAAACAATTATTGGTTATTTGTTCTGTAATGGCTTGCAGAGAATTGCAATGACGGTCTATCATTCTACCATTGATTTATCTATTCAAATTTCCCAACAATTTTACCTACAATATTTCGTTTGTGTAAACACTCAACTTTTGGCCCAGGATTAGTGAAAACGAAAGGCGGGATAATTCAATAAAGTAAAGGAGAAAAAAGCTCCGCAGCATATCCATTAGAGCTGAGAATGGAATATTGAAAAAACAATGAATAATTTTAGAGTTTTCTTGGTTTATCTATTCAGCTATCGATGGCTGACGGGGCAGGGAATATATAAAACTATTTCCATGTTGCATTTTTATTGCCTTCGTTAGAAGTAGCGGCAGTGATAGGGAGGGAGTTGATGAAACATTTTATCAAAATTTGCAAATTTTCAAAGCTTTTTTGTTGCGATGCTTTTATCTGTCGTACTTTTGATGATGCCATCGCCTTGACTTTTGTGAAATCTTTCGCCTTGTTGCTCGATCGCTGCCTTGTGTATAACACTTGCCTCTCTCTCAGTCTACCCATGAACCCCGTAAACTTATTCATAACTATGATTAACTGCATTTGGGATATAATAACCTCGGGTGCATTTTAATTTTTAATTAAACCAAACACCAGCCATCTAGCCAGAATCATCGTTGCTGCCACAATAAAACTTTTCGCTAAAATCAAATTCAAACAATCCGTTGTGGCGATAGTTTTGCCGCAACGACGAAGACGGCGATGATGTCGAGGTGGCATCGATAGCGGATTGCTTAAAGCTCGATGATGCAATAAATGAATGCGAAAACAAGCAAGCAACCAACCAAAAAAGGTTTAAAATAAAATCTGAAACGACCGCAAGGGATTAATGGCGTTTTTTTTTTTTGAATTATGCAAAAGTTTGTTTCATCCCAAAAACTAGGAGGTATCCATAGATAGTGATTGTGAGATAAATTGGAAAATGATTTTGCGCTATGTTAGTTATAGAATATTTAAATTGAACGAATAAATATTTTATTTTAGTTAGGTCGTCGGGAAAATATTTTAATATAGAATACAACAATCTTGCGACTGCCGGATTTAGGACAAAATACTTAAGATATTTTGACAAAAAAATATAAATTCCGAAAAGTTCTCTTAAACATTTGCAGAGTCTTAATTCGAAACTTAGCCGGATTACAAAATTCCACTGAATTCCTCTCAACAACAACCTCTTCTATAGAATACAAACCTATACTTTTTCAACAATATTAACAATTCAAACGCAGGGGACTTTAAGGTGTATAATACCCTTGAATATTTGGAGTTGTCAAATTACTTTTTTCTGAAATATTTATGCCATGTATTATTGATTTGCTCTCGGTATCTTACTTCCAAAAAGATTAAAAACTTCGTTTAAAATCATTCGGCAACTATTTCAGGAAATTGAATATAGATATATTTTCTAGGTCCATGAAAATACAGGGCCTCAGACTATGACTATGAACTACTGTCTTGAAACCTCCGACAGAAAGCAGTGTATGACATGTGATTTTGCAAATTATATACCTGGCCATAATCATGGTTATCCAATAAATAGAGATTCGCATAACCTTTCTATGTATTGGTTAAAGAACCGACTGAAAGTCTGTTCTATATTTTTGCGGTGTATTGTATCAATTCAATGGTTCATTGCTTTAAGCCTTAAAGCCGCGACCGTCACTTATTATTTTATTTGAATTTCTAGGCCCTAGATGGTGTTGTCCAACGTACGCAGGATTTTATTTTGGGGTGTGGGTGGAAACTTCTGGTTCAATATAAAAATTGTCATCGCAGAAAAACATTTTTAGGCGTACGTCCCTGGAGGCTATACCTAAAGCGGGACCAATATTAATTACATCGTGTAGGAATTACCGAATATTTGAATTTAGAACCGATATAGCTCAATTTCGGAACTAACATTAAAAAGGGGGCTATATGGGGACTACCCCTAAAAAGAGGCGATTATTATTAATATTTGGCAGGGAGATTTATTATCAAATACGACTACAAAATTCCAAATTACAGCAAATTCGATTGAAAAACGCGCTAAAGAGCCCTAAAATACCGAAAACTAGCTATAACCGTATATGGGGGCCACACGAAAAAATTGTCTTATATTTATAAATACTAAATTACAACCAATTCGGGCGAAAAATGCGATTAAAACCCCTAAAATACTGAAAATTGGAGATATCGTTATATGTGGCTACCAGCAAAAGTGGACCTATATTTGGTATCAAACAAGAACCCTGGGTACCAAATTTCAGCAAATTCTTTTGAAGAAATTGCTGAAGAACCCCAAAATGCCGAAATTTGGGGATACCTTTATATGGGGGCTACCCGAAAAATTGGCCTATATTTATAATTATTAGTGGAGAAATTTGGCACCTAATAAGAACCCAATGTACCAAATTTTAGCGAACATTTGGGGATACCCTCATATGGGAGCTATCCTTAAACGTGGACCGATATATCCCATCTTCGAAATTGACCTGCCTGCAGACATAGGAATACTAGAGTGATTACAGCAGACAGACGCACATGCTTAAATCGTCATCGAATTTTACCCTGATCAAGAATATATATATATATATATATATATATACTTCATAGGGTCTGAAATTATTATTTCGGTGAGTTACAAACGGAAATACAAAATTAGTATACCCTCCATACTATGGTGGAGGGTATAAAAATATATAATTGGGTTGACATTGGAGACTCCTGGTTGAAAAACGGCATAAAAAGTGCCCAATCAATCAGTGCTGCAAGCGTGCCACCATAGATATGCAAGACTAAATGCCTGCTTCAACAAGGACAACCCCCCTCTTCAATGACAATATAAATATGTAACTCCCTTGTTGTTTGTTTATATTACGTTTTTAATTATATATCTGCTTGCAGGGACTTTAACAATTTTTTTTAAAAATAATTATAAATACAAATTTGTTTTTGCGCGAACGTATTTATCGCATCACCTTAATGAGTAAGATTTGTTATGTTTATTGACAGTACATGAACCCTGTATTAAACTTTCATATTTTTTTATAAACAATAATATGCCCACTTACCTATAAAACTTTTTCGTTTATTAATTGTTGCTGTTATTTGAGCCGATACACCAAAATCCGCCAGTTTCACATCACCATACTCCGTCAGTAGGATATTGGCACCTTTAATATCTCGATGCATTTTACCCATGGAATGCAGGTACTCTAAACCTTTTAATGTTTCACGGCACATATAGGCGATTTGTTGTTCGGTTAGTGGACCGGTTACCTGATAAATGTCTTGCAGACTGCCACCACCACAATATTCCATGCAAATCCACAATTTGTCACGTCGTAAATATGAACCATAATAGGCAATTATGTTCGGATGGCGGCAATCCCGCATCATAATAATTTCCTGCTGAATGATTTGTATATCGTCTGTGGGTTCCAATTTGATGACTTTTATGGCGGCCAATTCATTGCTCTGTATACGTTTCGCCTGAAAGGGAGAAAGAGGAGTTAGAAAAGTTACTAAATTGTGTTTTATGGAGGATGTTGTTAAAATGTTATATTTAATATTATTATGAAGACAATCCCTCATATCTTGGGGCATTAAAGATGAATCTGAACTAATTTAATATCTTTTCGATTTTTCTCCTCTTTTTGGGTACATTAAAAACTTATCTCAAGGATTTTAATGTCATTTCGCTTTTATGATTCGGCAAAATGTTTTGTCCGCACATAAAATTATTTCAAGATATTGGTCAATGTTTCAGCCATTGGTTTGTCCAAATGCTAAATGATTCCAGTTACAGTCATGCTGCGCCTCAAGCAAATGACCCTCCTCTACCCTGACGCATAATAAAAAAACTGATAAAATTTTACAGCAATCACTGAGTTTTCCATTACCAACGAAATTCAATTAAAAAACTGCAAGATAATGAAATTCATTTTGGGAACGAGGAAGATTCACATAAAAATTCTCGGAAATAAAACTTGCAATTTATTTCGGGTCACCCCACCTCGAACTTATTTCACTCACACACACACAGTGAAAGTGAAAACATAAGAAGAAAATTCAAATTTATTTGGTGTGGGATTTTTTACATAAATTAAAGTTTTTTTGTGGTGAGGCGTCCTTGGGTTCCATTCTCCCCTCCTGCTGGCTGGCTTTTCAGGAATCGAGTCGTGAATAATAGTAACCAATGAGAAAAAAAACACGGCGCGCACTCACACATTGAAATACCATCACACTAGAAAAATATTTTTTAAAAAATTGCTATTGTCGTCGTCGTTTAGCCCGATTAAAATTTGTTGTTTTTTTGAAGAATGAATGTATACGAGTATGTATGAATATTGAGGATGGTCGGGGGATGTTTTGGTTGAAGAGTGAAAACTCATCTTCAAAATGATAGAGGGCGACAGCATTTGCGACAAAAAAATCCGTTATTTTATTTGCAATTCACTAACGACCACTTCCAAAAATGGTGCAGCTACAATACGACGCCTGAACTTCACCACTATTTGTGGGTGGATATTTTCATTTGTGGCTGAAGCTGTTGTTTTTATTGTGCGCCCAGCTAAATGTTTTTACTGTCAATATGACCCCTCTTTCATGCAAATGCATGAATACTGCAGCTATTACCAAAATAATAATGGAAGAACAAGTGACACCCATCCGCAGTTGAGGTGACGGCGGTGGTGATGATGGCGCTGTTTTGTGAGGTTATGGTAACTCAAGTGTCACTCATGTTCAAATGAAAATTGTTGTTATCATACACAGTGGTTAAATGTTAGGTGGGTTTGGTTAACAGTTAACACCGTAGTTAAAAACAACAATTTTCACACATGATAATTTCTAAAAAAAAGTTCAATCATAGGATAGGGAATATGTTGACTTTATTGCTGCTATATCCACATATAATAGTTTCAGACCTTTAAATTAAATTGAAAATTTAAATACTTGACAAAGTATCGACGTATGCTTAAATAGTATCGCGATTTTCAATATTATATCATTAGTAGAAGCCAGTAGTATACCTACATGATCACTTATTTAAGTATCTCTTGCCGTAATATCCTTTTGTATACAGAAAAAGCGTTTTAATAAATATTTCCATAATTTAAATTATGGTTAATTTTTCCATATTGTACATGTACCGCGCTTTGAATACAGGTAAAAATTCTTATAATCATGAAAAATCAACTATTATTTCCAAAAAATTTAAACATTTCATTAATATCACAACTATTTTCCTATCTCGCTCTACTTTACCACTATTTTCTATCATTTGTCCTCTCTTTGTCTTTTCTTTTCAATGACAAATATATTAAATAATAATATATTTAATATAATATAATAATAATATAATAATATAATAATAATATATTTTATTCGCAATCGTTTATTTAACATTGTTTCTTTATTTCCGATACTCTTAGCGACCTTTGCATTGGTGTTACAAAATTCGCATATGTATTTTCCAAATTATTTTGATATAAATAAAAATAAGCCCAACTAAATGTTTAATATTGTAAAGTAAGTAAGAAGAAGTGAGACAAGACAAAACGAAGGAGAAGAAAATAAAAAATCAAAGTAGAAAAATTAAAACAACAAAGAATACACACTAAGTATTAAAAGTTTTACGAATTGTATTCATAAAATGTAGAAATCACAACATTAGCAACATTTTCTGAACACTATTCATATAATATACGTATTTTTTTCGTTTACTAATTTAGGTATATATATCTGCCCCAAAAATAGAATAATCAAAAAAGGATGATGGCAAACTTGAAATCTTGAAACTAAATATGTTTACAATACTTAAATACTAACTTAAATCTAAGGTTGGTGCGGTGGGCGTTATTGTATACCAAATTGCTCCAGTCTGAAAAGCAAAATCTACTGTGGTAAAAAAAGAAGATCCTTACTCCGTACAGCTCATTCATTCTAGAGAAGGTTGCGGGCGGCAGGTGCTTACGAGCACACAGCTGATCCGCATCCTCCGCACAACGAAATAAGTCCTCAACTATGCTATTCTCAACAAATTGACACCTATCAAAGAATGTGAGACCACACCTGCTCATGAAAAAATCAATCCAATCAATTTGTGCCTTTTCCTGGAATCTCAATTATGTGAAATGCGTCTCCTGTTATACATCTTGGCTGGTCAACTATTGTCGTTTTTTCCTGACAACAGTTGATCCCAATGTGACAGTTTTGCGTAGTTCCGCCATATGCCACCGGGGGTTCCAATGTCGTATTTTAATGATATTTAAATAAATCTAAATTACACAGCAATAATTTAGTTTTATTTTAATTTATAACTTAAATAATTTTAATTCATTTCTTAAACAAAAACAGTTCCTAAATAAAAATGATATTTAAAATAATAATGTACACCAAAAACGGGCAGCATGAATTATGGGCGTTACAAGCCGACGTGTGAGAGTTCATGGTGCATCATGACTCGTCTTCTCTTGTACGTTTCTCGAATTTTGAGGAAGTCTTCAGAAAAACAAATTGGCCGTCCTGCTCAAACGTCCACATGATAAATTTTTCCGAAAAAAATAAATTGGGCAACTCTATGAAGACCCACTCATTCGTTTGATGTTGATTAGTAGTCCGGTAAACTAACAACTACTCTCTCATAATTTTCTATACTATTATTACTATATTATATTCCAGCTAAGTAGATAATTGTTTTGCTTTAGCTTGTCCTAGATAATAAGGCTGCCTTCTATCGTAGAGTTGAAACAACGCTTCCTTGAATTTTATGCAGAGGTTGGAGTCCATGCTTGTTTAGTGTTATCATTTTTCTCTAGGTGGCGCTATCTCTTACCTATCCTAAATTATTTGAACCTTTTGTGTAGGTGATGCAAGAAGGTCTAATAAAAATATTACGATGTTTAAAGTGTAGACCAAGTAGTCCAAAACGGATTTGATCCAAATGATCTTGAAGTCGGATATGTCGATATGTTATAAAATAGGTTTTTGTAATCCAAAGAGTTTGTAAGGGCAAGAAGTATCGATCCTCGACACACCTATAAGTATACCGAAATCTTATCTCAACTAGCTGAGTCGATCTAGCCATGTGTGTCCGCCAGTCGATTATAATTTGTAAACAAAAGCACTGGCCGCACTTATGAACACTTGGCATGTAGGTCCGGCTCTATCCAAAGGAACCTATAGTTATAGTGATCGGGTAATATTTAAGGGATGAAATGGACCGAAAACTTTATTTAGAGACAATCATATGAAAATCACAAAATCTATGTCTATTGTAATGGATCTGACAAAAGATTATTCATGACTGTATTAATCAGCATTAAATGGGTCAGAAAGAGCTAGACTTTAGAATTAAAATGGCATTCTATGGCCTTTATTTTTAATCTAGAAAAATTATCAGATATGAACGCATCCGATATAATTATTTATCCTTTATAACTAAAATAATCTATTTCTTAACTTTATATCCCGCCATCTGGTTTTTTAAACATTTCTATAAATTTCCAGATATACACTTTAACCACCACCTCTACATACTGTCATCCGCAACTGCCGTTTAACGCAGTGTTTACTTTCTGAGTGATTCTCTAACAGAGTTTTAAATGTCGCTCCCTCTTACCAAAATATTGTTGGTTGAATTGTTGGACAAAATGGATGTGTTATTGTTATACGACAACAATATCATGTGGATGCGTTTGTATGTATTCGCAGCATGTACATGCACATTCGAATGAAATATAAGTGAATGAATTTGTTCATATTGAAAGTGGGGAGAGGTGGGGGTGAATTGTTTATTTACAGGTCAATGGTTTTAAGCAATTTACCCAAAATATCATCTATCTCGTATGCTATAAAGTTAGTAGGCCGCCCTTGTGTTTGTTTTTATTGGTACTGCTGCTACTACCACTAGTGCTAGGAGTACGCTACTATGGTATAAAACCAATATCAAAAGATCCATTACTATTCATTTCGATTCATTGTTATTATCTTATTGGAATTTGAAATTTTGAATGTGCCTGCATGGCTGTGTATGGGTTAGTGAATGATTTGCATATTGCATCAGAGTTTCCGGTTATTTGTTTTAGTGTGTGCCAAGTGAATTTGTATGTGTGTGTATGTGCGAGTGAGACAATTGGTCTATTGGATATTTACAATTTTATTTTCACAAAATAGGGCAATAATTGCATTCAATCGTTTAGAAAGTTGATGTTATATAATAAATCATTTAATGAGAAAACTATAAATATTGCTATGCCAAGAGGAGAAAAACAAAGCAATTTGTTGTTAGTCGGTAAAATAACGATGTTATTAATTTTTTATATTTTTTTACTGTTACATATCTTGGCAGCATTGGGCTTCCAGAAGGAATGGTCTGATGTGATCTGTCCTAGGTGTTGATACCGTCATCTATTGTTACATAGAAATAACTTTTACTTGAATTTTAAGCGGTGATTGAGGTCTTTACTTGTTTGGTGTTGCCATTTTCCTCTAGGTTGTGTCATATCCTGCCATTCCTGTGTGTTGTTGCCGAGGTTGTTTATTAGAATGATTAGGGACTTCGGATGCATTTCAACTGAGAGAAGATGAAAACCTCTTTTCATAATCATTCGAAAACCACTTAGAAAGATTTTGTCCTCACCGCTGGGACCCTGGACCCATCGGTTTAAAGTCCAGAACAGTAACGACTGAACTTCCATAATTTATTATTATAAATGTTACTATATTCCACCTAAATAGATGATCCATCTACTGTAGGCTGTACTGGAGACTGCCATCTATCGCTGACTAGAAATAACGATTGCTTGAATTTTATGCTGTATATGGGGTCCTTGCCAATTTCCTCTGAAAGACATTGTCTCCTGCCATTTTAATATTGTGTTGTCCTTCTGTGTTGGTGTCGCGATTTGTTACAGTATTTTTCGGTTAATTGGCCCTACGGTTAATTGGTTTCCCCGCTTAATTAAACCACATGATGGGACAAAAAAATATTGCATAGGAAAACACATGTAAATTTCCTCGGATAATTAAACCCTGTTAATTGATTTTCCCGTTTGATTGGTTCAAAATTCATGTCATCAAAAATAAATTTCCTCTCATTTTCACCAGTTAATTGCATTATTATTAAAATTAATCTGGCATTTTTATACACTGCGTATCATAACTATAGACGCACCCTTAATTCAATTGGTATGTTAGTTGACAAATAAAATGGACCCATTAAGTTATTGTTCACAATAAAACGATCAAAAACACATATTATTCAACAAAAATAATTAATTTATTCTTTATGGTTTCGCCGAATTCTGCCCTTTCAAAATTGCTGGTGTTGGTGTTATTTGACATTTCCATGTTGTCGGATGAATTCAATGGAGTACGTTCAAGTCTTATAAGACAAATTATTGCCATTTTGGGAAAGCAGCAACAATCAAGGACTCCTTTTTTAGCAGGACAACGCACCAGTTCATAAAGGTGGCCATACTCAAGTATGGTTAAAATCGAAAAATATTAAAATTTCCGACCAGAATCCGATCGAGAACATGTGTGGAATCTTGACTCGTCGTGTCTATGCAGAAAACAGCCAATACGAAACATTATTTTATTTCCAAGAAGTGATTATCGATGAATGGCGGTCAATCGATGAAGACTTGCGAATAATTTTGATCAACAGTGTGATGGCTAAAATTTTTGAACTTATTCAAAATAAGGGAGGCCCTACCCATTAATTATAAAAGTTTTTTATTTTTTTTAAGTTTTAAAAAATAATTTTTTCTAATTTTGTAAAAGTGCGTTTAGTTATGCAACACCAGCAATTTTGAAAGTGCAGAATTCGGCGAAACCATAAAGAATAAATTAATTATTTTTGTTGAATAATATGTGTTTTTGATCGTTTTATTGTGAACAATAACTTAATGGGTCCATTTTATTTGTCAACTGACATACCAATTGAATTAAGAGTGCGTCTATAGTTATGATACGCAGTGTAGACATATGGTTCCATTTTAGAATATGCATTTAATCACTTTCTGAGTCGATTTATGGATGCCTGTCCGTCTGCTGATGTTAATTTGTAAACAAAGTATAGGTCGCATTTATATTCCGATTTAGATGAAATTTGATGCACAAAATTTATTTGGCTCCGATTTTATTTAAGTGGTGCCCCAAAGCCCCAATATATTTTTAGATTTGCACGAAATTTGGCATTTGATTTAGAACTAGATATAGCTCCCAATAAATATTTTCTTCACATTTTAGGTAAATGGTGCACCAAACTTCCAATTTGAAATTTAGCATAGGTTATAGAATGACATATGTATGGATTGATGCTAGTCGGTTCACATAAATATAGATAGATAAAGATCACATATTTAAGTTCGTTCAATTTTATGGCAATGTTCCTTCGAAGATGGACGTCTATTAGGATACATATGTCCGACTTTATTACTTTCCTTACTGGATTTACATACATATATAATATAATATATAATTTATGAAAAACACTATGGTACATCTCTACTAATTGAAAACATATTGCTAAGGAAAAGCGGCGAGAAATCGTAAGCGTTTAATGTGTACTTCACAATAACATTAGAAATTAATTTCGGCCCATTATGCGTGATTTCTGTAATTGAACAAACAGTTCAATTAAGCGAGTATCGGATAATTGGTTCCTCGGTTACTTGAACAAAGAATTGTGCAAATTTTGATGTGCAATTAACCGAAAAATACTGTATTGAATATCAAGGGGCTTCTGAAGAGTTTCATCTAGAGGGAGATGAAAACATATTTTTATAAATATTCGTTGTGATTCCGTTGTGTTTCCAACCCCGACCTATCGTTTTATATTCCGTTACACTAACCACTGCACTCCAATAATTTATTATTATAAAAGTTCATTTATTCCAGTTAAGTAGATGATTGATCTGCTGTAACCTGTCCCATGTGATGTCATCTATCCTTGTTTAGAAACAATGATTGCTTGAATTTTGTGCAGTATTGCTTAGTGTTGCCAATTTCCTCTGGGAGACGTTATCTCCAGCCTTTTTTATATTGTGTTATCCTCATATGTTGATACCGAGGTTGTTTATTAGAATGTCAAGGGTCCTTTGATGCATTTCATCTGGAGGAAGATGAGAAACTATTTTATCAATATTCCGCTGGGATTCGAGCCTTGGACCCATCAGTTGTAACAATGGTCCCTTCGGTTTGTAACTACTATCCACTGCACCTCCATTATTTATTTATATTATATTCCAGCTAATTAGAAATCGGTTTGGTGCATCCTGTCCTAGTTCAAGGCCTTCTATGGTTGTGCTGCAACGCTTCCTTGAATTTTATTCTTTGGTTTGTTGTGCTTCCTTGAATTTTATTCCTTGGTTTGTGCCCATGCTTATTCAGTGTTGCAATTTACTATTGGTCTCGCTAGCACCTATCATTCCTATGTTGTGTTGCCTTCATGTGTTGATGCCGCGGTTGGTTACTGGAATGTGCGAGGACTTGGGATGCATTTCTAGGAGATGAAAACCTCTTTTCCATAAATATTGGAAAAATACTTTAAACACATCGGTTTGCTGTAGCATGTTTTATTTCATTGTGCTGCTTCTATCGTGTGCTTTCCTGAATTTTATGCATTGGTTGGTGTCTGTGCTGTGTATACTTTTCCCTGGGTGGAGCTATCTCCCATCATTCCCATATTGTGTTATCCTCATATGTTTATGTTAATTCTTTTGTTGTTAGAATGTTAGAGGGTTTTGACTGCATTTCATTTGCACCTATACCGTGTTCGTAAGCCTCATTTTACAGATATTCGAAAGAATCTTCCTGCACCGCTGGGATTCGAATCCGGGACCCATAAGTCTATCACTACTGGTATACTAAAGTCGTAAGTGAGATTGCCTATCCGTAAGCTAAATATTCTTTGGCATTTTTAACCCACATACCTGATTGTCAATTACTGAAAATCACAGTGAAAGTAACTAATCTGAAGATCCTTGCTCAACATCTTCTCTTTCTATTCCTCCTTATTTCCCTTGCATTTTCGTCTGCAAAGTAATTTAATTCTGTTCAACATCTTGATAACCTCCTGTGTTTCCTTGAAACTCTTTATTTTTCTGCTTGCACTTTCCATTATCATATAGAATAACAATGACTTACAGCGAGTTCCCCTTTTTGTATTGAGATGCGAATTATCTATGGGGGATGTGTTTTGTTTACATGTGGAGGAGAACAACAACAACGGCACTAACGCAATCATAGAATGGCAGGAAAGTATTGACATTGCTATGCGATGTATAGCTAAAAGTGGATTCTTGAATTATCCTTGGTTTTAGCTTATCGCTGAATTTGTGTTGCATCTTTTCGGCGAGGGAGAAAACTAGATGGCAGTATGCGTTCCACACACTTGTATGCAGGTAGTATAGTATAAACAACGACAAGGATTTCAGTGGAACGTTTGTAAATAATATTAACAAGAGTAGACAAAGTTTTTTATCATTTTTGTCTTTTACTGTTTGTAAATGCATCCTCGTGGAAATCATCTTGTTGCGGAAAACATGTGCAAGGTAAAATCATTAACATATCATCCTCAAATTGGGGTGTACAAAAGTCAACAACATGTGTCGAAATAAAATATTTATATGTTGGGTTGTAAGAGTCTTTAATTTGTTTTTCTTCTTGCGAAGAGGACATGAAGTGACACTATTCCAAGCAAGATTGTTTGACTGTGTTTTTCCCTCACGGGAATAACAAATTGAAGTATTCACATTTTTGTGAATGATTTCTTAAGGATTGGTGGTGTACAGTATGTCAATACCAAATTTCAAAGAACGAAATTGTAGTAAGGGATGTGAACAATTCAATACTAAGGAATAAGGGTTCTTTCAAAATGGGACAAAATACCTAACAGCCATTATACGATAATTGTAAGAAAAATGTTTTCTTATTCAGAAAAAAGGTTTTGTTATTCGTACAAGTACCCTTTAAAGAAATATGTTTTAAAAAGTTAAATGAATAAAATGTTCATTGTTAAATGCAATTGCGATATTTGCACATAAACCGTGTTCGTTGATGTCCGTCTGCTTTTTTTGTAATGACGGCATTTCGAATATTTGTAACTAGTATCTCGATTTTTGAGGTTTAGTATGTTTTTATGAATTTGGCACATAATAATTGAAATCGGAATCGTATGATGATTAAGAAGAAGGATGTGGTTGCAAATCGTGTTGTGATCGAGAGTATAAAGATTTAAGAATGAATGAATGAATGGGGACATTCATCGTACATCTTACTACGAACAGTAAACCGAAGTTTTTGTGCGGAACCGTAAGTCGAAACCTCGGTATTGGAACAATAAACTGGTGACACTGTTTGGAACAGTAATCACAAATCTTTTTATAACAACAGCAAACAGAAATGTCTGTGTGGAACCGAAATCCACTCCTCGAATTTTATGCAGTGGTTGGGGTCCTTGCTAATTTAATGTGTAACGTTATGACGTGACGTTATTTTCTCCCATTCCTATATTTCTGTATCCACATTTTAAAATTATGAGGTTGGTAATGATAATATCAAGGGACTTCGAACACATTTCATCTGGAGATGGATGAAAATCCCATTCTGCAAAAATTCGAACGCCATTTTGAGATTTGTTTCCTACTCAGGACGAATCGGTTTGTAGTCCGGCACTCCTATTATCTATTATATAATAAAATGTATTATATTCCAAATTGGTTTGCAATAGCCTGATAGATGGCAGCCCCCTACCATCTATCGTAGACTAGAAAAAAGGACTGCTTAATTCAGTGGTTGGGGTCATTGCTTAGTTAAGGGAACACCCCCAATCTCGATTTTAAATTTTCAAGATTTTCAATGGGCTGGTAAATCTATGCCAATGCATATTAAGGCATACCTGGTTGTTGTTATTTTGTTGTTGTTTTTGGTGATTAAAGAAAAAATCGTTATTTTTGATGGCGGGCATGATAACTCCTCACTGGAACATCGGAATCCGAAAATTCCAACGGTGTTACTGACTCTCGTATGAACTAGGATTATTGACTTCGCTCAAAAATTAACAAAATGGTGGGCCATTGAAAAAATATTTTTTGAAAATCGCCTATTTTTTACCACAAACCAAGTTAAAAAATAAGGAAAATCTTCACCGATTGGCATTATCCTAGTTCATACGAGAGCTATACACTCCCAGTGTCAAAATTTGGAACCGATTGGATTACTAGTTTTTGAGTTATCGTGCCCGCCATTCGTGAAAAAGAAAAAAATGTGTTTGAGAATCACTCTTGCCTTCACTTGATCCTGACACTATAAATCGGCTATATTTTCAAGGGTTCTTGAGATTTTCTCTTCAAATTTTGTAGGGGCATTCTTGAATTATTGTAGTTTCGAAAAACTAAATTAAATTTGTTGACACCGAGAATGGGGCCCCCTTAATGCAACAAATTTTCCTCTAGGCTGTGCTAGTTCTTGTCGTTCCTAAATTGTGCTATCCTCATGTGTTGTTGCCGAGGCTCCTTATTATAATGTCAGGGACTTCGGTTACATTTCATCTGGAGGAGCATGTAAGCCTCTATTTACAAATATAAAAAAACGCATAATTAATTCTTCCACGGAGATTCGAACCCTTGACCCATCGGTTTTTAGTCCGGTACACTAAATACTAGACTCCCATTATTAATTATATTAAATTTTTTATATCTCAGCTAAGTAGATAATTGGTTTTCTGTAGCCTGTCCTAGTTGATGGGGTTTCCGTCTATCGTTGAGTCGAAACAATACTTCCTTGAATTGTATGCAGTGGTTGGTGTCCATGCTTATTTAGTGTTATCATTTTTCTCTGGATGGCGTTATCTCCTCCCATTCTTCTATTGTGGTATCCTCATATAAAACCTTAAAGCCAACATAAATACATGCAATTTTAAACTCTACTATTAAAAATACATATATATTTTTTTTTTTTTTTTGATATATTAAAATTTTCTGCAAAATCTCAATTTAGTTGGAGTAATAGTGACACCTTGTTTACAATTTCTGAATATGTAACAACTATATGCCAAAATCATAACTGTGAACATAATATATGGGACATAACAAAATTCCTTTAACATTCAATAAAAAAATTTTGAAAAATTTTTTTTGCGAGTACATTTATGATTTTTGGTACATAGGTTAAGGAAAATATGCTGATTCAAAATCTGTTCGTGTTCACAAATTCGGATGCAGCGCACAAAAGTTATAGTGGTTTTAAATCTTGTATTTCAAATACAAATTAAATTCAATCCTATTTGTTGTAATTTGCGAATTTCTTGACAAATGGTTGAACTGCTTTTGCTTTCTTTGCATTCTGGTCAAATCACATTGAAATGCAGTTACAGTATATGAAAATGATCAACATTAAAAAGCATACAGTTCGCGTATTAGTTGAAATCAGTTGATGCGCATGCGGTTTTCGTATAAACCGAATCAATATCTTCCAATAATTATGCATTTTTGAGGTTTCATTAAGCGGCCAAAGTGTGCCGCTCGATGCACTTCACTATGCAAAAACCCTAAAAATGGCGCAACGTGCATACGATGTTTATGCGCATCCGATTTCAGTAATCTCCTATGAAAATACACAAAAGGACACCAATTTTAAAAGGATCGGTTAAGAACCGCGGATGTGCCTCGCTCAATCGATTTTGGATAAAATACGCATATTATTATTTTCACACAGATTCGCGAATATGATAATACAAGAATGAATGTATGTGAAATCAATTCGAAGAAAAGCGCGATTATATACGCGGATTTGTCAAAATAAGTTTTTGCAGTTTTTGCCACATTCAAGGTACCTATATCCGCCGTTTTATTGGGCGCAATTGGCTCATTAGATTCGGCACGTAAAAAACTGAAATCACGTGGGGTTCCACGGAA
This sequence comes from Musca vetustissima, assembly GCF_032173495.1. Taxonomy (NCBI): domain Eukaryota; kingdom Metazoa; phylum Arthropoda; class Insecta; order Diptera; family Muscidae; genus Musca; species Musca vetustissima. The sequence goes on from NW_026886292.1 coordinate 43,649, forward strand.
TTTGAATGGGTTTTCTTAATTTTAGACTCAAAAAATATGTTTTTTATAAAAATGTACGCATCAAATTTTTTCATGAGATATACACTAACGAAGCAAAATCACGAGTTCTACAATCCTATAATTAGTTTTGTCCATTATCTGGATGCGCGTCCTAAAACACCGAAAATACGATTTCAAAATGTCAGCATCCATTTTGGGTGGATGCAATGATTATATCGAAAAATCATACATTAGAACCATATTGTCCATGGGGTATTCTGCAACTTAGTCACTGATCACATGTGAGTGCGTTGTGTAGTTTAGCCACAAATCAGGAAGGAACACCAAAAAACTCGTTGGCTTCAACACATTTTCACCCGTATTTTTTTACATTACCACCATCACAGCTTCCACGCAACTTATTATTTATTACCAATATTTTAAGATTTTATAGAAATGAATTTAAATTATATGCAATATGTTCATATTTCGCGAGTTATAACCTTGCAAACCTCAGTTTCAAGGAATTTAAAAGATTTTTGTAATTTCCCACATATGTCTTCAAAATATGAAAACTTATTTTTTATTTATTTGAAACATTTCCCGTTTACATATTAAAATTAAAAAAAAAAACATACACTTCATACGATATTTCCACTTTTTCACTGGCAGTCATCCAGTAAAACGTTCGTTCACTTTCATTCGTGTGTATTATAGACGACAAAGTTGTACATTTTGCTCTAGCTTTCATATTCACATCATTTAATGTTAGAAGAATTTATATTTCGTTGATATTCAGCAGCCCCGGAGCGATTATATTTTCTATAGTTTCCACTCTAACACCCCTAAAAGTATGCAATACTATTTGGCTGGCTGACTGGCTTTTATGGCGCCTTTAGGCTATACACAGTTTTATGTTTGTGTGTTCGAACTGAAATGACACTTTAGTTGTTGGTGATGTTGTTGTAGTTGTTGTTTTTATTCCCTCCTTTTCGTTTCGTTTTATGAAGAATATTTTATGTTTGCTACGTGATAGGTGCAAAATTTGACTATTGAACACGTAGAATGGTTATGATTTTCTATGAAATTTATTATGATGTGTGCTTAAAATGAAACGTTATCGAGTGAAATATATGTTAGGCTGTGTTCGGAATACCTATACTATCAGAATAGGAAATATGTACAATATATTTTCAGAAGAACTTGGGCTAGGATAGAGTTAATAGCTATATATGTGTAGGAAGCACAAAATGTTTTTTTACTTGTGGTTTATATTAGAAATTCTAACACGAGCCACAAAATATTTGTTTCCTTGGTTCCTTTATTTCCTAGAAAATTATACTTTGGAGAGAAGCCATCGAATTTTGTTCGATCGTTTTGTTGAGTTAATAACGTTCATCGATTTCTACATATTGGTCATTTCAAACAGGTATATTGCTAAAAAAACAACGATTGGTCCCAAGCATTAGAAATCCTCAAACATTCAAATAACCAACCTAGGCAACAACTCACGAGGACAACATAAAATATAAATGACGTCAGCCACCACCTCTTCTATGAGAAGACCACCAGCTCTTCTATGAGAAGACCACCAGCTCTTCTATGAGAAGACCACCAGCTCTTCTATGAGAAGACCACCAGCTCTTCTATGAGAAGACCACCAGCTCTTCTATGAGAAGACCACCAGCTCTTCTATGAGAAGACCGCCAGCTCTTCTATGAGAAGACCACCAGCTCTTTTATGAGAAGACCACCAGCTCTTTTATGAGAAGACCACCAGCTCTTTTATGAGAAGCTCTTCTATGAGAAGACCACCAGCTCTTTTATGAGAAGACCACCAGCTCTTTTATGAGAAGATCACCAGCTCTTCTATGAGAAGACCACCAGCTCTTCTATGAGAAGACCACCAGCTCTTCTATGAGAAGACCATCAGCTCTTCTTTGAGAAGACCACCAGCTCTTCTATGAGAAGACCACCAGCTCTTCTATGAGAAGACCACCAGCTCTTCTATGAGAAGACCACCAGCTCTTCTATGAGAAGACCACCAGCTCTTCTATGAGATCACCACCACTTTAACCACAAAACCAGCTCTTCTATAGAAAATGTTTCATTCCAAATCTCAAAATATTTAGCCATATTCCTTTTGAAAATTGGCAATAACTTCTATATAACGATACCGTCCCAATTTCGGAATTTTGAACATTTTAGGCACATTATCCAACACAAATGGCAATACTTTGGCATTATAGGATATAGTATGGTAGAACACGTCCATGCAACAAAAAATTCAAAATAGGTATATGGTTTAATACAATCTTCATATAACGCCTATACCTTCTTGGTTTCCTGAGGGTCCTAAACGCATTTACCAAGCAAGGGAGGTAGTTCTTAAAGGACAAAAACCTTCTCTTCTTCATAGTGCTGGAATTGTTAGTTTTTGGTTCCTCATGGGGGGACCATAAGGTGTTTGTCTCTGTACATTATTATGTGTCCATAATTTATACGGTTTTATTATCAATTCGGGTTTTTGAATTTAAATGAGTGTTCCTTTGAAAAAAACATTCGTTAGGTGGTTCTTTGAAGAAATATTCTTTACTATAGTAGACCGAGTTCCTTCCAATATACGTGTCATATTCTGTATTGAAGAGATTAGAGAAATGGAAACACTCATGCATAATTGCTTACTTCCAAGGCAACGGAATAAATATTCATGAATAAACTGAATATCACTGCAAATCTCAGAGTAAAGTATGAGAACACCTTTTATGTGCTAAAGAAGGGAAGCATTCATTAAAACCTTTCGGCAAAAAAAAAACATAATTTTCGGTTGTTATTTATTTTGAAAATATCCCGAGGGTAATATTTTTCCAATATAAAGAGGTTACTTTTTATTTTTGTTGTTGGAATCTCACTTGGCCACCAACGAAGGACGTATCGAAAAAAGTATTCAATTGAAATAATTCGCTCTATGCAGTGAGTGATCGAACGAGGAAAATAAGGAAGAGCGACGACGACATCGAAAAAGTGGTCCTTTCGCAAAACGCATTGCAAAGTATCCATCACCAATCTACCTAAAGCGGCAGCTAAATGAAGCTTATAATGCTTGTGACCAGTAACAACCATCCATCCAACGAAGCAATATCAAGTATAGGGGAGAAGTTTGGGGTAAACACTTATATTGAAGGACATGGCCTGCTTTGAACAACGTTATGTTCCCTTCACCACTACCCTTAATTTTTTACCCAGTGGCTTTCATGCATTCATCCGTGGTAATGTAAACATCCGTAGGTTGGGTGGGAGAGTGGTTACTCTACGGTTGATACCATTCTAGCTCACCAAAATATATGCATTGCATTGGTGTCTGGAACGGGATGCTGATGATGCAGACGAAGGGATTTTTGGTTATTGCCAGGGCAATGTAGCGACGATGATGATGCTGTGGATGATGGCAAACTATGGTAAATATCTTGGTAAACGTGCAAAAATCTATTTAGTATCCTTTTCATGCCACAGCACAAAAAACTCGCCACACACACAGAGGCACGACGACCACATACAGTATCAATAACGGGGCAGTATGTAAGATAAGTATGCTAAAATCCTAAATGGATGCGTGCGATTGAACAAAAGAGAAGGGAAGGGAAACCCGAGATGGGAGGAAGAGAGAGAGAGAAAGATTTTGCAAAAGTAGGTCCTTGCGGCAATATCCCCTACAACAACACCACCACCAACAACAACTTTGACTACCACTACTGTTGCTGCTGCTGCCACAAATATTGATATCTGCTAAAGAGCTTTCCAACTTATGAATATTCTGCAACGAAATGATAAAAATAAAATGCTCAATTGATGCTAAACCTCCATGTCCGTCCGTCTACTACCACTACTTGGACTGACATAATGTCCGTCTAGCTGCTCCTTACATCTGCTGTTTGCACACTTTACAAAGCCTGAGGTAAATAATGTATGTGTGTGTGTGTGCGGTAAATGTTGGGGCGTATCTACAAACAACCGACAACAACAACAAAAGTTCTACTTCTTTAAATGGTTATAGAAATTGGGTGGTGGCAATAACAAATTTAATCGATTGTGGGTTTTAAGCAACTTAAACCTCATTTGCACTTAATCCCTACAATGACCAAACGTATAATACAAACATCATTATACCGATGTTAGTTGAGGAGTTCATGTCCGACATGTTTTTGGACAAATAATATCATTAATTATAAGACCAGGTTTACTTGGCATGTCTAGGATTCATGCATGATAGGTAGGAAAAGGTAATAGAGAGGGAAGATTTAAAATATATGGAGACATGTGGAATTAAAGTGATTTCAATTTTAATAGTGATGGTGTTGAATTGCTTCGGATTTTGTTTTAATAAGAAATTCCTAAGGTCCAGAGAATTGTTTTTCTATTGAAAAAATGTGCTCAGGTTCTGGTTATATTTTATATTGAAAAAATTGTGATAAGGTTAGAACGATTTTCTTATTTAAAAAACGAAAGATTTTTTATAGAAAGAAATAGTTTTTTTGCTATTGAAAAAATATATACTCAGGTTAAGACGATTTTTTTAAATTAATTTTTAAAATTTTAATGTCATCAGGTTATTTTTTGTTGAAAAATGCGTCGGACGATTTTTTTCTATAGAATAATATTGCCGTCTGCTTCATTTTTTATAGAAAAAAAGTTTCCGGATGTATTTTTTTATAGAAATAAACTGTCCTCTAGGTCGGACAAATTTTCTCTATAAAAAAAATATTATCATCTGCATCGGACAATTTTTTTCTGTAGACACATGTTTTCTATGGGTCGGACAAATTTTTTCTACTAAAAGGCCTTCTATGGTCGGAAGATTTTTTTCTATTGAAAAAAAAAATGCCCAGAGGAGTTCCTATGATTGGAAATAAATTGACCTCAAGGGTTCGGACGATTTTTTTTCTATTGACAGAAATGACCTCAGCGGTTCGGACGATTTTTTTATTTAAAAAAAAATTTTCTCAGGTTAGGTCGAAGTTTTTTTTGATAAAAAAATTGTTCTCACTTGAAAGAAATTTGTCTACAGGTTCGGACGATATTTTTCGATAACTAAAATGGACGATAACTAAAATGACTTATTTTCTATCAAACAATAAACAATTTCGGATAAAAAAATTGTCCACTAGGCAGGAGGATACTTGTTCTATGAAAAACAAAATTCCTCAGGTTCCGAAGGATTTCTTTCTATTGAAACGATCTTCAGGACGGGATGATTTTTTATTGAAAAACATTGTCTTGAGGTTCGGAAAAATGTGTATTTATTGAAAAAAAAACCTCAAATTCGGACGATTGTTTCTCAGGTTCAGACAAAGTTTTTTCTATAAAAAAATTGTTCTCAGTTAAAAAAATGTATTAAGGTTCGGACGGTCCTCCGTTTCGAACGATTTTTTTATTGGAAAAAAATGTCCTTTAGATCACACGAAAAAAGGTTCCCTCAGGTTCATATGAAAATTTGTCAAAAGAAAAGTGTCACCCGATCCAGACTTTCGATTTAAATTTTTTTCCTTCAAACCACTTCTCCCTCGACACATTTGAATTTCCATTTCATTGAAAATTTTATTCAAAAAAGTCTTGTGATGTTATGTTTTTCCTGTTCAAATAATGCCCAAACATTCAACCAAAGTGAATATCAAGATTTAGTGTAACTAAAAGATGACTAATGGAGCATCTTTCCTGAAAAAGGACAACAACCCTAAAAAGAACAATATCAGAGTAAAGATTTGCCATTACTCTTACATTGCAAACTTTGTCATTCCCTTAAGAATCGAAATAGACAAAGAAAATATGAAATATTTTACCACTATCAGTTGTAGATAATTCTTAAATGGGGAACATTGCAAACACAACAAATAAATGATGCTACTGAAAAATGTAGAGATATACATGAAAATACGTCCGTTTTCACCTCTCCTCGCCACTGTAGATGATTTGAAATCAATTTTGCAACTAAAGTGGTATTATTTTGCAATCGATTTCTTTGTATTTTCTTTAAGGGATACAACTTATCTGCCATTTTGCAGTTTTTATTGTTGTTTTTCACATTCTCCCTCTTTTTTCTGCTACCAGAAAAAGGATTATTTAACAAAAGATATATTGGAGGAAAATTGTACCGAATGCAAAAAAACTTTGTTTATCGTTATCTTTCTGTTGGTGGGAATGTGTGTGTGCTCTGGTGCGTATGCGTTTTCCCTCTCTCTGAGTATGCCATTAAAAAGGGACCAAATTCTCAAAGGAACGCCAATAATAGTTTTTCCCAAGCCGATTTTCTCTTTTTTTCTTGTTCTTTGTTCTTTAAAATGCTACTACTAAGAAGCTGAAAGCGATTGAAACTTTTAAAGAAATCTGTTTTCTTTGGAGAATTATATTGAAAGTGCGATATTTGAAAATGAGAGCAAATGAAGAATAAAGAAAACAAAAAAGTAGAAAATTGTTTGGTGAATGTTTTTTATTGCTATAAGTGTTTTACTATAATTTTACTTTTATAGTAAAATATATAGTAAGGATTATGAATCCTGAAAAAAACGTAGGAACAAGAGATTTTTTGAATAGAAAACAACATGTCACACCCAGTATACATTTTTTTTCAATAAAAAAAGGTCAACCGCAACTGAGGCCAATTTTTTTCCGATAGAAAAATATTATCCGAACCTAAGTGTAATTTTATCAACTGGAAATACATTTGTTCGAACCACAGGAACGTTTTTTCAATAGAAAAAATCGTCGGAACCTTTGGACCATAGAAAAAAATGTGCCCACTGCTGAGGACAATTTTTCCGATAAAAAAATCATACCAATTGTCATTAGAAAAATATCATATAAGGTCTTTTCTTTTCAAAAAAATATAATTCGTGCGAACATGAGGATTCTTTTTCAATATAAAAGAATTTCTCCGAACCTGCGTACAATAGAAAAAAATCGTCTGAACATGAGGAGAGTTTTTCATTTAAAAAAATCGTTCCGACCTGAGGACAATTTTTGCAATAGAAAAAAATTCGTCCAAACTTGAGGACCATCTTTTTCAATAGTAAAAAATTTTCCTAACCTGAAGAAATATAAAAAACAATCGTCCGAACATGAGGACATTTTTTAATAGAAAAAAATTTGTCCGAACCGTGCGATAATTTTTTTAATGGAAGAAAAATTGTCTTAATCTGAGGAAAATTTTTTTAATAGAAAAAAATTGCCCGATGCTGCTGACAATTATTTTCAATAGCAAAAAATGCGATCAATAGAAAAATATTCGTCCGAACCTGATGACAATTTTTTTCAATAGAAAAATTGGTCCTAACCTAAGGAAACTTTTTTTTAATAGAAACAAATTCGTCCGAACCTGAGAACATTTTTTTAATAGAAACAAATTCGTCCGAACTTGAGGGGCAATTTTTTTCATTAGCAAAATTTCATTTCAACCTGAGGATAATTTTTGTCTCAGCCTGACAATGGGCTTCGGCTCGGTGTGGAGTTGCATTAAAACCAGGTGCCAGAACCATAGAAAGGCAGGAGTTTTAAATGGGCTCCGCTGCTATTCCAAGGAGATGGTCACATCCAAATACGTGTGGTCGATTGGTACCTGAATTTTGATGTGGGGGCGTTGGTTGATGTTTCGTATTAACTGGTGTTTACAGCACCGCGGGGTAAGACCGAACTTGAGGACATTTTTTTCATTAGCAAAATATCATTAGAACCTGAGGAGAATTTTTGCCTGGGCCTCACAATGAAGACCGAATATGGCAATGTCGTAGAGAGCCTGCAAATATTAGTTCTAATGGTTTGTAGCTATGAAGGCTATGAAGCTGGATAGAGGCTATAGAGGGTGGCCTGTCTCCAACTGTTTGGGTTCTACTGGTAATAGCTTTGGCTATGAAACTGACCGAAGGTCCGCTTTTTGTTGTTAGGTACCCACGTACTTCAAATGATACTGAACCTTTGTCATATAGAAACATGGACTTATATTAAATATTGTCTATGAAGAATTTATACAAATACCTTTAAAGGTACAGGGGACCAGAGGGTCTAAACATGTAAGACTTTCATGGGACTCTTTAAAAAATGTTTGTTGCGATATATTTCTGATTTAGAAAAATTTCGCAGGAAATTACTGTTATATGAATAAGCAGTTCTATATATACAACACTTGTTTTTGACTCTCATTTGTCCTATATCTACCGTTTAAATAAACCATTTTCATTATTTACATATATATGTATCTAGTTTTGTATATGTCGTTTAAACCAACTTTCAAATAATTTCATTTTCATCAGGAAAAACAACCACCCTGCATACAACCTTCATGGTGCCTCCACCTACAATTTTTTTCAAAATTTTTTATTCCATTGCATTATTTGTGTTGCTATTGACAGAAGAAGAAAAAACCTTGACAAATTTATCAGTAATTGTAAAATATTTTTTTTTGTGAATTTCGTTTTTTTTGTCCATTGTGGTTTTTATTTATTCATTCCAAACCGATTCACAATTATGTAGGCGAGCATTTATTTTTTGGCAGATATTCCTTTTTTTCTGTTGTAGTTGTTAGGTATATGGGGAGTTGTGTGGGTGTGTGTAAATATGAAAGGCATTCAGAAAAAAGGCTGTCTGAGTGTGTAAGAGAGGATGTTGGCAAATATTTGAATACCAACTTGTTTTTGCAATTTATGATGTTCATCAAAAAAACATATCAAAGGCTGTCTGAGTGGGTGGTGTTTTTGCTACTGCTAGGTAACACATTACTGGGATACACCACCATCATCCTCATAATCGTTTATGGGAAATTGCTCACATGGCTGAATGAGTGTTACAGCCAGCCCAAAAAAATCGTTGTGTAAATTTACCAAGTAACACTCAAGTTCTTGTCTGGATTTGATATTAATTTTTAATTATGTTATGCATATTTTAATTGAAGATTTGTTGTGTTTTCTTACATGGAATTATGAACACACACATACTCGCACAGAAATTAATAAAAACACATTTTCTTTGTTGTTAAAGGGAATGAAAAAATAGTATGGAATACAAAAAGTAAAATGTAAACCCACACCACATTTAGCCACAACATTGGAACGTGCTTGGCATAATCAATGAATGTCACAACAAAACGTTGCCACAGCCACTGCTGCTGCTGCTTCCTTAAGAGCCTGCCTATCTACTTCCTATTTTCCCTAGTATTCGCTTGCTGCGAAATAGAAATTTATTGGTCTGGATTGGTGTGTGTCAAAACACAGATTGAATCCGATTTTTCAACACTTGTCAAGAACACAAAAAATAGGAAACCATGAAAAAAAAAACTAACTTAACGACGTGAGACAACGTTTGATGTCACCACTACCACCACTACAAGAGAAATACTTGCTAGCCTTTTATGATACCCTCCTAACCTCTGTCTTTCTGTCTGTCTGCTGCACTAAATGTATTGTATAAAAATCTGTCATTTAGAAACAATAAAGCAAAGTTTTGAAAATAATTTATCATGTCATTGAGAAGTAGCAATGCCATGAGATCTGATAGATAGAATGAAAGAACTTTCAGAAGAATTTGTCCATGAAAGTTTTCTTCTTTCTTATTAATATCTTTTTTATGTCTAGCATGACAGAATTAAGTTAAGACATTAATATTGAAGAGCCACCACAGTAGCGAAAATTATGAATGAATGAGATTTTGAAAAATGGGAATAAATGTTTATTGTACGTATGTATATATTTAAAATAATTTAAGATTAAATGCAAATAAATAAATAAATCAAAAGTTTATTTGATATCACAAATCAAAAGTCGCGACTAACAAGCAAATAAAATTTCTTTGACTACGATTACATTTGAAAACTAAGAAGCACTAATCTAAAAAAAACTTACAAATGAGGATGGCCGATATACAATTCGAGAAGATAAATCGGAAAATAGGTTTGGAATGTGGTCGATGACTAGCAATGAAATTTAAAAAAAATTAATATTATATGGAAGATATCGGGTCTTCAAATATATAATTGTTCACAGAATTTTGGTACAAAATTTAAAGTTATTTAAAAAATTTTAATGTTAGAAGAATACATAACCAAAAGAATGTAGTTGTTCAGCAATGGCCAATTTGGCTTTTATATTATTACACTGGCCAAGAATTGTTTTATTATCGGTTATTTGTCGGTTATGACTTTTTGATTTATTTTTTCTCAAAAAAATATATCCGGCAGCAGGAACGAATGAACAATTAATAACTAAAATATGGTTTGTTCCATTTAACTATAAACGAGCGAATAAAGCGTTACGTTCGTCCGGGCCGAACTTTAAATATCACAACAGATTAAATCGCCTTAGAATTTCATACTTTTGATTACAAAATACACCCCTACTATGGTGGAATACGACTATATGGGGATAAACTCAAAACGCGGAAGAAATCAGATAACCATTTAATATAGAAAGCGGGTTATATGGGGTCTACCCGTAAAAGCTGGCGAATAATAATAATAATTTTTGGGAGAAATATTTGTTACCATATACGACTACAAAGTACCAAATTACAGCATTCAATTACCGAAAATGGGGGATACCTGAAAAAGTGACCTTTACATATTTATAATTTTTAGTGGAGAGATTTGATACCATATTAGAAACCAAAGAACCAGATTACTGTGAATTGGGCGTTGCCCTTATATGGGGGCTATACCGAAACGTGGAGCGATATAGCCTGTCTTCGAACTTGTCCTGCCTGCAGACAAGAGACAACTCTATGCCGAATTTCGGCGATCAATCTCAATTCGTTTAAAAGATAGAGTGTTTACAACAAACAGACAAACATGCTTGTGGTCATAGAATTTTTCGCTGATCATGAATATCAGCGTCGGAAATGATTATTTATATTTTTTTTACAGAAACAAACAATTTGCGGTGGTCTATGGAATAAACCCCAGGTTTTATTATTCGCTTTATATTAGGTTGGGGAAAAAGAAATCCTTTATTTTTGCGGCAGATGGCTATACTGATGTATCTATTAAACAATTTCAGATTTATGCTCGTTGGAAGCTTGAAATTTCGCAGTTAAAAAAATATCATTTTGCTGTTTTTTGTTTGGGGCATTCAGTTGTGAGTTACAGGGTGTTAAAAATGGAAGTGAAAAAAAATTCGATACATTTTAGAGTTTTTCTTTGACAAAGACGAAAATGCAAGCCAAGCGGCTAAAATTGTGAATGGTGTTTATGGTTCCTATACTGTAACTGCCAATTATGTTCAAATTTGGTTTCGTAGATTCCGTTCAGGAATTTTTGATGTTATATATGCACTTCGCAGAGGTAGGCCGGTCGTCGAAAATGTCGATAAAATCGGTGAAATGATCGAAGTTGACCGGGATGTTAGCAGTCGTAACATCGCCCAAGAGTTAAAAATCTACCATAAAAACCATTTACAATTGACAATTAATCGGTGTCGTGTTCCACCTGGACAACGCTAGGCCACACATCTACAGTGACTCACCACAAACTTCGGGAGCTTGGTTGGGAAGTTTTACTGCATCCGCCATACAGTCCGGACTCGGCACCAAGTGATTACCATATTTTTCTTGCATTGCAACATTTCTTTAATGGCAAAAAATTTGTATCTAGGGAGAGGTAATTTTAAGATTTTTTTCTTATGCCCAAAATTAAAACCTCGATAACTTTTGCTCGCTTCAACCAAAAAGTTGATCGCGAACGGATTCGGAATCATGACGTTTTTCTCTATATATGTATCATTGATGTAGTACGAAAACAAAAAAGTCGATTTTTTTTGAAAATAGAATATTAACAAATTGGCAAGATTGCACATATATCCTCATTATCCATAAAACTGAGGGTATAAGAAACGCCTGAAGGGCGTTTCACTGAGAGAAGTGAGATCCCTAAGGTAGTGTTCAACAGATCATAAACGTATGCAACGCATACTGCAACAATCGTGCCATTATAGCTCTTTTTACTCTTTACTTTTTTTTCGATTTCTGAAGTTGTTCGTTTCAATCCAACTGCCTAATTTGAACTGGATTTAAACCAAATTTGAGGCATGCCATTCTAGATTAATTGTGGGAGTTTGTTGTACTAATACGCATGGTAATTAATGTACCATTTATGGGGAATCAGGCGAAAATGGGGTGACCTCTGCAAAAATCGTCATGAAATAGTGCAAAATATAGGTGAAACAATTGTCAATTTAATAATTATAATTATTATCGAAAATACATGAACACACTGACAGGTGTGCTAAATGGACTCAAAATGTCCAAAATACTCTGCAATAACCGAAAAAAATTGCCTTCATGAAAACCGATAATTACACCATAACTCAAAAATTTGGCCTTTAGCGACTTTGTCCTTCTGTATACTTAATATGATAACCCAGGGTTTTCATCGACATAATGAGTTATTTAACAAAATTATTTAGCTTAACAAATATTTTTAAAAAAGTTCATCGACATAGAAATGAGAGACAAAAAACAGCAAAACAAAGCCCATAAGTGTGAACGAACGTAATTGCTTATTGATTAAAATTGTTACAGTCAACCACTAATCGGAGAGTCAACGCCTTAGATAAAATAAATGTTTAACGTCAGAAATTTTGACTCACAATCTATGACGTTAAGAAGATAAAGATCATTAGTCCAATATGATAGCTGTCAATTTGAAAAACAAAATAAAAACATAAAGTGTTGGCTATTAAATAAATAATCTAAAATTTGTTTCAATTTTATTATAAATGAACAGATAAATGATTAAATCGGAACAACAATTGAATTCAATAGTTTAAAAAAAATCTGTCTAAATAAATTACCAAATACTACATGTGGAAATTGTAAAAATTTCTTATTAACACCGACTTCTATTTTTATGCCGAAGTAGATTTCCGTCTGCATGGAATTATATCCACTTTTTAGACGGAATAAATTAATCGAACTTTTGCAAACATTTTGAAAGAAAATAAAAATAAAAATTTGAATTGTAGTACAGTTTCAAAAGAAGTTAGTGAATATTTTTCCGAAACAAATATTCAGATTCTACAAAACTTACTAACGTACATATCTACTTACATACAGATATTGCCATTTAAATGCCTTTGTGCATGATATTTGCTAATAATTCTCTCTGACAATGCTAAGTTCTGTATTTAACTAATGTTCCCGGATATTACAACTTCTAAAGCTGTATAAGCTACTAAACAACAAAAACAAGAGAGGAAGGAAAAAATAAACAAAAACACAAGACTGGCAGTAGCTTTGCATTGAAATTTGAATAAAATTCCCAGCACAGCAATACTACTTTTTTTTTGCAATGCGAAGCAAAAAACAAAAATGCGAATGAAATGGAATCCTTTATTCCTTGCCGCGCGTATTATGGCCAGTGTTTTCTAAAACAAAACTAACAACAAAACAAAACAGAATGCAATTATATTCTGGAATTGTTTTCCGTACAACTATGAGATGCTTTATCCCTTTTTCCCCGACATAGTGAGCTGAGCTGTTTGATATTCCAGCCAGAAGTTGAAAAACAAAAACAAAATATTTTCTAAAACACACTCCAAACTGAGAGGGAGTGAGTGATCCATCTCTAGCAAGGATATTTTCATTCAACTCATTATGAAACACCATACTAAAAGAAGTGCATAAAACAGCAACAACAACAACCAAACGATAATACAGCGGATAATGACTATGAACGAAACGCTGATGATGAGAAAATAAAATAAAGAAGCAAATTTCAATTTGCATTAAGAAGAAGCCGAACAGGAGATGAAGAGGAAGAAGAAGAATAACAACAGCAACAGCATTATCAGTATCGTCGTCGTCATCAAAACTGAATTTTATGCATTGCCCCATAATAAGGCAGCATATAAATGAACGGCTGATGCGGATGCGAAACAAAACGAACTGACATCGACTGGCAAACTGCGAGCAATGCAGCAACAGGATGGCAAGTTGTAAAGGTTACTCTCTATGATTGAATTTAAACTCTATAAAATTTCCAGTGCATATTTAATGAAACAATTCCAAATAGGAGAAGGGAAGAAGAAAGAAATATTTTAAAGTAACATTCCGTAGGGTGAAGGAGAGGAATTTACTGAATGTTAATGTCAGGTATGCAACAGCAGCATAACTGATTACGCACTTAAATCAAAATTAACATAAAAATATTTGTAATTCGCTAAGGAGATTTTGCAGTGTTTCGGAAGAGGGGAAGTTTACATATCAAATATTTTTATTATTTTAAAATATGCATATTTGATTTTTTTTCTCTCATTTCATTAGAATTAAAAAACAATATTATTATTTGGAAATATTTTTGTAATAATATGATGATTATGTTAACCTATTGCAGTGCGAATGGGATTCAGATGAGAAAAAAGTTATCTGTATGTTATATGATCTATATTTCAATTTAGAAATAGCAGCCAATTTCCATTGAGAAATCAGAATATGGTCCCAATTATAAAAATTATAAAAACTTGATTTTGTATACCCTTTACCGTGTGCACCTCATTCAAAACTTCTGTTACAGTGCCGGAATGTCAATGGTGTCTAGAAGAGGTGCGATTAAAATTTTTATTGTAATAGAATTAGAATTTTAGGTCGAAACTGAATACGTGGTTTGTCTCACTCAGACAAAATTTTGGAAGTTTGGTGCACCATTTAAATAAAATCGGGCGAAAATATATTTGGGAGCTTATCTAAATCTGAAACGTTAAAAAAAAACTTCGCAAACGTTAACAGTGCTTAATTCAGTACGCTATGCAAAATTTTGTACCAGTCGGACCAATCTAGGGAGTTTGGTGCATCGTTTACATAGAATCGGACAAAAAATATATGACAGCTATATCTAAATCTGAACCGATTTCAACAAAACTTCGCATACGTCAAACTGTACTTAATTTAGTACGCTGTGCAAAATTTTGTCTTAATGATACAAAATTTGGGAGTTCAGGCAGTTCAGCCAAACATTGTGACTTGGGTGAACTACGGTGAACCGATTTTCTCCGAATTCAGTAGGGTTCGTTCTTCGGTCAAATAAGTAGGCTGTGCCAAATTTCATCTAACTCGGATCGTAAATGCGAACTGTAGTTTATTTACAATTTAACATGGACAGACAGGCAAACGGACGGACGGAAATGCATAAATCGACTCAGAAAGTTATTCTATGCATATTCTCAAAAGGAAATATGGCCTTTCTCGTTTTGTTTTCTTGTCACAAACATGCGCACATAATGCGCTGTATCACAGTGTGGTGAATGGTATAAATATAAAAAATGGGGCGGGGTCCAAAGAATCCGTAAATGTTTGTTCACCCTAGAGTTTGAAAAATTGGCTAATGTTTTCAAAGTAACAGAAATGGGACGGATGTTTCTATGGAGACTATGCCAAACCATAGATCTATATCGAAATTGATTTTCAAATTTTTTCGAATGCCAAATTAAAGTCACTTCGTTGGGGAAATTCGGTTAAACCTTAAAAATTCCGAAAATGAGGCAGGTTTTTAAATGAGGTCTATGTCAAAACATCGTCTTATATTTATAGTCTTTTGTATAGAAACATGTAAGCTTCCAAAACACAGAATATCAAATTATATCCATTTTGGTAGAAAGATGCAACTAAAACCTTAAAAATACCGAGAATGGCGGGACATTTATATGGGGCTAACATTTGGCTATATTTTTTGTGCAGATGTGTGCTAGCCTCCAAAACCAGGACATGCCATATTACAGCCTCTTCGGTTGCAATATACGACTTGAAGCTCTTAAAACACCGAAAATTGAATGGGACCTTTATATGGGGGCTATATATCAAAACATAGTTCTATATCGATATTTTTTGCATATAAATATATTTTCCTCCAAAATAATTGGGAAATGATTGGAAAATACGGCTCTTCATTAATTATTAGTAATTGCGATTTATGTCTTGATTTGAACCGACGGACATGGTTACAACAACATAGAATTTTCTTCTGTTCATATATACGATAATGGGGAGTCCGGTGAATATTTCAAGGTGCAAACTGAATGACAAATTTAATATACACTTCACCTTATAGATATAGCTCCAAACATTCAAGAGCTGCCTCATCTTATTGCGCAAGTACCCATGCTTCAGAATCATACACCAGTACGTGTAGTATCAGCTTCTTGTAAATTGTGAGTTTAATCTGGCGAGAGGTGGCCTTGTTCTTAAATTGCTTATTCAGACCATATTAACATCTGTTAACCAACACTATTCTTCCCGACCGAGGTATATAAAATCGTTGACTGCATCAAAGCTGTAGTTTTCAATTTCCACCTTTGTATCTCGTATGACTTCTTCCAGTAGGATGTTAAAAAGGTCATACAACAATCTGTCACCTTGTCTGAAGCCTCGTTCGGTATTTAAGGGCTCCGAGAGGCTTTTCCGACTTTGCATAACCGTATTAATTCCAGAGAAATGACGAACGCAGACATGGCTTTAAACACCTCGGAGCGTATTGGGCTGTTGAATGTGTCGATGTTTTTTCGTGGGTCTTTTGCAGGATTTGGCGCAATGTGGAAATTTGTTCTATGGTGGATTTGCCAGGTCTGAAGCAGCATTGGTACGGTTCAATAATGTCATTGAAAATTGGCTGTGATGTGATGGGAAGGAGACTTATTAAACTAACTAATTAATCGTAATTCCTCTAGCAAAATTGTACTAATCACTTGGTACATGCTGTTGAACAACCCTTGACCACCGGAGCTTTATTATTCTTCCTTCGATTAATTGTCTATGTGGTATACAATCTATACCATCGTCTCCAATCGGTTCTGGGGTATCTTCTTCATCGCATCTATTAATATTCCACGATTGTGGTCAGGATATACTGTTAAAGCGTCCAAAATTGTGTGGTGTCTCCGGTAGTGAAAAAATGCTTCGACAAGCGGCTCGAGCTCATGAGCAGTTCTGATTAGAAAGATTTTCATTTTCAATATTAAGTCGAAAATATATTTAGAAGTCCTAATACCGGTTAATAGAACCCTCATACCCGTATACTGATGGTCATACCTCGACTAGCTGAGTCGATCCGTCCGTCTGTCCGTTATAATTTGTAATACACAAAATGTAGATTGCGTGTTGATTTGATTTTTGTGAAAGACGAGCCCCTTTTTTTTGGTAATGACTGGGATATATTAAGGAAAATGGACAAAAAATATTTAAAATCATAGTTTAAAATGCTAACGCATTTTAAACCGAAAATGCCGATAATTACAGCATTAAGCTAAAGTCGTCCTCAAAATATGCAGCACAGCCAAGCACAACTGCAACAAATAGCAACACATAACAAACTATTTTAACAAGCAAAACTAAAACTTCTTGAATTAAAATGATGTTATTGGGATAAAATCATTTTTTGAAAAGTGGGAGACTCGAACATCGAGATAGACCTATAGTTCCTTCACCAAAGTTGCTTAGAATTGTCCATAGAAGCATCCTAGGTGTGAATTTAATAGACAAAAAATTTGGCCCGCCCTGATGAATGTACTCAAAATTATATACATTAAAAATATATATCAAAATGCAGGATTAAATTGAAATCAATCTATAATAATCATAGTAATTTTGTTATAGCTTTCGAATAGGTTAAGCTTTTGTTATTTATTTTTATAGGGATCTAATTAGGGTGTTCCCCAACCTCTCTGCAAATTTTGGTTTTCCTTTGGTATACGGCGACTAAAGCAATGATGATTGTTTTGTAACATAATATTTTGGGTTATCAAGCATTATGGATGTCGATTTTGTATTAATAAATGGATAATAACACAAATTATGCAAATTTGGAATTTTTACTTCAGAAACTCGTTAGAGATATTTTTCTTTGTAAAAATCATATTCTTTTTATTATTTTTCACAATAACTAATCATCCGACAGCTTTCGGAATTGTTGATTGAATCACCCAAAAGGCGTTTGGAATTCGAATGCAAACCTTTGTTTTGAGAGATATAGCATTGAGATATAGCAATATAACTATGAATCCCAGTATAATCCGACAAATAAAACGGATATTTATTCTTATATCAGCATAACCTGAACAAGACTCTAGTACTAGTAACACACTTAGAGAAAAAGGAGAGAGAAAGGGGAAATAACAACAGAAAAGCCAAAAAGCCTTAAATTGTTTTTTTCCACTTCACCTCTCTCGCATTGCTTAATTATGCAAACATGAAAATTAATACCCAAACACCACCATCGTCGCCATCATCTTATTCTTCGCGCCATGCAGTGTTGTAACCCACTTGCCTGCCAGCTGCTCGAAGTGTTAATAAAAGCATTCCGGCTTTTACAAAAACACAATGCTGGAGATTATGGTTCAATTTTCTTATTAAAGAGACTGAGTGGGTAAGTGAGTGAGCGAGTGAGAAAAAGGAAGACTAATTAAAATAATGCTTTTATTTGTACAGACTACAATACCCCTGAGTGAGAAAAGACAATGCAATAAGTTGTGGTATTTGTGGTGGTAATTATTGGATAAGAAGTTTACATGTGGCAGGATACATACATACACATGATAGTGTATGTATACGATAAATTGTGGTTTATAAGGATTAAATGTAATGAGATTTTTTTATCGTCAATATTATTACCTTTATTTATTGATTGATAATAATAGTTATCTTACCATAATGTGGATTTAAATTCGAATAGATTTAAAAGACATTAAAAAACATACCTGAAAAGAGACAGAGAAAAATAACATGTATTAATATAAAATAATCAAAATTATATATTTACAGTATTAAGGAGTGACATGTGTATAAATTAGAAAATATCAAATAAATAGGAAGATTTATCTAATTCGTCATTAAAACTAGCGACGAAGTGTTTTTTCCACTAAAAACTCTCGTTTAGTATGGCTCATTTTCGAAGCCTCACATGGTCGGTTGCTGTTTCAATTCGGACTTAAAAGCATATATCATTCGTCACCTTTGTTTTGCATCGCTCGACACAATACTTTCTTAAGGGACTGTCAAATTGCGCAAGTTATGACAAGTGATCAGTGTTAATTTCATTTTTCGGCAAATCGATTTTTCAATGCATTGTAAACAACACAACACATGTCGGTACGTCCAGCTATACTAAGTACCTATATGCTAAAAAAAAATTCAGACGGCAACAAGAAATTGATTTATAATAATTTCCACTATATAGAAAATTTTTCTTCATTTCATTAAAGTATTTTTAATTTTTTATTAAAGTATTTTTCTTTAACACAACAAACACATATAGTTTTTCTTCTTTATGGATATTCCATTAACCCCACGATTAATGTTTCTTCATTCTATTCGTTTAATTTTTTTCTGCACGAATCGACGACGACAACAAAGGATATCATCGTCGTCATCATCCTAGCTGGCATCAGCACCACCATCATCCGCATCATCCTCCACATGGCCATCCATGAAAAATGTTTAGCAATAAATAAACTTTTATGTTTTTATGTTTGAATAATTAAACAGCAGACGCGAGTGATAATGACGCTTGGAAATAAAGTCAATGAAAACAACAGGTAGTTTGTCAATCAAATTAATTTTCACTTCATTAATTAGATAGAAAATAAAATCGAAGGATGTTAAGACAAAGGAAAATTAAAAAAAAAAACAAATGGAAACAATGAATAAGGCAGTGTGCTAGGGTTTTTCTATTTGAAAAAATATTTATCCAGAACAATTAGTTACGTACCACAGCTAGGAAAAAATGGGTTAATTGGAAATTCTTAATTGTTAATATGAGAGGGGGTTAAATGAATTTATTCATGTAAAATTTGTTAAACATTAGAAGGGGGCGTTTGCCAACCCTTATCATCATCTAACTTGTATCAATCATTCCATTAGTATTACAATTATTTAAACAAATCGCTTCGGGTTAATTGATTGTATGCAATACGTGGATTTCGTAGAGAGGTGTCCGAGACCATGGTTCGAAAATTAAGCCAAGAATCAACAACCCATTATAAGGAAATAATGTATTCCAGGATTTTAAATATACAAAATTAATCTTGGGCCTTATATCCGTTAGGGGGATGTACTAGGTATGAAGATGAATGAAAATCTCAACTACTCTTGAAGAGTAGTAGTAGTATGCAAACTATTTTTTCAGTTGAATGTCTGACTTTTACTAAAATGAGCCGCTTAACTATCTCACAACGCACAAAACTTATCCAACCCTATTACAAAAATTGTTGTTCAGAATGCTTTGAACATTCTTGCCAGTTGTCAGCATGTTCAAAATACTTTGAACAGAATTTTATCTTACAAAATATTTTATCGTTAGGGTGTTTTAAGATAAGAGTCCAAAATCCCACAACAACGCACAAGGGAAAACTCCACAGATCAAATTCAGAACAAAAAGTTTACTGATAAGTATTTTGTGTTAGAGATTATGCGAAGCGAAAGGGGTTTAAGTAGTAACTAAGGATAAATATTTTACAATTAAATTAGTGCATTAGAACCACTCAACAAAAACGGTCGTGTATCACTGTGCCTTATTATTTCCTATACAGGCGCGCTGAGGCTGTCTGTATATTTTTAAAATTTTTTGGTCCTTCGAGGCGGAATTGAACCAGCGAAGAAGACGTCAATAAGATGTACAGGCAGATAATGGTCGACGAGGAAAGTCAATACTATCGGCATGTGTTATGGAGAATGAACCCAAAAAGGAGTTTAAACTTACGACTGTCACTTTTGAAACTGCCAGCTCTACATTTTTGGCTGTAAGAACATTAACATTAACATCCAAGGAATGCAAGGATGCATCAATAAGCAAAATAATAAGAGAAGATTTCTACATGGACGACTTGTTGACGGGATGCGATTCGATCCAGGGATGCTGATATATAAAGTCGGCAATATCCAAACACCTTTTAAAATATGGATTCCATTTGAGGGAATGGTGTTCCAACATTGGAGAAATAATGGCAACAAATGACACAAGGGAACAAAATGAAATAATAAACCTGCAGGAAAATGAGAAGGTTAAAACATTGGGGCTGCATGGCGATCAACGGAGGATACGTTTAATTTTAAAATATCGGAGCCGGGGACTACGACATACACGAAAAGCTTTATCGCATTTGGCTCAAGTATTTGATCTCCACGGCTTGTGAACACCAGTGGTAATTACAGCGAAGTTATTCATACAAAATTTATGGCAGTTTCAAATGTCATGGAATGAGAAGCTGAACGAGGAGTTGGAAATAAGTTAATTGCAGATAGTAGAAAATGTGTCGGTGCTGCAAGGGCTAAAAATTCCCAGATTGATGCAAGCTATGGAAGATGTAGAGGTATGGCTGTTAGGATTTGCGGATGCCTCTGAGAAGGCGTATGCAGCTGTTGTTTATATAAAGACTTCAGGTGAAATGAACTTGATGGCAGACAAAAGTAAGGTTAATCCTATAAAAAAGAGGAAGGCTCTTTCGAAGCTAGAACTCTCGGCAGCTCACCTTCTAGCTCGCTTTCTGAGGGAAATAATGGATGTGGTGAAAAATAAGAAGAATGTTTATGTTTGGAGTGACTCGACAATAACCCTGGCGTGGATTGAAAACAACATCAGCAAAGATAAATTTATCAGAACGAGAGTCAATGGTATAAAGAAGTTGTTGTCGGAGGTTCAGTAGAATTATGTCAAGTCAAAAGAAAATCCGACAGACTTGGGAACTAGAGGATTATCTTCTTATAAATTAATGCATTGCGATCTTTGGTGGAATGGTTCCTCGTGGTTATCGAAGGAAGAAAGGGAATGAACGGTTCGACCGGAGAAATCGGCGATCTCCCTTGTCAATGTGATGGCAGAATTAACTTATCTGTATAATTTAACAGAAAGATACTCATCATATCAAATATTGCTGAGTGTATACGCATGGGTGTTGCGGTATATTGGAAGGTAGGTTAAGGAGAAAATATCCAATGCTGAGAAATTGGTAGTAAAAGGACATCAACAAGAACGGTCGGGAGCACCGTGTATCATTATTTCTTTTACAGGCGACACAACCACATATCGTGCTTTTAGAGAAGATTGTGGTTTACATAACTGTACAGCTACGCATGCAATTTTCAAAATTGGGAAAATTAGTAAAATTAGCACTGTCTTACACACATTATGGCGTATTTTTCGTTTAGGTATACACCTTTATCCATAAGAAGTCAAGCTCACTTACAAATTAAAGCCAACTGACCATTCTCAACGTCGTATATACGTGGAATGGATGATTGAACAATAGGCGGCGGACGTCAATTTGAGGAACAAAATGTTCTTCAGCGATGAAGGAAATTTCTCACCCGGTGGTTATGTTAAAAACAAAATTGTTGTATTTAGGGTTCTGCGAATCATCAAGTAATTGAAGAGTGGCCACTACATCCAGAAAAACTACATTTCAGTTTTCATCAGGACAAATATGTGATTCAGAAGAAATCCGTTCACTTCTATCACATTTCCGAATATACCCAAGCCTTTCAAATCAAGAGAACTTAAAATATTTGATAGTATTAAAAATCCCCATAAATACCAGAATATTAAATAAGAAATAAATTTCAATTTGTTTATTAAATAAATTTGAATTCAAACGTAATTCAGTCTAATGTTACTATGACAATCACGTCGTCTTTCTTTCTTTCTGCTAGACTCATGTCAAAATAAGGTTTTTACAATTTGCAAAAGTGGCTGACATTAAAAAAAAAAAATAAAAAAAACACATAAGAAGAATGTTTTCCAAGAATCGTATCTCGAAGGATACTGTGGTTGTTATTTTTTTTCAGCATCAAACAATATGTTTACTATTTCTGGTCTGTACGATATTAAATTTGGGTAATTGTTTTTGCTATTTCTCGTTGTAGCCAAAAAAAGGGGTGTAACATGCATATGCAAAACAAAAATGAAAAAGATATGGAACCAACATCCCCCATAACTCCACATATTCGTATATTTAATGTGTGCTTTTTTCATATTACCACACAAAAAAACTGATGACTTTTTAGAAACAATAATTTAATGTGTGGCGAGAATATGTACGGGTGAGGGGGATTGTGGGTGATGGTCGAGTTATTTGTGGTTTGTTGTTTTTTTCTTCTTCGTTTTCCTCTATGATGACGGCAACTTTTGGTTCTGTTATCAAAAGACCATAAACATGATAATAAATGTCAGGTCATAAAAACTCTCTTCCCCCACTGGCCCCCGTTCCTAATACCATTCCTCGTTAATATCAAATATGTTTCCGCTTTTTATTGCTTATATTTTTTGCAATGCTTCTTCTTTTTTCTCAAGATAAAAAACAATAAACCTTGTTGGTAACATTTAGGTTCTGCGGAAATTGCAAATACATTTCTTGTGTCATGATAATTTTTCTTTCAGTACAAATTGCTTACCAACCAAACACCGCTTCTCTTCGTGCATTTCTTGACTGAATTGTTTTTTTTTTTTTTTTGGGGAATACATTTCGATGCTGATCTTTAACCCTGAAAAATGGAAATTGAATTGAATTTCCTTTTCATTTCATCCCTTGTCGTTTCCCCCACCCTAAGAAGAAATCCTTCCTCCTAACTTTCCTTCCTCCTTGTTCTGTAATTTTGAGTATTTTTACGAGAATAGCAATCAAATTGCATTTTTCCTCTCTTTTTTGCAGCTAAGTAGTACTCTTTTTGAATATTTTCTTGCCAAATATTTGTTTATTGAAGCGTCATGAAATTCGAATGAAATTTCCAAATGCAATCATTTGGAAATAATGTCGCCCGAGTAGGTAATGCACTTACACAAGGAGAGAGTGGAGTACGTCATCATAAAATAGGATTATGTGGATGTGGTGACATTTATGTGATGTTATTGCCATTGACAAACTCGTTATGATTGGTTTCATAAACCAGGAATTCGAATTAAGTGGTATAACTGATTATAAAAATGAGGAAGATGAAATGAAAAGTAGGTTATCAGAAACAAAATAGAAATACGAAGATCACGGAACTAGGGAACCAAAAAATACTAACTGGCCGAACATTCTATACTCTTCATCATCATGAGATGGTCATTTAAAATGCGTAAATGACTTTGAGCTCTGCCAGTCCCAGAATGGATATTTAAAATATATAAATTCAATTTAAAATGCCTATATCGCAGTACATATTCAACATATATAACAACTATATGGCTAATTATTGTCCTCTGACACTTAATTATGAAAAATAGTACCAAAAAGATATATAAAAATAGTATTAGTTAAAAAATTTTACAGTTTTGTAAAAAAAGTCAAATTCGCCGAATGTGCCCCAACCCGGGGTAGCTTCGGCATTTGATGGGGCACATTCGGCACCATAGTCATAGCCGGGTAATTGTCATCGCTATCAGTCTGGTTGAAATTCTGATTATCTAAAGGCTCTATTTGGTTTTAATACGCCACACAATGTTTGAATTATAGGGCTTTATTTTCTAGCGGCGGACGTTTACATCTCAAGGTCGCACACACCATCAGAAATAGGGGTTTTCTATCGCATTTTCGTCAATATAAGCACGTTTGATCTTTTATATGCAATTTCGAGCCATATTAAAGGATTAGTTTTAAAGACAAACTCAAAAACATTTTAAGGAAATAATATTGCATAACCTGTATATGGCCGAATGTACTTTTTATAGTTTTTTCATTTTTTTCGATCAGTTTTGTAAAAATATTATATTTTTAAATATTTCTATAATAATACACATCGTAGTTAACCACTTTTTAATAATATTGTCTTAAAAATTTAAAAAGTTTTATACACGAAATACTTACGAAATGGAATTGAAATATTACAGTAACATATATAAAAATACAAAAACCTATGTATCTAAATAAGCTTATTAGCCATAAATTTCAAACTTTGTGTAAGTTATTTATTTCGATATTCGATACCTATGTATCGAAACTATTGATGTACAGTGAGAGCTTCATATCGAAAACGCGATTGCCGAAGGTGCCCCGATGCCGAAGGTGCCCCAGTCTCCCCTATATATAGGTAGACTACGACCTTGAACACACAGAAAATGACGAGAGGCCTTTGTATAGGGGCTCTGTGAAATTTAGATTTATACACACAATGTTCTGTGTAGAAGTTGTTTACCCAAAGCTGCGGAAATTAAAATTACAGCCACTTTACTTACATAGCTGGCTTAAGACAGAACATTTTTTCCACAAACCGTGCTTAAAAAAGATTTCGGTATTGTACACAGCTCTTTCAATTTGAAAGACCATGTTCCGAAATGTTATTTTCCACTTGATTTTTCCATTGAATTCGCGATGGGTCATCCTCATCAATTCTCACAACATGACCTAGCAAACGAAGTAGCTGCAACTCGATACATCTGATTATGTCAATGTCCGAGAATAGATGGTACGAGTCATGGTTCATACGACGGCGATATTCACCGTTAAAGCAGATCGGCCCATAGATCTGTCGGAAAATTCTTCTCTCAAATAATCCAAGAGCTGCCTTACTCAGACCATAGTAGCATCTGTTGGCCAACACTATTCTTCTTTGTATCTCAAACGTGATGTGATTTGTTTAGTTTATGGCGGTACAGATGTAGATGAAATCTCTGACTACCTCAAAGCTGTAGTTTCCATGTTCCACAATTGGTACGAATCTAATCCTCTGGCTACGTCGTTGGTGTTGTTTAAACAAT
The DNA here is from genome assembly GCF_032173495.1 of Musca vetustissima. Lineage (NCBI taxonomy): Eukaryota > Metazoa > Arthropoda > Insecta > Diptera > Muscidae > Musca > Musca vetustissima. Next base: position 69,314 of record NW_026886292.1, read on the forward strand.
CGTATGGATATATGAGATTATATCCGAGAATGTGACATTCAACAGAACATCGACCTAAATTCATGTCCATTCACGTTCAAAAATGCCAAAGAGTTACCCTGATGATGATAAACGTACGAAAATGTGTTGTGTTGTTTAATAACAACCGTATAGATAGATCCGATAATGTGACTTTCAACGGAACACTGGTCCAAGAAAATACATGACGAATCACGTCTAAAGAGCTAAAGTTTTACGCTGATCTTAAGCCGGTGTCATAAACGTACGACCATGTATTGTTTTGTTTAATAACAACGGTATCGGTAGATGAGATTCTACCCGAAAATGTGACATTCAGCAGAACATCGACCTACGAAAATTCATGGAGAATCACGACCAAAGAGCCAAAATGTAACGCTGATGTTAAGTCGGTACCATAAAAGTACTAACACGTGTTGTGTTGTTATAATAACAAACTTATGGATAGATGAGACTCCATACGAAAATTTGGCATACAGCAGAACATCGGCCTAAGAAAATTTAAAGAGGCCATTTGTTACGCTGATGCTCTCTTTGGATCCCGCACAATTTGCCAATCTCTCAAAAAAGGCATGGTAGGATTCTTAAAACCGAGGCAAATCCGGCGAATGTTGTTTGTGAATGAAAACTTTTGTACCAAAAACTTGCCTGTTTCTGGGAATGTGACGACTTTAGTAACGTAAGACGTTTAGTTTTCGCCAAAAATTTGTTTTGAAATCTTTGTAGAAATTCGAAAAACGAGCAGGGGAAGACGGATATGTGTGACCCATGATACTTAGGTTCAAAACAGAGGTTTTTTTAATGTACGATCGCCAGAAGTTGCTTTTGAAGCGAAAACCATGTTTTTGAGATCAAATTTCGACTTTAGTTGTCAATGAAGCACGATTTGGCTATGAATATGCCGCAACCCTCGAAATTATTCTTCCATTATAGCAATTTAAGGATATAATTATGTAGATTTCCAACATAGTGTCATGTTTTAAGCTCTCTAAGCAAATTTCGACTTTAGTTGTCAATGAAACAGGTCCCACGTTGTTTAGATATTACTTTCAGCTTATGATCTGAGTCCAGCAATTTGGGTAAGCGTGGTTATTGATCTTTAGCTTTCAATGTAAGCTAAACGAATGCGATTCAGAGTCGGAGTGACATTATTGAAATTAGGTTCTGCTTAGGTACTACATTTGAGAAGCAAGATTCTTGTCAAGTATTGTATTAGGATCAAAGATGTAATTTTATGGTACTGTTCACAAAGTATTTACATACATAATCGTTAAGTTCAAATATTTCAATGTTAAATTACACTAACTGTTTACTCTATAGCATATAAAATATGTACATGGAATAAAAATAGAGTTGATCCGTTTCAGATTATTATTCTTGTAACTATGTGACCCACCGTTCTTTCTTCATGCAAGTAGACAAACTGAGGTCAAACCGAACGTCATTTATATACATATTTTTAATATAATGTCCATTCATTTTGTTTTTACTACTTCAGAATACTACTTCATAACATTCCATTTATTTATTTATTAAAAAACACAAAGAAACAGAGGACGGAGGAAGAACAAGTTCCGCATGGGGAATAAAATATTAAAGTTTTGGCTGGCTATCTCGTTCGTTAAATATTTGTATGCAGATATTTTTCCTGACTTTAATATGAGCAACTGTAAATGTTAAGATAACGCACCAACGCATGTTTTTCATGACAGCAGCAACAACAACCATAACAGCCACAAGGGCGTCAAGGATAATGTTGATACGCACATTTATAGTGAAGCATTCATACACCATCTCTTTTTTAAAGACACACACACACATGCAATATTAAAATTGTGGTAATATTTATTTGTCGAGGATTGCTACGAAAACGTAGTGAAAAGGAGACAGATAAGAAATGTAGCAGCAGCAGGCAAGTGAGACACCCCCAATACCAAACCAGGACGCCAACGAAAATTCATGATAGTGGTTGGAGCTGGATCCACTTGCCATCAAACAAACAGAACACAAGTATGACGATTGTGGCAATAATCCCATCATCAGCACTTATGGTATGGATATATGTATGTTTACGGTGGTATAATTTTGGTTTGCTGGTGGTGCAATGACTGACTGTTTGACAGGGTCTGATGCTCCTGAACCCAAAAATGTTTTTTTTTTTTGCTCTGACATTTATTATTTTCAGATATCATTGGTAGTTTTGCCATTCTGGGCCATATTTTATTGAGAAATAATAGGTTTATTTTTAAGCCCGGACATAAACAGTCATGTGTATGACCACATATCTGTATATCGATGATTTTCATATGTGTAGCATGCCCGTATGGAGGAGTGAGTGCAGGTTCCCATTATTGTTATTCTACACTTGTGCACGCCTGACCTACCCCAACTAACACATTGTGCCGGCCACAGGAAAAATTTGTAACAAAGACTGACTAGGTCAGTCAGTCAGTTAGTCAGTCGTTTTGGATATTCGTGGAATAATTAAAACTGCAAAAAATTTCAAAATTTGCACATTTGCCAATTTAGTTCCCCAAATTTTTTTTGTTGTTGCTGCCTCATTTTGTTTTTGGAGGGAACAACATAAAATACTAATTTTAGGTCAACACAACACAGTTTTACATATTCTACAAATTACTTGACCACAATGTGTGTTTTTGTTTTGTTTTGTTTTGTTTTGTTTTGTTCAGTTCAGTTCGTTTGTTTGTTTTTTGGGGGAAAACTAGAGAGACATATATTTTGCCATTACTGCGAACTGTTTATGTGTCTTGTAAACGTGTTGAGATTATTTTTGGTACAACCAACTGAAAAGGGAATTTTTTGTTTTGCCATTGTCTGTGGCCTAAATAGTGAAAAATAGTTGCAGTTTTGTTTTATATATAGACCAAAAGAAATGCAACACTATTGTGCAACACTATGCAATTATAATAGAAATATTTGTATTTATAACATTCATCCTGCAAATGTTCAAAATTCATACATAATTGACATCTGAAAATTCATAAAAACTCCACCAGTACTTTTCCGTCAGAGTAAATAGGGATTGAGATATGACATTTAAGTAGTATCTACGCAAATATATGTGCGACCTAGTATAATTATACCCTACATAAAGAGTTTTAACGCATCGAAATATCGGTCCTAGACTCACCTTTAGGTATATAGATTAACATATATCAACTAGCTGAGTAGATCTAGACATGTGTGTCCGCCCGCCTGTGTTCTATACTTTGCAAACACGATATAAGCCACAGTTATGAACCAATCGTCACGAACTTTTGCATGTAAGATGGCTTCAGGCCAAAGAATACTCCTATTTTTATACCATCAGCCCTGTGGCTAATGAGGGTATATACACCTTGATACGGTGGAAATGTGTCTCATCGAAATATTGGTTTTCGGACCCATGTTTCTTTGCACCAAATCTGTTTTAGACAATTTGGAATCGAATTACAAATGGCCACCTGGTTCTCACGATAACTCTCGAAGAGAGCAACCGATTTCGTCCAAACATTGCACATAGTAATATTTCTGCCAAACTTAGTTTATGTTCGAAGGTACCACACCCACAAAATGGTCAACATTTTGCTAAAAATCGATGCACAACCTATTATCTTTACTATGCCTAGATCAAGTCTAAAGGTGGGACCCATTAATCCACTCCCACATAAATGGTCACAATTTTCAATATTTGTAAATCCAATATCAGGCGATATGAACCAAACTTTACACAACCCATTATCTTTACGAAGTCTAAATTAAGTTCGAAGATGGGACCCATTGGTACCCTCCTTTTGGTACCTCCCCACACATGGTCAACATTTTCAATATTTATATATGCAATATCAGGCGAATGGAATGTCAGATTTGAACCAAACTTTGCACAACCTATTATCGTTACCAACCCTAGATCAGGTCCATTGGATTTGATCAACATTAAATACCAAACCTCTTTTATAAAAACGTATATCTTGTATAAAGCTAATAATAAAATCTGTGTGTAATTCCGAAGAACTCCGCAGACCATAGGCTGGGGTAAATATCTGTCGGCAACATCGACTGACAATTTATTTACTTGTTGTTTGTAATGATCCGTTAATATTTAGGATGAAATGAACCAAAAATAGTTTTGTCTGTTTTTCTGTTTGCTTTAGAGGCCAAAATGACATCACAAAATTTTACACCAGGAAGGGAATTTGACCAAAGAAATAGCAAGACTGCCTTTTTTGACTGTCAAATCAAAAAAACCTGAAGTGTAGGGAAAACAAGACATGGAAAATATGCCAGGGTAAGATATTAGAGCTGTTGACCAATGATCATCTGGTCGTCCCCGTCCGACTATACTGCTGCGCTCACTCGTTTTCATTAATTTTGTATTTTATTAAAAATACCAATGTATAGCTTCGTCAATATATATACAACAGAACTTTAACATTGGTACCTCCTTCTCAGTTGGAGTTGAAAATAATCCTTCGGCCTACGAAAATTCAGCACTCAGTACACGGCAAGAGTGCATAAATGAACTTAATACTCTGTACGACGATGAGGCACAATCCAAAGCACTGCGACATACTAGTATTCAATCATGGCCGACGTTCGACGATTGTAATTCAGAACATTGATGCTGTGAGTAAACTGATAGTGCAAGAACGTCATATGATATATCGTGATATAGAGCGCCTTTCTTCTAACAGAATATACTCGATATTGCCTTAACACCTGGTCTGCAACTTTTTTCTCGCTGGATCCCGGATAATCGCTTAAGCAAATCTGGTGGTGAATTGCTCTAAAATACATACATAAAACCTTACGTCAGAGGTGGCTGATAATGACGTATAGTACTGCAAATCTTCCTATCAAAAATTGTTAGTATTTGGTCCACTTTTTATGGTAGCCACAATGTAATGGTAACTTCCAAATGTTGGTATTTTGTGAAGTTTTGGGCACGTAATTCAAAAAATATCTATATCGGTGCAAGTTTGACACGTTCTAATGATCTAGGCTTAATTTTTGCTTTAATTTGACATCAACGGACAGAGGAGGACCGACTTTAAAATTTCGATCGCCCGTATTTTGAAGACCTATCTGCATTTTCAACAGAAATGACATTTTGTGCCTTCATGGCATTTTTGTGGATTTATATTTCCTTGACGAGAAATATAAATCCATGTTATTAGGTTAGGTCCAATAGTTGGACATATTCTTAAGCAAATAAGAAGACTTGTTGGGAGATTTGTCTCCCTAATCATGTAGAAATTCTGCATTCTTAGTGAAGTCCTTTTCAATCACACGCCTTAGGTTGGTTAGTTCGTGAAAAAGCTGAGCAGTGGCATATGAAATCTTCCTTCACACACGCTCTACACCTGCTGCGTCCCTGTTGGCATGTTCTTTGCAATCCCCAAAGATTTTTGGGTCTCTTTCGTCCGTGGCCTAATTTATAGAGGAGTTACACTAAAAGGTTTGACATTGTACACCACGCATAATTAAAATCAATGATTAATGCCGTTAAAACCTTGCTGTATATTAAGTTGCCTGCATAACATACTGTTTAAAATCTCTTTTAGGTCAAGGTCCTTATGTGACCGGTGTTCCCTGCCATACATGCTCGCTGATAGTTATATCATGCAAACTACAGTATATCCATCTACTCCTCAGCATACGGCTGAATTGATCTATGATTGCCTGGTCAAATGGAAATATTCTAAGGGTTTGATAAGCTTTTCAGTGCAGACATTGTTAAATGCTCTCTTAATGTCAATGCATAATGCAAAGGCTACATTTTTTGTCGAATGTGCCTTCGAATATACCTAATAACTCGAGTTGAGCTTAAAGATTGAAGATAAAGAGATTATACGCCATTCACCATTATGCGACGCTTTGCGCGGTTATTTTGCAGGACCTTTACACCAAATAGAGAAGCATTATCATCTATCCCTTCTAAATATTTCTCCTGGACAAAAATGCTTACTTAGTAGAAAATATGCGCTAAGAATTTGTAATTCAATATCGTCACGTGTCATATTACAGACATATTGTGGTCAAGGACGCCTATTAGTAAGAACAGGAGGAGATATACATATTTTGGCCTCTTTTTTGATCATCTCGTGAATCAGTGATTACTTTTTATTTTCGAATAATTGATTTTCGGCGTTCCACAAAGTTTAATTTCACAAAAAATTTTGTACAATTTAAATTCAATTTAATTACAAAAAAATACTCACAAATGAAAATAAATATTCGTATCTTAATTAACATCATTCTATATTAAAAAACAACTTAAATGTATTTAATCATAAAATATTTGTTATTTAACTAAATTGCAAAAAAGGACACAAACAAAAAAAACTAATTTAACCTTGAATACTGAAAGCGAAAAAAGGTCACACTGGTGTAAAGTAATGTCGAAACTTGCTTCACTCCACTTAAAAAATAGAAAAACATAAATTGACACATGACCTTTGGACCTTGGAAAGCAAACTCAATTGAATATTGTGGCAGTAGAAGTAGCAGCAACAGAAATATGAGTGTCCTTTACCTTTTGCAAATGTGAAAAAAACACCAGCAGCAAAAAGAAAAATTATTGTTCCCCTGTGTAAGGCGACAACAATAAACACAATAAAATACCTCCGTTGCTCAAGAACAAAACAACCAAAAAACTTGCAATGGAAATTATCTAAAATGTTTATTTAATCCCAACTGGGGCACAGCACATGGCGAAGAAGCAAAACACAGCAGATTATGCGTTTTCCTTCATTTAAGTCCTCTTATGATGCCGACATGAAATCGAGTGTTGGAGACCACACAGGTAATAAAATGATTTTGTGGTAATAAAGGGGGAGAGGGGGTTTAAGCAACAAAATATGTTGTCGTTAGGTTAAAATCACAAAGAAATAATTAAAGTAGTAATGTGTTTAATATGACTGAATTTACGTTTTAGATTATTTTTTGCCTAACAATTGACCAGTCCACAGGGAGAGCCGAATCCAACACAAGTTAACACAGTTAAAGGGGCTTTAAAAAAGTTGTTTGCATTAAAATGCAATTTTTGGACATAAATTATCGATGTATATTTCATAATAAGGAGATGAGTAAGCCGTTAACAAATATGTCAGACACATAGCCATTTTGCATAACCAGACCAGAAAAGCATATATCTGTAATATCTTGGTTCGAAGATGTTCTGTTGACGTAGACCTGATCATTCAGGTGGACCCAAAGAAAAGTCATAAGGTTATACATCACAAGATCTCGTTTTCCAGTTTCCGACCAAGATTCTGGTCCGAAAACGTTTCCAGTAAACAGATCAATATTTGTTAAACACTCCACCTTGAGATGCCAAATTAATATACCTAAATCGGGATTTGTATATGGGTGCCTTGTCATAGAAGTACAATCAAACTGGATAATTTGGCTAGGGCCTTAACCATAGAGTAAACACAGAAAAAAATTTCATTATTATTTTCATAATTACGTTCATAGTTAATTTTTTTTCCCATATTGTACATATATGTATTTCGCTTGGAATAAAGGACAAGATTCTTATAACCCAGAGAATGCCATTATTTTTTCCAAAAAATGTAAACATTTCATTAATATCCAAATTGGTATCGTTCTCCGCCTCTCCTTGGTGGTTGTCATTTTTGCAAACTTTTATTTGATTCCTGTTTCTGTTGCTAACAACCACCGATTTTCCATTCGCACTATTGTGACTAGTTTTGCATTCCACTGTTTCTTTACTTCGCACAGTCTTAAGAGAAGAATTTTGTAACACCAGTGTAGAGGTGGTAATTAATTTTTTTCACTTCATAGAACAAAAATTCCTATATTATATGAATAAAATTCAGAATGTGTTGTCAATGTCGAGATTCCTGTATTTTATGAATGCAGTTCATAAAACCTTGAATACAGGTTTCTTGTCAGAGAGAATAAAAAACATTGTCGTTTTAATTTTCCTACTCTGATTTTATGTTTTCTTCTTCGTTATGTTTTGTCTGCTTCATATCTGCGTCACCATATAGGGGCGACTGGGGCACCTTTGGCATCGGGGCACCTTCGGCAATAGCGTTTTCGATATGAAGCTCTCACCGTACATCACTAGTTTCGATACATAGGTATCGAATATCGAAATAAATAACTGACACAAAGTTTGAAATTTCTAGCTAATAAGCTTATTTAGATACATAGGTTTTTGTATTTTTATGGATGTTTCTGTAATATTTCAATTCCATTTCGTAAGTATTTCGTGTATAAAACTTTTTAAATTTTTAAGACAATATTATTAGAAAGTGGTTAACTACGATGTATATTATTATAAAAATATTTAAAAATATAATGTTTTTACAAATCTGATCGAAAAAAATGAAAAAAACTGTAAAAAGTACATTCGGGGTACATTCGGCATTTCAAAGTGGGGCACATTCGGCCATATACAGATTGTGCAATATTATTTCCTTAAAATGATTTTGAGTTTGTCTTTAAAACTAATCCTTTAATATGGCTCGAAATTGCATATATAAGATCAAACGTGCTTGTATTGACTAAAATGCGATAGAAAACCCCTATTTCTGATGGTGTGTGCGACCTTGAGATGTAAACGTCCGCCGCTAGAAAATAAAGCCCTATAATTCAAACATTGTGTGGCGTATTAATACCAAATAGAGCCTTTAGAAGATCAGAATTCCAACCAGACTGACTATGGTGCCGAATGTGCCCCATCAAATGCCGAAGCTACCCCGGGTTGGGGCACATTCGGCGAATTTGACTTTTTTTACAAAACTGTAAAATTTTTTAACTAATACTATTTTTTATATCTTGTTGGTACTATTTTTTATAATTAAGTGTCAGAGGACAACAATCAGCCATAAAGTTGTTATATATATTGAATAAGTACTGAGATATAGAGCTCTAAAAAAAAGTGCCGAAGGTGCCCCAGTCTCCCCTACATTGCTAAACATTCTGTTGGGATTGTCGTTCGTATCAACACTTGTTTGATATATTGTTTTTTTATTATTATTATCGAAATAATTTGGAAAACACATATGCGAATTTTGTCTGCGTCTTTATGCAAAATTCTACGATTTGCCATTCTGATTATGCTATGAAAAAGTTCTCTTAAGGTGTGTCCACCAATCTACCTCCATTTAAGCCCAACGGCTCCTTAAATCTTGTGCAGTGGTTGAGGATCATTTAGCAAAAACGTGTGATAATTTACTGCAATCAAAGGATGTGAAAAAACTTTACCCTACTTGGCATATGCAAAAGCTTCCATTGATTCTTTTCGTCGCCATAATTTTTTAATCTACCTGAAGAACTTCACAAGTTCTTACCCGAAGTAAACTCACCTTTTTATATAAAAATCAAACACAAAAGTCCTTACAATTACACTGACAAAAATAAATATTTATTGAGATATTTTCCCTTGCCTTTTTCTATTCTTTACGCCATCCATAAACTTCAACAATAATTTTTGATATTGAATTTAGTGTGGCCACAATTTTGACCATATAGTCACCGGTTGGAATGGGTAAAAGTTTAAATTTGTCCTCTGAAACTGTTAGATTTTGTACTATCAAATCGTGCTATTAAAAAAATTAAAAATGCTTCACAATGCGCACTCTTTCGAAATATTTAAACTTACATTATAGGGACATGTGTGATTGACATTCGAAAATTCCTTTATAAATTTGTTAGCAATTCTGGCGAGAATATTTTGTTCCGTACCAGATTGTAGACGACACATATCATAAGTCGTATTATACAAAAATGGTTTGTAACCACTGGCCTTTTTGTAGATGGCCGCATTTACCTAAAAAGTAATTTAGAAATATAAAATGAAAATATTTTTGTGCTAAAGATGTCCAAAAAAATATTCCAAACCGATAACTGTGTAATAGGCTTTAGAACTTTAAGATGTACAGTAGCGGCTGAGATACCACGCCGAATAACACGCAATCTACATTCCTCGAATGTGAAAGTCTGCTCATCCATTGTTTTACATTTGAGATTTGTTATTCGCGTTACAGCTAAACCGTTAGAATTATGAAAAATATTTGTAAATATTAACTGTAGCAGTAGTCCGTATTTGTAAAACACTTTCATATTGATGCCAGTTTAAACTAAAAATATTATCTTTGTGAGAAAACAATTATATCGACATTTCGGTAAAGTGTTTTTCAGTTCCATATTGCAAATAATTAAAATTAAAAGATAACATCAAATGGCAGTCGTAATGTCATATAAACAACATTTAATGATGATGGCAAAAGCAAACAATTTTCCATTGCAAAGTTATATGTACAGAAAAAACATAAACATTTTTATTGATTTCGATATTTTTCAAATTTGAAATTTTCGGAACTGAAATATAATACTCAAGGCGAGCTCAGAATTTGTGCTTAAACTATTGGAATATTAAACGTTGCAAACAATATGAAATAAAAAAGAGAACCGATTGTAGTGGTTAGAGCAAAAGTGCAAAAAGTTATGAAATCGAAAGCAAAAATCTTTTAATTATTTAAATATTTCGGCGAATGTTGTCTGGTACCCTACTACCCAGAATTGGTCAACATTAGAATAGACCTGGAAGGGTACTATGTTTGCAGAATATCATGTTTTCTCCATTCGTTTGACATTGAATTTATTTATTTATTTTTTATATCAAAAAAATTGACCTATTCGGAGTTGATCAAATGCGATATTTCATTAGCTTTATATGTGATTCAAAGCAGCAAGTGTTGCCTGGAAATATCTCACATGGCCATGAGAATGTTTGGCGTATTTTAGCATAAACGTACTCACTACGTTGCATAGTTGTGTTCTTCACGGTAAGTTGAAAAATCAATTTACCAAAAAATGGAATAAACTCGTGAATTTTTTTCATGCGATGAATCCACTGTGTGACGAGACGAGCTATATGCAACAAAAGTTGTCTGTGGAAAATACACATGAAAGCGGCAAAATTTGTCATGTGACAACAGTTCCACTTAAACAACGTAGGGTATCACTCAGAATAGTTTCAATATATTCCACCGATTTCATGTGAATAAGGCAACAAATATGCAAAAAATGTCAGCACTGGGGCCACCTTTAGTGTTCCTTTATATAGTTTGTTTTATAGCTAACATATAAAATTTAGATGTCGACTCATTGCTAATCCGATAGTTGGTATTCGGGTGATTGCTGTCGGCCCAAACATATACTCGGCTAACTGTCGGCTCGTTAATGATCGGCTGGTTCGGTAAGTAGTTAATGGTTACTAGTGTGAAGCTGGCAAAGAGCGTGGAGCTGGCAAAAGAGTGGGAAGCTGGCTATGAGCGGGGAGATGGCTATGAACGGGGAGCAGAGATGGTCCGTCACAAACAGTGACGTAACTGACATACATTTCCGAAGTATAATACATACGTCAGAATCGTCGAAAACCCACCCATTTTCCATTCCAAACTAGCTTTTTTCAAATCCAAATCAAATTGTAAATTTTTTTCTCCAAAAAGTTTAGAATTTTTTATCAGTTCTAGTGAGGAATATTTAGATATATGTAAAATTAATATATTAGGTTGATGAAAAAGATATCTACTAGGCCGGTCGTCGAAAATGTCGATAAAATCGGAGAAATGATCGACGTTGACCGGCATGTTAGCAGTCGTAACATCACCCAGAAGCTAAAAATCTACCATAAAACCGTTTTAAACCATTTCCACAAAGCTGGATTCAAAAAGAAGATCGATGTTTGGGTGCCACACCAATTAACCGAAAAAATAGGATGGATCGAATTTCCATCATTTCCATTTCTTAAACGGATGGTGACTGGAGATGTGAAATGGATCACATACGATAACCCTGTACGAAAGAGCGGTGAAGTGCCTCAGTGGCCAAACGTGGACTAACGGCCAGGAAGATTCTGCTATGCATTTGGTGTGACTCCAAGGGGATTAATTATTATCAGTGACAACGCTAGGCCACACACATCAGTAGCTCGCCAGAAACTTCGGGAGCTTGGTAGGGAAATTTTAATGCATCCGCAACACAGTCCGGACTTGGCACCAGTTCATATAAAAATAATGGATTTTTTATTTCCCCAACCTAACATATTCTAGAAAATAACTGTATATGGCCCAAATCGGACATTCCGAAGCATGTTAAATAAAGTCCTATAGTTCATATAAAAATAATAGATTTCTTATTTCCCCAACCTAACATATTCTTGAAAATAACTCTATGTGGTAATAAAATGAAAATAACTGTATATTGAAATGAATGACGCTTACTATATTTATTATATTTTATACAGGTATATGACGTTTTCTACGTTTACACCTTTTGGCAGCCGAAAACCTAAAAATTCGTCACACGGACCATCCCTGACGGGAAGCTGGCTACGAGCGTGGAGCAGGCAAAGAGTGAAGCCGAAACGTGGTTAAAATTTATCAGGATCCCAGATTGCGGACGAGCCATATATTCGTATAATACTACGAATTCGTATAATACTACGAACATATATTCGTATAATACTACGAAGTGAATGAGAATTATTGTGTACTTAAAGGAAAGTGTTTGCCAATAAATGCATTGAAATTGAAGAACATGTTACTTACTAATAAATATTAAGCTCGGTTGACATTAATTTGGATAGTGCATAAATTTGGTATTGAAAATATGATATATCGGCCCACGATTTGACATATCTCCCAAATAAAGATAAACCCCAACTACTCTGTATGTTCGAAATTTGGGCACGTTTTTCAAGCAAATCGGTTGTAATTTGATATTTTGGATTCTCATTGGCTATCAAATCTTCTGCCCAAAAATTATAAATATTAGTCCACCTTTTAGTGTAGCCTCCATTTAACGGAATGCCCCGTTATTTGGTATATTTGGTACATAGCCAACAGAATTGGTACTAATTTAATTAGAATTGATACCAATGCGTCCCCAAAAAGCCTCAGTTCAGTGTGGGTTATTGACCATTGGTACCATTGGACCGTGCTTCTTCAAAGGTGCTGCGAATCTTAACGTAATTATGAATGGTGAGCGCTACCGTGAGATTGTATCCAACCTTTCTTGACCAAAATGACGGAGCCATATGCCTATAGCACACGTATGCCTATGGACGTATTGAGGTAGGTGAATATTTTATTTCATGTTCGGTACCGGTCAATTGGCCGCATATGGTTGTACGAGTTAACGCCTTTAGTCTATTTTTTGTGAGGCTATGTTAAAGATTATGTCTATACAGACAATCCCGCTTCAATTGTGACCTAGCGCTACCGCGAGATTGTATCCAACCTTTCTTGACCAAAATGACGGAGCCATATGCCTATAGCACACGTATGCCTATGGACGTATTGAGGTAGGTGAATATTTTATTTCATGTTCGGTACCGGTCAATTGGCCGCATATGGTTGTACGAGTTAACGCCTTTAGTCTATTTTTTGTGAGGCTATGTTAAAGATTATGTCTATACAGACAATCCCGCTTCAATTGTGACCTAGCCTCCTTTTAAAGATTCCGCTCCACAAATTAGGCTCCAATCCTATTAAAATTAGGAATCTTGGTATTTCAGATGTTAAAATCATTTTCAGTATGCGATTATATTTCGAAATAGTCCCTATATAAAGATTCTGATCAATGTTAAGTATTTCAAAAAACTTGGCCTAATTTTTCAAATAAAATTTTAATAATTTCGTATAAGAGGATAAAAATTTTGGTATTAAATAAAAAAACCTTGTGGTTGAAAATCTTAAATGTGAATCCATGACATGATCTTATTTTTATATCCTCACCCTTATGGCTAATGAGGATAAATACAGGTTGATACGGTAAAAAATGTGTCTCATCGGAATATTGGTTTGAGACCCCATGTTCCTTTGAAACGGATTTGGATTCAGACAATTTGGAGTAGATTTAGAAATGTCAGTTCATCTGTTTGGCCGGTTGGTGGGAACGATAACTCTCGAAGGGTGTCACCGATTTCATCCCATTGATCCATTCATTAAAATCTTCAATATTTATCAATCCAATATCGTGCGAAAGGACTATCCGATTTGAGCCAAACTTTGTACAACATATTATAATTACCAAGCCTAGATCAAGTTCGAAGGTGGGACACAACGCCCTCTCCTTCTGGCATTTGAAAAGTGTCACTCCTCATCGGTTTAATTCATTATAGGTTTCATCATAGTTCTATCATTTCCAAAATTTTTATTTTTCCCAGTAAAGGGTATTCATATTTCAACTTGAACAAAATTGACGTTATTTTACTTCTCATTTTTAAAAAAGGGAAACGAGAAAGAAGATTTTTTTATTAATTGAAAGAAAGTCTGCACCTTTGTGATTCGTGATATCTGAGTATTCCAACTTAAATTGATGCGTGTGTGTTTACCAAAATACTTTACATTACGGCTCAAGGACATGTGTCTTTTAATGTGTTTTTTTTTTGTACTTTTTTGTTTGTATTTTATTTTCATCTTTTATTTCTTCATTTGGGGATACTTGTCGTTCTGTCGCTCTCTCTTATTTCTTTTATTCTTCTCGTTTTTCTGTTGATTTTCCAGACAACATAATGCCTTAAGGGCGTTAATGATATATGCCAAAAACATATGAGACCAGGTGCGGTTAACTGTAATGATGTTCACCTTTATTTAATATCACGCACACATACATGTGTGTGTAGCAATATGTACACATGTGTGTGTGTAAGGCGTTGGGGAAAAAACTCAGCACTTTTACGGCTTTGTAAATGTTGAGGCACTTTTTTTGGTTTTCTTTTGTGACGAAGAAAGTGATTCTTGGAATTCTGTCAATGAAAATAAGTGATTGAGTTGAAAGTAATTTAGGAAATTTCCTTTCTTTTCGTCATATGGGGCAATTTAATTTCCGAATGGGGGTATGATTAAAAAATAAATAAACTGAAAAACTAATTTTTATACAATACAAGTTCCCGAGCAATCATTCATGTGTGTGTTTGGTGGAATGTTGGATCATTTTGATAAGGTCAGGAAAAAAGTAGAATGTTGAATAAATGCTACAAATATCCTCCCATAAGGAACTCAAAATGCTTCCGAAATTTAAATTATTTATATTTATATTCCTTCAAAATTTATTATTACCCACCCAAAACCTAGCATCATTCTACCTTCCCCAGATGATATAACCATCCCGCCGCTCATTCTGACACACACACCCATTACCTTTAATACAGTTATGTGCGTAAAGTGCTTAAACTTGTCAGCACTTTGTCTTTCTGGGGATGATGTGGTGTTGATGGTGGCAATTAATTTTTATTAAGAATATTATCATCGTCATTTTTATAAGGATATTAACATTTTGTGTTTAAATTATACTGACTTGCTTGCCTGCTTGGTGTTTATTGGCAACACAACACAAAATGTCAGACAAACACACTCACATACAGAGAGACACAAGGGCGAGAGCAAAGCAAGGATTCAACAATGATAAGGATGCCATCATCATCATCAGCATCGCAATCATCGCCAATTTCAATGTGCAAGCCTATAATGCCGGAGCTGATGCTGATATTTGTCAACGCCTTACCAAGCAACGAACGAATGAAGAATATTCGTTTCATATGGTTTTGTTTATAGGCGACGAAGTAAATATAATTTATTTTTTATGCTGCAGAGAGAGAGAGAGTATTATAAAATATCAGTGTTGTATGACGACAATCTGTAGGCGTTAAAATTTATGTGGACTTAACAGTCGAGGCTGGATAAATGTAAATGACACAATAATGTAATAATGATTATCAGAGGTCTTCTTAAAAATATTGTTGTAAAAGTCCGAATAGTGACGGTGAAGTAATTATCCGAAATGAATGAGCAAGGGTTTTGAAAATACAAATCCAAGTAATTATCTTGGATATAAAAACTCAGGCTTATAGAAGACATTTTACTCACGTTTATAATATAAACTTATTTACATTTAAATGTAATCATACCTGAAAATAAAGAAATCAATAAATATATTATTTATGGAGTTCATTGTTCAATATATAAAAATCAGTTGTCGGTAGTTTTTAGACATTTAAGTTGCAATAAAAAATCCAAACAGTGGGAAATACAAAGCTACAAGGAATTCTGCTTATTAAGGGGTCTCCCAATTCTCGGTTTTAACAAATTGAATGCCCCTTTAAAATTTCAATTTATATAGCCGATTTATTGTGTCAGCATCAATTGACGGCAGAAGTGTTTATCTCGTAACAGTAACTGAAAAACTATTGATCCAATCCGATCCAAATTTTAACACGTTATTTTGAATGTGCCTATATGTCCTTTACTAGTAAATAGTGTTAATATCATAAGGCTTTATTACACTTTTTTACAAAAAAAAAAAAAAAAAAATAAATAAAAATAAAAAAAAACAGTTTTCGTATGATACATCCTTTTTTTCTATGTGGATTGATATTCTATGCAGATAGTCTGCTGATAGAAAGAAAAAAGAATAGAGACAATTTTCTTACGCAAAACAGTGAAAACAAGTAAAAATCTCGATAAGTTTGATTGGCCGAACTTCTTATACATTCAAAATACATACAATAAATAAAAAAACGAACTTCGTTTTTGGGGCAATACCAAAACAATGACAGATCTTTTGAAAATAACGAATACAAGAGGGTACTAGCGCGAACAAAAATTGTAATTTTTCCTATGACGATTTAAAAAAATTGCCAAAATATAGAAATTTGTTGGATGATTTGGCAACCAATGATAACCGCAAATATCAAATTAATGCCAATACGGTTGAAATGTGTGCCTAAAAGGATGAAATGGGAGCACCTATAGGGTATAACCAACAGATGCTACTATGGTCTGAGTTAGCAACTCAAAAGCAAGGCCACCTCCCGCCAGACCAAACTCACACTGTACAAGACGCTGATACTACCCGTGGAGTGTTTGAGAGAAAATGTCTCCGAAAGATCTATGGGCCGATCTGCGTTGACGGTGAATATCGCCGTCGAGTGAACCATGAGCTGTACCAGCTATTCTCGGACATCGGCATTGTTAGACGTATTGAACTGCAGCGACTACGTTGGCTAGGTCATGTTGTGAGAATGGATGAAGATGTCCCAGCCCAAAAGGCATATAAAAGCGAACTAGCTGATGGTTCACGCATAAGGGGAAGGCCA
Source organism: Musca vetustissima (assembly GCF_032173495.1). NCBI lineage: Eukaryota > Metazoa > Arthropoda > Insecta > Diptera > Muscidae > Musca > Musca vetustissima. The sequence continues at coordinate 86,472 of NW_026886292.1, forward strand.
CGAATAAGATGGAAAGATCAAGTGGAAGACAACATTGCCGAATATGGCCTTTCAAACTGGAAAAACTGCGCAAAAGACCGACGCGCCTGAACATCTTTTTTAAGCTCGGCTTATGGAACGAAAGTTCTGTCAAAAGCCAGCTAAATAAGTAAGTATAGAGTATAACCTGAAAGTTGACAATTTTTGATAAGAAGATTTTCTATACAATAATAGGCTAGGTTGAAAAGACACAACATGTCCAATAATAGGGCATACACTTAAGCCTGTTGTGTGCTCTAGATAAGGAAGAAAGTGTCTTCTCCACACACTCAGCACTGATCGTGTTTTTCCCAGTCCCCTCGCTATTCTAAATAAATTTGGGCGTTTCCGTTGCCCATGACCTTAGTTCTAGGCTCTTTGCACTAAAAGATTTGACATTATTTACACATATTGTAGGTATGTCGAGTATACAAGTGCGAATTCTGGCGAGTATACAAGGCAGTTCGGAAACTTCATAGCCTAGCAAAAAAAGCGCGGTGTAAAAACAGAAAAAGTAAGTGTTTTGGAAACTTTCATCTCTGTAATGAAGACATGTTAAATTTTGTTTCGATTTGGCAACTCCTTCATATAGAAACAGGTGTACAAAAAAGACGCATCCGCAATTTTGTTCAATGGAAAAATTAGAAATGCATGTTGTCATTAAATATTTACATAAAAAAGGTTTATCGGGACAAGAAATTCATAATGATATGTTGAATTTGTTAGGTGTAAGTGTCCATTTCTCCTTCCTTCATATGCAACAACAAAAAAAAAAAATGCTTGAAATATGTCAATGCCGCCTTGATAAATATTTTCCTTATTAGTGAAAACAAACATCAAACTTGGTTTTTAATAAATAATTACAATGTTGAAAATTTAGTAGTAGAAAATGTAGCTCTGATTGTAAATGTGTGATTTCGACATTTTTAAGCACAACAGTCGAACGTTTTTGGAAAATAGTCGAACACTTTGTTTTTCTCAAATATAAAGAAGTCATGTGATTTTCTAGTTTTCTTTAACAAAAGTATACGTTTAGCTGTAATTACAATGGGTGATTCTTAATTTTTATTCATTTTTGAAGCCGATATTTTTTTTTAAATAAAAATATTCAATGTCGGGTAATGTGGACCACTATAAAAATTGGGACCTTTTCAAGAGGACGAGTTCGAAACATGGGCGCATTTAATATGCGAGGAGGTATTCTACTCTCTTAAAACTCGAAATGCGAAATTACAGATGCTTCGGTTGGATAATGAAGTAATGCCCTTCAAAATAACGCAAATGGGGCGGTACTCTTAAATTGGGGCCATTCCAAAACATTAACCCATATATTTCTGCATTCATTGTTACCCAAGAGTGCAATAAATTAAAATTTGTCACAACCAATCCACAACCTACCTTTAACTTACTGATCCTCATTACCCACACATACTCGTCCACATTACCCGCCAAGTTATTTTTATTCACAGTTTAGAGTATTTTGAAATATAATGCAATAACATTTTTATTGACAAATATATATAATGTTTGACCTAGAATATCTTTAGTCAACAAATCTACTATGTTGTGAAAACAATATATTTTTTACCGTTGTTACGCCCACAATATCAAAAAATGAAAATGGTGGTCCACATTACCCGAAGTTACTCTAACAGTCGATCAAAAACGCATAAGAATGAACATTTCTCAAGCTTGTTTGGATCGTTTTAATCGAAATAAAATGGATTTTAAGCATCGTTTCATAACTGTTGATGAGACATGGATACACCACTATATGGATCCAAACCACAACCAAAACACGACCATGTGAGAAGTCGAGCGAAGTTCAACGTTATTGGAGTTATTTGTGGAAAAATCACTTTCAGACAAATTACGGCATTTTTCTTCCGCAAAACTGATAATGTGTTGCTTGCTTCTCTCGAGAATCGCAGGATGATCAATTTTAGATTGTACTCCTCAATTTTTTTATCTGAAGTCTTCAGATGCATTCGATTAAGAAAAAACAAACTCTTGTGCACCATGACACGGCGATCTCTCACACATCGGATTAAACAAGCGCCTTTTTGATCGGTCAAGACGTGGAATTTATTGGTAATCAACGAATTATTTTTATTTCCGCACTCCTAGGAATATGGCCTGTTTTTGCAGAGAGAAATCGGAGTGTAGGAAGTTCTTCGACAATTGGTTTGAGTGCATGAAAAAGTATATGGTTCATGCTAGAGAATGCTCTGGTAAACAAAAATGCATTTAGCTGATAAATATTCCCACTTTTATTTTTAGCCATATATATATAATAGTAGAACTCGTAATGTTAACCCTTTGTGCCCGAATTTTTTTCCGTAATCATAAAACAATTTTCTTTTCACAGATTTAATGCAACTATCCTAAATAGAATATGAACAAAATTTGACATCGCTACATCCTTGCATTCGGGAGCTACAGTACATTCTTTCTGAAAAGTAAAAGTCCAATATCCGGAAAAATCGACGGAAAAATCATATTAAATTATTCTCTATATTCTTTTTTACAGGAATCAAAAATAATTCTGATGACAGAATTCGTACAATTAGAATATAAAGCGATTTAAATACTTTAGACTGTATACACAAACTAGTACTGTACACATTTTTGCTCTCTTCCCTATATTGAAAAGCTTATAACTTTACCAAAAATTTGAATTTTTTACATTTTTGTTTTGACAGGTGTCGTCCATAATCAGGTCTTGACGTATGAAATCCAAAGAATATATATCTTCTAGCGACATATTAAATATATGCTCTAAAACTTTTTGTTGCCTGTGGGCAGCATTGGGCCACAAAGGGTTAATTAAAGTAGAAGTAGTTCACGTAAGGCAATGTCTAGACAGAAATTCTATATTTCAGATTACCCACATTAAATCTTTCATGAGTTTTCGAATCTTAGAAAAACATTTTTTTTTTTAATTATCTGAATAGGCAAGTTCAAAATCTTAATAAAGACAACAATTTCATAATTGTTGCAATATAAAAAATAAGTTTTTATTATAATATTTAAGAAATATGAAAACCTATTTGACAGCGCCATCTGTCTGCAAATGAAATTTCATGTACATATTGTTTTTTAAATCACCTCATAGTTATGCATATGTTACGTCAATTCTCCAAACTCCATAACGTAATTTTTATTATTTTATTTTATTATTCCCTCAGACAACATAATTGAAACATATATTCATCTTTATTGTAATAACGAGAAAATTATGTTGTTATAAAATACAACAAAACTCAATAGTTTAATAAATCCAATATAACTTTTGGACAAGTAAAGTTTATTAACGGTACAACAACAATAAACCAAACAGAACCAAAAAAAAAAAAAACTTGACAACATTTCAGACAATAACAAAGATTTGCTCAACACAAATTGGCAAATTCATTCGTTACGCTACACGAACATCTACACTTCTCACAAAAACAACAACAACAGCAGCACCAACAACACATTTCGTTTCGGGGTTCATGGTTTGGCAAATTTTCAATTTGTTGCCACGGCCAACAAATTTGCCAAAACAAATGACATTTCTCCCGGCAGGCCAGGCCCAGCCTGAACTAAAAAGTCCACCAGCCGTCGTTGTCGTCGTCTACTGGAGAAAATAAACTTATTTCAATGACAATATTTTGTAGATTTATTTATGTAATCGACCGTTCGTCTGTCTGTCTTTGTGTCCGTCGTCATCATTTGCAAATATTTACCTTAAATTGTAGCCTAATAATCTTTGGCACCAACAATGTGACAGTGGCAGAAGCAGAACAAGATACCGAAAAAACTAATATTTTCAAGTGGAAAATTTGCAAAAAAAAAAAAAAAATGAAAAACAAACGAAACCGAAACAAAAATAAGCCTGGCAAATAATAATAATGAAGCTATGCCAGCCACCTGCCGCCCACAAATCCGCAACCACTCCCCCATGTAATGGCTAAATTGGGGAACAGTGTTTTTCAACTTCTATTTGAAATGGTCGCTGTCTGCAGTGGTGGCGACGGTGATGGCTGGCTGGCTACACTTTTCGAAGTGCGTAAACAAATGTTTTGAGAATGGCTTCGTCTGCAAACACCACCACCACAATTATTCGTCATCGACATCAGTCTGGGTGTCGCATTAAAGCTTATTTACCCTCAACAGAAAACTGAAATAAGAAGACTGGGAAAATATTGAAACAAAAGGTGTCATCAACGCGACGTGTTCATGGTTTCTGCCTATTAGCTTTAAGCCATGACAAAATACAAACAACGTTTTTGGAAAACAGTTGTTTATGGTCGACATTTATTTTAAATTTGGCAAAAATTGGATATTAGTAGGGGATGGATGGGTGGTATGTATTCAGTTAGCAATGTAAATTGAAAATTTTCGCTATAAAGTGATACGCCTAGAGAGATTTGATAATTGCTTTTATGTAGAGGAATAGTAGGTTGTTAGACAATAACACGCTGTATAAAAATCATTATGTAGCTCGCCACACACACATTTTCTTTATTAAATAATATGAGGTTAACTGTGAAGATGTTTCATGTTGACAATGGGCCAAGAAAGTCACCGTATTCTCCAGTCTTATCTCAAAAAATGAAATGCCCTTAAAACGGTTTCTTAATGCCTGAGAATATACAATTACATCAGTATTTAGCCGCAAATTTTTCATCAATTTGTTTTTTCACTTACCAACGTAGCCTTTTTGGCATTATTCTCTTCAAAAAATTTTAAACATTTTAATATATATTTTTTTAAACTTATAGGACCATAGATACACCGGTAATGATTTTGGGAAGAGTGGGTAATACTCGCGATGTAATGGAAAATCGTATGCGACTTTTATAAAGAGAACTTAAAACAAAGACATATTGTAATCAACTGGACACCAAAAATACTAAATTGCAGCAATATTTCGTGACATATTTTCTTAAAATTTCCACCATAGCGTTACTGCTATTTATTTCCAAAGAAATTTTCGACACCACTGGAACAATGCTATGTTGCTGCGACTTCCGATGCCATAAATTTCGAAAACATGTTATAGATTTGTTTTCAACAATTTCAGCACTTTAAAACTCACTAATATTTATTATTTTTAAAGTGGCGGAACACATGTCTTCCAATGGATGTATTCTTATGTGGGGAAGGAGATTGGTGAGATGATTTGGTATTCAACAAGAATCCAAAATAAAGTCAATTCAATTGAAAAACGTATTGATAATGGCATTTCAAAACACCATATTACAGCCAATTCGTTTGAAACCCCTGACCAAGTTCTCTACAATTCTGCATTTTTTGGGGGGAATTTGTGAGACGCTTATCATTGGATATAACCTCAAGCTGTGGTAGCAGGCCTACATGTCCGGAAACTATTAAGAAAGTTCGTTTATTTGTGAAAAGAATCGGGAAAAGCCAGATTGCCTTTCGCAAAAGCTCATATTAATTGGAATTCGACTCAGTGAAGAAATATTCAGCTCTCGGATAAATTAAAGTTACATATGAAAGACTCAGACATGAACAAAAAAAAAAAAAAAAAAAAACCGTTAGAAAGTCCAAAAATGAAAGGCTCATGACAGAGTATTGCATGAGTACTACGAAGTATAGAGGAGGATCAATAATGGTATTTTTATGTAGATTAATATATATTCGCGAGATTTATGAAGTAATGGATCGGATTGTTTATACAAATGTGTTGGAAAACGCAATGGTTCTCATTGCTGAAGAAAAAATACCGCTTGTGTATGTTTGGAGAATATTGTCAAGCTTAAACACAAAAGCTTGACAATAATCTCCAAACATACACCAAAACAAGTCAAAGATTTGGGAGTAAAAGAGGTTGTGGGAGTAAAAAACCAGGGATTTTTAATGGCCTACAAAATCATCAGATCTTTACCCTATAGAAAAATCTTTGGAGTATCATAGCAAATTCAAAGAGACAAACAATCAGACATAGTCTCTTCCCACAGGTTCAGGATGCAATGAATAATATACCCAAGGATCAAGGACCCAAGGATTAGAAGAGAAATCAAAAAGTCGCTTAAATTTGCTTTAGTTTTGGCCACCAGTGTACGTCGCTTAGAATACAAGTAAAAATAAGCTAATATTTTTTATGTAAAAATTTCATTAATATCAAAACTATTTTCATACCTCGCTCAACTTTTCCACTATTTGCTCTCATTTTTTCCTTTCTCTCTTTTGAAGAAAAAAAAACAAAAATATTCCTCCCAAGAAAATAACACCAATATTATGTGGCAAGCCTCCAAAAAAATTTAGACAATCGCTTTAAGGACTTCGGAAAGTATTTTTTTATAATTCTTTCAAATCCCAAGATATTAGTGCTTTGAAAATATTCTTTAACAAATTTTAAAATTTAGGATTTTGGATATATATATATATATATATTTGTGGTGGAGGTACTAAAAGGCCATTACCAATTGATAACATTTTCGGGCATTATCTAGTTTTCGTAAACTAGTAAATAAGACCCATTTTGGGCACTTAGCAGGAGTGGACCTATGGGTTCCATCTTTGGAGTTAATCTAATCTGCAACGTTTGAATGGAGATGTATATTCCTTTCGCTTCATATGAGATTTACAATTCTTCACAATTTTGATCCTTTAAACGCTTGATTTAAATATTATTTTTGTTTTAAATCGGTTACAGCGTTCGCATGATATTATACAATTAATTTCTACCAAATGTCGACTATATTGAGGAGCAGATACAAGATGGAGGGGACTGCATTTCCCCATCTTCCAATTTCAATTAAATTTACGATGCACAAAGTTAGGTGGATATCGGTTACACCCTTCAAGAGCTCAAGTCCGACATATTGTTTAAAACAGTTAAAACAGTTCCAATGAAACATGGGATCTAAAACCAATATTACACATGTTTTGTCGAAAAATATTCTATACAAAATAATTCACTTGGGGAAATAGTCTTCAAAAAATTCACGCTTATAAAGCTTGTGAAAGGTGGTTTTGCTATCATGTTTTTTTATCCGAACGTATCAGTATGTATTCTTATACATACTGATATGTTATATTTCTCATAGGAGCGACTATGACACTCCGTACTCACAAACAAGTACCTAAAGACGAAGTCTTTTGCATCCTAGAAAGAAGGAAAATTTCGGAGAAATTATAAGATTAGTCTCCCTATATTTCTGATAATTTTAATATAACTCTCATATAAAGGTCCTAACCATTTTGAGTATGTTGAAGGTCCTAGCCAAATTTCCCAAATTATTGTTTCCCCGTCCGCATTTTTGTAATTTTGAACCACGTTTTAGGTATTTTGATTACTCGACTCATGGTGGAGGATATAAAAAGTTCAGCATGATAACGTTTCATATTAAACGGAAATTTACCTTTTATAATATGTCGGCTACAATATCAATCGATTTACCTGTCCCTTGCATTAAAATTATGATTTTTTCCAAAATTTATAACATATTTTAAATTCTATCTTTAAAAATAATATAAATATCCTCATCCTTTGTCTCCTTTTATTTCCATTAAATCAACATTTAAATTATAATTTCCATTTTAGTATCTCTCCTTTGACGACCATTACTGAGTCACATAGACCACCAGATGATTAAAAAGCAAATCATCATCGTCATAATCATCATCCTCCTCTACATCATCAAAAATTAGATTTTCTTTGCCACTTTGTTGTACTGCTCTGAGCCGTGACAGACAAACAGACAGACAGCCAGCAGTACGAAATGATGGTCTGAGTGTTATGCGTTCTACGTGCTTGGCAGGGCCTTTCTCATGTCGCGCACATTTTTACAAAGTGACAATGAGCCATTCTTTAATGAGCATAAACTGCATTATAACGAAATGAAAGCAATGACTTCTAGCTTAGACTAATTTAAATAGAAAAAATATAACAAAAAATGGAAAATTATAGTGGCATTGTCATAAACGGGCACAGTGTGGTGAAAGCAGAATAAATATTAAAACAAAATAATAGTTTGAACAATAAATTTTATGAACAATAAGTTCGCATCTAATCAGTGTGTTGTACTGCATACATCGACCGACTATTTGAACTGATAATTATGTTAATGATGTATTTTTGTACCGTGGAGTGATATTTTTGTCGGCTGCAAGAGAAGTCCAGTAGTAATATACAGTATTTACAATATGCTTAAACTCCATAAATTCAAACGTTAACGTATAGAATTTTCAAATTTATGGAGAGTATTGCACCCCTGTTATCAACACTCAGATTTTCTTACAAGAGGTAAAAAGATATGCAAATTTTGGAATGATATCTTCCATTTCACAATAATTTGTAGGATGATAGTATGAATATATCCTTTTTTGAAGTCGTGGTTATGTCCACATTTCATCATTGGTTTCGAAACACTGTGCCTTTATTTGATTGCTCTTTGACTTTCGTGCATAGAATACACAAAACCCAAAATGAAGAATGTTGTTGTTGCTGCTGCTGTTTCCACTGACGACTGGCTAGACTAACTAAAAAATGGACAATAAAATGTATTTTTCTTGGCTTCATTTTCATCATTTGGTGTTTTTGTATTTTATTTATTCTAAAGCGCAAAAGAAGTGGAAAAAGGAGGCAAAGAAAAAACAAAGGCCAGTTAAAACAAGAATTAGAGAGAAAAAAATAGAATTGCCGGAAAAATTAATTAAAACGAATGGCAAGGAAAATGTTCACCCTTTTACCCCAACTACGACAGTACTAAAATAATAGAGTTGGGCAAACAAAGAGAAAACTGAGTCCAGAAATGGACTGAAAGAATCACGCTGTGAAGCAAAGTAAAGATACAATAGTTTATTATTTAAAAAAAGAAGGTATCCCAAAGGTTATTGAAATATATAGAGGTTTTGTAGTTTTTTTTTCAGGAAATTATTGTAGAAGTAATGTAAATAAACAAATTCTGAACTTCTCCCATGAACCTCAAAAACTCATTCAAGCTAAATAGCAATTGCAGAGTATTCCAGACTGAAATGTTTGCTATAAACAAGCCGTAGATTCTATACGCTCATACCCAAGTGATCAAAAATCTACTAGTATCCAAACAAGTAAGAAAATTGTAAAAATCTTATTTAAAAACTATACGAATTTCATACATCAATTTTTCAAGTCACCGTAAACAGCACCACACATGTTGGTACGCAAACCAATATTGAGAACGTTGACACTAAAAATTTTAAACTTACCAATTAATATGTCAGAGGTTTTAAGTCTAGAACCTTACACATCCTATTTGACCTTACACCAAATTTAAAAATTGTCGGTTCTATTCATTCGATAAGAAAAATAGTGGTACACAAAATCGCAGTTTACTGGTACAAAAGCTGATCCGAAAACGACGGCTGCTGGTTCAATATGAAAATTGTCATCGGAGAAAATAAATAGTATGAGTATGTCCCTGGAGGCTATACCTTAAGCCAGACCAATATTGATTACATCGTGTAGGAATAACAGAACATTTATATTTATAGTGATATGCCTAATTGAAGACTGATATAATTTCGAAACTAACATTTTTGCATCACAAACCTTAATTTACGCTAAATATTACAAATACCAAAAATCGGTAGGTATCATTATCGAACCTTAAGTTCAAGTGTTTTATATCAATATCCTCACCCGGTATGATTACAATAGTTCTACAGTCGTAGAACCAAACCCTAAACGCGGAACAAATCAGATAATTATTTTAATATAAAAAGGGGGTTGTATGGGGACTATCCCTAAAAGAGGATGAATAACAATTTTTACAATTGGAGATTTGTACCATACACAACTACAAAATTACAGAGAATTAAAAACGCGTTCAAGAACCCCAAAATACAGAAAAGTGGAAGTACCATTATATGGGTAAACGTGGACCGATATAGCCCATCTACGAACTCGACCTGCCTGCAGACAAAAGACGACTCTTTGCAAAATTTTGGCGATCTATCTCAATTCATTTAGAGGCTGGAGTGATTACAACAGACAGACGGACTGGCGGATATGATTAGATCGTCATAGAATTTTACGCTAATCAAGAATATATATACTTCATGAAATGATTACTTCGAAGAGTTACAAACGGAAAAACAAAACGAATATACCATCTATACTAAAGTGGGTTATATGGGAACTAAATTGAATTAGGTTGAAAAACGCGCTCAATAACACCAAAATACCGAAAATTGGGGGTCCCAGTATGTGGGAGCTACCCAAAAAAATGGACCTATATTTATAATTTTTTTATGAACTATAGGACTTTATTTAACATGCTTCGGAGTGTCTAAATATGCACCGTTTATTGCGTACCATTTTAAAGGTAACTTCATAATGCCTCTCTCATAGAAGTCCTGCTCTCTATTTGCAAAATACAATAGTAGTCGATTTCACAATCCTCCCAAGATACAAATTTTTTATCATTATAGAAATTTAGCAATGCAATAAAAATATGAGAATCGCTTGGTACCAAGTCCGGACTGTATGGCGGATGCATTAAAACTTCCCAACCAAGCTCCCGAAGTTTCTGGTGAGCCACTGTAGATGTGTGTGGCCAAGCGTTGTCCTAGTGGACACCACTCCCATTGGACAATTCTTTACGTTTCTGGTCAATTGTAAATGGTTTAAAACAGTTTTATATTTATGACTGAAAACATTTCGATGAAAAACATAATTAATATACCCTCCATACTATGGTGGACGGTATAAAAATAAACTACATTACTTAGACAACATCGCACTTGAGATAGCATCTGTCACAAATATGATTCCATTGGACAAATGTTGTTGACGAATGTTGGTTTTTAGTGCTGAAGAGTTGAAGGTTTATCTGCCTAAACACGGTCTTTCGCCACATAAAAAAGTCTAATTGTGTCTAATCGCATGATTTTGGTAGTCAGTTGATATCGTCACGAAGAGAAATTACGGGCCAGGAAATGTCACTTGAAATAAAGAAATATTCGATTGACTTGTATGGCAAGTGACACTGTCTTATTTAAACCACATGTTCTCCAAGTCGTATTATTTAATAACAGGTAAAAAAGTCTGTTAGCTTATGACCATAACGCTCCGAATTGAAATTCCTTCTATCATCGTTTTCGTAAAAGTAAGGTCCACCTTTAACTTCGGACCAAACAGCGAATTTTTCCTGATGTGATGTCCTCTCTTTAATTACTTCAGGATTCTCAGAACCCCAAATATGACAATTACGATTATGACGATTATGTAAACCATAATCTTTAAGCGGGAGATGAGGCTGTGGCAAAATCACAATTTTTAGTAGGGTTTGATTATTTTTGTATTAAACAAATTCTAGGTTATCAGGTATGTGTTTTTAATATACATTTTTATTTCTTTGTTAAAACTTCAAAATTCTACTATCCAAAAAGTCAATCTTACCATTTGAGGCAACTTCTCCCTTAAAAACACTCAAAGACTCGCTTCTTCACATCTCTGATTCCTTTTATACAATTTGACAATGAAAATTGTAAAGCAAAAAAACAGACAAAGTGCAAATACACTTCTTGTTAATTTAATATATACCCTACCCTCCCATTGACATTTTGACCTTTTCCAGTAGCACTTAATTCGATAATGATGAAAATGACAAAAAAACGAACGAGCGAGGAGTGAGCGAAATAAATTAAATTAAATATGTAATACAAACAAAAATGTTAATTTAAATGTAAATATAAATGAGACGAACATTTTGATTGGCCGCATTATTAATATTTTTAAAGGGATGGGAGGGAAATAGAACAGAACCTTTTAAAAAGTTAGTCAATTAAATTCTAGTCGTGAGGGAAATGGAGAAAATTTATACAATTTATTTTATAAATTATTTTGCTATTTCAAAAAAGTGTATATATAACCACAAACGAATTCCTTTTCACAAAAGAGACACAGACATTTGATTTCCCACAGGATGCGAATTTTGTGTCGTTTTTATTTTTTGTGGGTGGGAAGATTGACATTTTTTGTTTTTTTTACAATGAAATGCTTGTGTAAAATATCAATCATGATGGGCAAAATATGATATTAAGATATTATATTTATAGACAAACCACATAAGAAATTATTTTTAAATATTTATAAGGTAAAACTTGAAATATAAAGTTTGATTTATTAAAAAAAGGTCATCATTTTTTATGATGTTGCATGAAGGAAATACTTTCATATTAAATTATTTGGTAACGATTCAAATATTAAATGCTAGTGAAACTTTTATGCATAATTACATAATACTAAATTAAAAGGACTAAAATCGTATGAAGAAACATTCTACAATTATATACTAAAGAACATGCAGTCTGGTATGGTTATGTCGAACTAATAAGGAACGAGCAAATTGGTTCGTTATAGAACAAGTTCGTTATATCCAAAGCTAGGCAAAAGTAGACTTAGGAGAAAAATTAAAATAAATGCGAGGCATCAATAAAACTTAAAGATAACATTCAGGAAAATATGCCTTCTCTTCTTCGACCTTGCTTTCTTCTGCAATTTCTCCACTCATATGGGGTAAACATCATATTTATCTACATTCTGGAGATTGACTTCTTGTTCCTGTTTTCCAAAATCGGTTCTGTTATCTTCCTTCTTCTTGAGCTGGCCATGGATCCTGCCTCGCAAAACTGCAGGTTTTTTTCTGCTTTTCATAGACTAACCCACGCATTTTCGAACCATTCTCCAGTGGTTTTACTACTGCTGAACTTTTAGTACCCAGCACCAGTTGACTGTCTCCATTTTTGCTTTGTTTGGAAATAAAATCCTTCTACAGTGAGGGTTTGCCAGTGGCACCAAATATTGAAAGTTTTCCACTATTTCCTTCAGCTCCCTCCTTATATCGAAGTAGATTTGGTGCATTCCATTCCAGAATTCCGCATCTGCATCTTTTGAAAGCAACAGAGTGAGCTCCATATAAGACGTCGTCAAAGACATCATTACAATTAGCGCTAAGTTTTAAGACATACCGGCCAAATCACGTCTCGCGTCGTCACATCGGCTTCATTTTAGATTTTCATACATTTTGGAGTTATTGGCTAAGATTAGAAAAAAGAATTCCAGATAATACCGCTTGATGACATCCACTTTCTTTGTAATGGTCTCACACATTCTAGTAATTCGCTTCAGTTCAGAAGTTATTCTTTCATCGTTATTCTCAAATGCAAGTTGTTTCAGTTCTTCCACCTTGTCTTTAATAATATTTACTCATTCCTTTAGTAGACCTACTATTCGGAGGGGTTTTTTGCGTTAAATATGTACATATGGTGTTAAACTCCTGCGCGTCTCGATTAAATCGTCTGTACTTTCTCATCAAGTCTCTTTCCCAGGATGGAGACTGGAAAAAACTGGATATTTCCCCATCTTTTTTTAATAATAAAAAACTGCTCTTCTCGTGGAAAAGAAAATCTCTTAAAATTCTTGAGATTTCTACCCAAAATTGCTGATATATTTTTTATTCGAAGACAATTGCTTACAGTGATTTCTTCGCTGATTCCACTATGACCAAAAATGTAAAAGATAGGAAAAGATGCCTTCAGCATCTATATGTAAAAGGTACCAGACTGTCGTAGCTCGTTTGTACTATAAAGGAATGAGACACGGTACTAAAGACCGTTCTTTTTGAGTGGCTGTAAGGCACTGATTTTATTGCTAAACATTTGTCCTGAGGTACTTTTTAAACTACTCTTGCTTAGCTTAATCTCAAACATACTATACTTATCAATAAAATAATTCAATAGAATTTGATGTGTCTAACAATAGTTCAAATTATTTGATCTGTGGAGAGTTTTCCAATTAAATTTCTGTGTGCATATGTTGCTGAAATTTTGAAACGGCACACCTGTGGGAATTGATGTGGTAAATATGATATAATAGATTAATGCAAAAATCTGTTTCGATGGTATTATATTTCTTCGTAGGCTGGGTTCTGTTAGGGTACCAAATATTCCTGCTAGGAGTTTCCGAAAAATTAGCTTGCAATTATTATTGGTAGTTTTTAGATTTCTGTGCTAGTCGGCATCTCCGTCATATACAAAATTTCTTGAGTTGGAATGAGACTTACTACATAATTTACCTCGCCACCTATTTCATCACAGATTGCAGAGATTCATACCTGAAAGAAAAATAAAATAAAATTATTATTTTTTAAGAATTTTACCTTAATTTATAAAATTAAAAGGAGAGGAGAGATAAGCCGGGCTCGTAATCAGTGTCTTGGGCCTTTTCTAAAGAAAAGCGATTTTAAACAAACTTTTAATAAAGAGCCTACACCTTGAAAAAGCGTCGAGGCTTATATCGAAAGCAACAGCAAGTACCGAAGTATAATCCGGATCACCACAACAAGCTATTCCTTCCTCCTTCGTCTTCATCTATTTGTGATACCAACAGCCGTACCGAAACGGTAAAGAAAAAATAATTTGCCGACTTTTAGAATTTAAGTATATAGAATCGGTGCATCAGTTTAAGTTTCTAAATAAAGCAAAGGATTTTGAATTTCGAAAACTAAGACTGCATCTTTTCAATTTCGGTCACTTCAATATAAATTTCCTATGATGAACCCTACCCCCGCGACCGGAGGAAACTTGTCGTTACACACAATTAAATAACAAAATGAAGACTACAGCGTCCTTAACCCTTTGTGACCCGAATTTTTTTCCGTTAACATATAACAATTTTCTGTTCAGAGATTTAATGCAAGTATCCTAAATAGGATATGAACGAAAATTGACCTCGCTACATCCTTGCATTCGGGAGATACAGTACAAACATTCTAAAAAATAAAAGTCCAATATCAAGAAAACCAAATGCAAAATCGACACATTTTTGCCCTCTTCTACATATTGAAAAGCTCATAACTTTACAACAAATTTGAATTTTTTAGATTTTTATTTTGATATGTGTCGTCCGGCAACATTGGGCCATAAAGGGTTAAAAAACCAAATACAGCCTCTAACATCTTTCACAATCTACTTTTCCAACCTGTCACATTAAAAATTTAATAAACACTGGCTTTTAGTCTCGATTCATGACCAAAAAAAATCTAAATAGCGAGCAAAGGTAATTCGAATTTAATACCTTCTAATGAATTTGTTACAAAAAGTAACAGCTGCCAAAATAGCCAGTCAGCTAAACGAAAGAAGACGAAACTTTCAACCAAACCGAAATTAAAAAAAATGCTATGGTAGCACCAAAAAAATACAACTCAAAAAATAAAAGCAGATTTTTAGGCTAACTAACCTTCAGCTATCAATGGCTGCTACCGCCGCCACCACCGACTCATCTTCAGTCGTCCAGAGACTGCTGACTGGCTACTTACTATTGGATAAGCGCCCGCCCACATTTAATGAAAGCAATTTGATGTTGTCGTAACTGTCGTCGTCGTTGTTGTTGTTGATGACAACTAAGAGAAGACAGCGGCGACGACGACAACGATGGTAATAATGATGCTGCTGACGATGATACCGACACTCTAATGGCCACTTTAGACACAAAAAGAATATTTAAATTAAATCACAGTGAGTTGATGGGGAATAAAAAAAAATCGGGTTTGGGTTTTTTAAATTCTCGCCTTAGATTGGTCTAGAAAATATTCTTTTAAAAATTCTAGTCTTAATTAGGTCTTGGAAAATATTCTTTTGAAAATGATAGTCTTATTTAGGACTCAAAAAATATTCTTTTAAAAATACGAGTCTTAATTAGGTCTTGGAAAATATTCTTTTAAAAACGCTAGTCTTAATTAGGTCTTGGAAAATATTATTTTAAAAATCCACGCCTTATTTAGGTCTTGGAAAATATTATTTTAAAAATCCACGCCTTATTTAGGTCTTGGAAAATATTCCTTTAAAAATCCAAGCCTTATGTATTTTTAACAATTCCATTTAAAAAACTTCAATCTGATCCACAACTTCATTCTGATTATAACCGACCTTATATCCTTGATATAAAAAAACTTTATTAAGTGCCCAAATTCTCCCCAGCAATCATGAGGCGACACAAAGCCAATTTTAATGAAAAAATTATTTGGCAAAACAACCAAAATGAAAACAAAACAAAAAATTAACCTCGACGAGAAGTCAAAAGCCCAAAGAGATAAAGACTAAAAACAAAATCACATTAAAAAATCAAACGACAAACTTACAAAGAAGCAACAACAGCAACGCTATATGGAAGGAAGTACCAGAAACAAAAATCATGGAAGCAGCTGGGCTGTAATGGCAGGGAAGAGGCAAAGCACGGTGTATCCGTGCATGGCCAGCCAACCAGCAAAGAGAAATGAAAACGCTTTTTTAATTTAAATTTCGTTTGATGGCAATGTTCACAAAGTTAATTGATAATGAAATTGAATATTAACAATACGCCGGACAAAAAAAAAAAAAAACGAGAACGAAACTGAAACACTAAATGAAATGAAACAACAACGAAAAAACACTAAAGCAATATTTGCAAATTGGATTAATAATGGAAATTGCAGGGGAAATGATGACAACAAACCAACCAACCAACAGCCGTTTGACAGGATTTAAATTTGTCATTTGTTGAATTGAAAATGAAAATAATAATAATTGAGGCCAACATTTATAAACGTAAATTGACTGCGTAACATGTAACACATTACTGCAACAGAAGTAATATTTTATAGATGAAAAGTGATAAATTAATTTTGTAAAATCAATTGGGTATAATATGAATCATTTTTAATAATGTTGAACGATAGGCAATTGAAATATTCAATTATTTTATTATGAAAATAATTGGACATTTAAATATGAGGTTTGAAAAGAAACCTTTGACATCAGGGGTTTGAACCAGTCTGTTATGAAGACAAAGCTATAAAACGAAATTCTAATGATAATACCAAAATGCAGGTATTTCTGCAGAAAAGACCTAGTCACAAACTGAGATTTTATTCGAAAAATGACACCCTCGGTTTATAAGAACGTTATCATACACTCCTCGTTTTGGTCCATATTATCCCATAAATATTGAATCAGTTAATATTTAGAGGAAAATATAGACCAAAAACTTTATTTTTCTCTATTTTATGGTCGTTCTATAGTTTTCGTCTTGGACAGAACCAAACACAGAAAAAGCATTATAATCAATATTTTCATAATTTCATTTATAGTCAATATTTATAGCTTTGATTCTTAAAAACATGCGAAAGCAGCAATTTATTCCAAAAAAATGTAAACATTAATGAAACTATTTCCCCACTTTTCTCTACTTAACCACTATTTGTGCTAATTTTTCCTCTCTCTCTCTCTTTAGCAAAAACAAATGTCTTCCCAACCTCTGCCCTTTCTTGCTGGTTGTCATTTTTGCAACAGTTTATTTGACTACAGCTTCTGTCGCTAACAACCACCGACTTTTCACTCACTCGATTGTGACTAGTTTCGCATTACACTGTTTCTCTAGTTCAGACACTCTTATCGACCTCTGCATTGGTGGTGTTACAAAATTCGCATATGTATTTTCCAAATTATTTCGATAAAAATGCTAATGTTATACGAACACCAAGACCGACCGAATGTTTAACATTGTATATGATTGTACTAATGACGCAGAACATAAACATATAAATGTAAATAAGTAAGTAAATACGAAGAAACGAGACAAGACATAACGAAGAAGAAATAAAATCAAAATAGAAAAATTAAAAGGTTTATGAATTGCGTTCATAAAATGCAGAAATCCAACCCAAATGGCAACACTTTCCGAACATTATTTATATAATATACGAATTATTTTTGTCTGCGGATCTACATCCAAATTTTACATGGCGTTATAAATTTTTGGGGCCACACAAACTTATAATACTCTAACAACACAGTTGTGTAAGATATTAACAGTCAGAGAACATGCTTCCTATGTATATGTGGACAAATTCGGACAACACAAAGTAGGGCATTCGAGATTAATATTTAATGGATGTGGCCGTCACATCATTAGAACACAAAATGCCACACCAACATATAGTACAGACAAAAAACAGTTCATCAATTAACAAGTTTGAGTCCAACCAAATAGCCGGAACAAAAATAGGGACAGAGATTCTGAGAATATGACTCTTGGCTAGCAAGAAGGGCGAACTGGAATTTTTAAAAAAAGATCCATGGACTGAAATTCCTATTCCGACTACCAGATCACAATACAATATCCTTATGGCGGAGGTTCGTGCTATGACTGAGTGTCAGACCAATACTCTATCCATACGCGGAAAACGCCAAACGTTTAGAGAACAAGACTAGAATTGGGGTTATGGACAAAAGAGACCCAGAGAGATTCTTACTTTGGGTCTATAAAATCGTTTTGTATTTTAAAAAGCATTCGGGCTCATAGTAAAAGAAGGTAATCTCCGTTAAAGACAGCATATGTAGAGCACATGTAACGTGACAGAAGTCACATATATACAGCAACACCTACGATCGCTCCATTAACCATAGCAACGAATTCGCATGACGTCCCCAAGTCAATCGTTGTAGCCGTTTTCGATCATCGTTAAATAGTCGTAGACGACCGACTCCCAACAATCATCGTTTCCAATCACCGTTAAATAAATAAAAATCAGATTTAAACCCTAAAGGGAAGACAGCAGTCTTTTTATACCCTACACAACTATGTTGTCAGGGTATTATAGCTTTGTGCAGCCCCAAAAGTTTGTAACGCCGCGAAATATTGGTCCTAGACCCACCTTTAAGTATACCGATCGTCATATCACAACTAGCTGAGTCGATCTAGACATGTGTGTCCGTCCGTCTGTCCATTATAATTTGTAAACACGATACAGGCCACAGTTATGGACCAATTTTCACAAAATTTTGCATATAGGATGGGTTCTGGCCAATGAAGACCCCTATTGTTTTTGGGAAAGATCGGTTAATATTTAGGGGATGAAATGGACCAAATACACACGTAATACTGGCCCGAACTTCGTGAAATTTTGCATGGAGAAGGGGATCGGGCCAAAGAATAAGCATGTCTGTTTTGATAAAGATCGGTCAAATGGACCCTGACTTTTGTGTGAAAAAGTACAAAATTTGTATTCTATAGCATATATATTTACCACTATATCCAAGAGGAGTGGTTGACCTTTAAATTAAGACCAATTATACTGTTGTATGTGCTCGGATGTGGGAGTTACAACTAAATATTTACAGGTATCTCCGTATTCGTATATTATTTAGTAACCCATTATCACTCTAGAGAGCGGAACTATAACGCTGATCGATTTGAAATGTTCCATGAGGTTCCGGGTATGGTCAAGAACAACGCCTATCATTTTCGGTGATGATCTGATAATAATTTTGAAATGAATTGGACCGAAAACTTAATTTTTTGTGTTATTTTCGAGTCGATCTATAGACCACAAATGAAAGCCGAACATCACAATGCAACCCACGGTGAAGGGAATCTGGACAATAGCTGTATTGAATACTCGTAATATTCGGAAAATATGTCAGTTTGAGGAAGAGGTGCTGTTTACCTCTAATCGGGCAAGAGGGTGCAAATATCACGAAATATTGTCCAGGCTCGGAATAAACATCCGCAGAAAATTTGAGTTCCGTGGTAGTTGTGTAGGGTATCGTATGGCCGGCCCCGTCCGACTATACTGCTCCGCTCACTGGTTAATCAATAAGGTTTTGAGGGTCCTTATGGAGAACTTGGACACGACTGGGCTAACCTGAGCCGACGAGAAAACCACGTTACACACGAGGGGAAGAAAATGAAACCTTGGAACCCTTTTTTTGGGAAATTATACTTACTTACTGGCTCGATACAAAAATTTGTTCCATAAGCCGAGCTTAACAAAAGATTTTCTGTGCGCAATTTGTCCAATTAGAAAGACCATGCTTTGTTATGTCATCTTCCAAATTGATCTTGCAATCGAATTTGTGGCTTTCCTCTTCTGTGTGAACCATCAGTTGGATCGGTTTTATATGCCTTTTGACCTTAGGAATTCGCACAACATGATCTAGCCCACGCAGTCGCTGTCGCTCGATACGTCTGACTATGTCGATGTTCGAGAAGACATGGAACAACTCGTGGTTCATTCGACAGCGATATTTACAGTCAACAAAGATCGATCCATAGATCTTTAGGTTAATTTTCTCACAAACATTCCAAGAGCTGCCTCATCTGTTTGCGCAAGTACCCATGCTTCAGATCCATCCAGCCACCCAGCACGGGTGGTGCCCTTGTAACATCTGTTGGACAACATTATTCTTTTCCGAATCTCAAAACTGATGTCACGGATAAACCATACATATTACACACAACATATATATCCCCCACTCTTGTTTCCTTTACGAGAGACAAACAAAAAAAGGCAAATCGGTGGTTTTATAATAATGATTCTTAGCCGAATTCTATACAATACTTTGGATTTGTAAAATTTACCACTGCATATTAATGCTTTTGCTTTGGAACATTTTCTAAACGAGAGAGTAAAACGAAATTTCTATAATAAATATTAGGAAGATGAATTTATATTGTATTGCCAATGAACTTAATTCTTTTGCCACGTTACAATAAAATCTAATTTTATTTGTATAACAAAAACATTGATTAAATTTAATAAAAACAAAACAAACAAAAAATCATAAAATGATGGAATAAATAAAATTCAGCAATATCTACAATTTGCTTTGTCCACAATGTGTATATCCTTCTTAAATCCTTCATAATCTGGTAATATGATTTGTTATATTTGTTCATATTTGAAAGGAACTCAAAACAACAACAACAGCAGCAGCAGAAAATCAGAAAAAAAATATCTTTTGTTTAAACTAATTGGCATGGAATTACAAAACATTTCAAATAACATCAACATAGAGAACAATAACAAAAAACACGATCATCGAGCGTGTAGATGCGATCATAACAAATTGATGTTGTTGTGGGTGGCAGGTTGGCCAACAGGATATTTAATCTTCTGTTAAAAAAGTGCCATGAAAAACACAACAACAATCTGTACAAAAAAAGGTTATCTAGCAAATACAGATTTATCCTTCATGTCTATAAATATTTACATTTACTCTCTCGTTCGGTGATGTGTTTGTTTTTGTTTGTGTTGGTCTTGTAGTAACAAACGAAAAGTTTTTTAATTAAGTTTTTTTTTCATACATTCATTGATGGTACACACATGAGAGTGTGCGTGTGTATGAATGTAAAAAATGTATCAGTGTGTGTATGAGTGTGGCAAATAACTCAATAAGATAATAATTTATTTTGAAGGCATTTATAATCCAAATGGATTTTGGGGAAAAACATTTTCAAGTTTTTATTTTTTATTTTACTACCAACTATGAAAGAAGAACTTTACCCCAGCAATAACAACAACAACGACGACAACAACATGAAAGAGTAAAGTTTATTATTTTTGATGTTCATTGTTGTCAATAAACAATAACATGAAACAATATTGAAAAGCAGGTCCTTTTATATGTACAAGTCCTTTATATATACATACTCGTGCATAAGATAAATGTATATGAGAATCTTTCTAAAAATAGATTAAAAAAGAAAATATTTTTTAAATTATGTATGGTATTGGGAATAATATGTGTATGGACAGTAGTCAAAATTCTGCTTTACTATTATTCATTTTTAGAGTGCAAATCCAAACCAAAGTATTGACCAACAATGCAATAAATTTGAATTTGCATTTCCATGGTCAAAGACTATGTAACCACTTAGGGTATTTTTAAGAAATCATATCAAGATCTGAATTTACCCATAATATCAACCAGCGAAAATGAAACGATTGCGGAGCTTGATTAGAAAGCTAGGTCTGCTTTAAAAACCAGGGTCGCAAAAAGGTTAGACGATCGCCCAAAGACGATGAAAATTTTGTAATTTTATAAGTTTCTACGTTCAGATTTCAAAAACTTATTCCTAAAATGAAGATATATTCTTTCCTTCTAATGGTAGCATAAAATTTTCACAAAGCATCGCCATCTTGTGTTAGTTTCGTTAAAAAAAATCATTGTATTTGTTCCAGCTAAGTGGATGATTGATCAGCTGTAGTCTCTCCTAAGTGATAGTGCTGCCATCTATCGTTGACTAGAAACAAAGTCTACTAGAATACTGTGCTTGGTTGGGATCCTTGCTTAAATAATGGTGTCATTTTCCGGTGAATGGTGCTATAACCTATCTTTAAAAAATATTTTAAAAAATCCACACCTCCTAAAGACTACTTAAAAATATTTTAAAAAACCCACACCTTTTAAAGACTACTTTAAAAATATTTCGAAAAAGCCACACCTCCTAAAGGCTACTTAAAAATATTTTTAAAAAATCCTCACATCTTAAAGGCTACTTAAAAAATATTTTTAAAAAATCCACGCCTTATAAAGGCTCTTAAAAATATTTTAACAAATCCACACCATTGATAGCTACATAAAAATATTTAAAAGACAATGTTAAAAAATCCACACCTTTGGTAGCTATTTAGGAAATCAACGCCTCTTACAGATTCATTAAAAAAATCCACGCTACAAATAATATATTTTAAAAAAATCCACGCCTTTGATAGCTACGTAAAAAAATATTTGTATACCAAAAAATATTTAATAAAAATATATTTAAAAAATTCACGCCTTTGATAATTTTCAACAAATTTATTTTAAAAAATCCATGCCTTTGATAGCTACATAAAAAAATATTTGATAGTTTTCTAAAAAATATATTAAAAAAATAGACGCCTTTGATAGCTAACTAACAAATATTTTTATAAAATCCACGCCACCAAAAAATTTCCGCCTTTGATAGTTTTCAAAAAATATATTTTAAATAATCTACGCCTTTGATACCTACCAAAAAAATATTTTTAAACCAGTGAGCGGAGCAGTACAGTCGGACGGGGCCGACCACGAAAATCTAACTTTCTGATCTTGGCAATATTTCGCGATATTTGCTCCCTTTTGATCGACTAGAGGTCAACAAATATTACTTATAATTAGTACAGATTCCCTTCACGGTGGGTTGTGTTGTGATGTTCGGCTTTCAACTGTGGCCTATAGATCGACTCGAAAAAAAAAACAAAAATTAAGTTTTCGGTCCACTTCATCCCAAAATTATTATCTGATCATTATTGAAAATTATAGGCGTTGTACTTGACCAGAACTGGAATACCATGGGAAATTTCAAAGTGATCAGCGCTATATTTCTGTCCTCTAGTGGGGTAATGGGTTACTAAAAACTATATCAATACGTAAGCAGCTGCAAATATTTAAGTGTATCTCCCACATCCGAGTACATACGACAATATAATTGGTATCAATTCAAAGGTCAACCACTCCTCTTGGATATACTATGAACTTCTCGGGTCTATGTCCTTCAAGAGTAAACATATACGCCGTAGAATACAAATTTTGTCATTTTTCACACAAAAGTCGGACTCAATTTAACCTTCTAAATATTGACCGATCTTTATGAAAACAGGCATGCTTATTTTTTGGCCCAATTCCCTTCTCCATGTAAAATTTCGATGTTCGGGCCAACCGACAAAAATTAAGTATTCGGTCCATTTCATCCCCTAAATATTAACCGATCTTTACCAAAAACAAGAATCTATCCTACATGCAAAATTTCGTGAAGATTGGTCCATAACTGTGGCCTGCATCGTGTTTACAAATTATAATGGACTGAGGAACGGACACACTTGTCTAGATCGACTCAGCTAGTCGAGATATGACGATCGGTATACTTAAAGGTGGGTCTACGACCAATATTTCGCGGCGTTACAAACTTTTGGGGCTGCACAAAGCTATAATACCCTGACAACACAGTTGTGTAGGGTATAAAAAGACCCCTTAAAAATACACGCCTCTAATGGCCCCGTTGGGATTAGAAACCAAGCCCAATCCCCATTAACAAATCTGTAGTCCACATAAAATAACCCTAATAGGAACACATATATGCATATATATATTAACAAAAACACACAATACGTATGCATGACAAGCAGCCAGAGAAGATATTGAAAAAAGTAGTTGATAGTTATTGCATAAATTTATGATAAGAACAATATTTTTGTTATGAAACAAAATATATTGGCATGCCATAAAAATGTCAATTGCAATGAAAGTTGCAAAAGACAGAACGCAAAAACGATAGTTGGTCATCATGTTTGGCAAGGGAAATGTCAGTGACATCGACCATTTTTTTAATATTGGGGAAAAATACAAAAAAAAAACAGAAATAGGAAAATCTCCTACATCTCAGTCCAAACTACACCCAGCATGCACAACTACATACACAATGCGACAATGTGCAGCCATAAAACTAATTGAGTTAGCCAATCGATAAATTACAATGTGACATGGCAATGGAGTAGGGTATGAGGTGGCTGGTGGAGATGGTGCAACAAACATACAGTACCCACCCACCAAATAACTTGGTGGACAAAGGGGCTTCCCCTTCACACTCTGTTCCATCACCCCCCATTTTACTTGTCGCTACATTCCAAAGTAATAACAAGAGCACATTCATTGCCCCAGAGACAAGCAATTCCAAACCGACTTTGCGGAATTGTAACCAGCAGTACAAAGTTCAGGGATTTGTTGGCACTAACATTGCCACGAAACAAATATGAACGAAAAAACAACGAAATAAAATAAAAAACACAAGTAGCAGAAGCTGAAAAAATGCAACAAGCAATCGGGAATCGAGCAAGAAACAGTCAACCAACATCTGCGGCATTTGTGTTCAATTTTTGTCGTTCTTTTTTTCTACTGTGAAATTATTTCAGAAAATGACAAAAAACGAGAAACTTGAGTGGAAAACTAACTATGACAAATGGATTCGCATTTTTTTTCGTGACCCCTGTGCTTCCGTTGGTGACAGATGACACTACCAAACGAAATACATAGATCATGATGGACTGACTACTACTTGTAATGGCTATTATTGACAAGTTGCTGCTCGGCAGATGCCATATAAAATACTTTTAATAACTTCGTAGTGGACAAAAGGACTTTTCTATGGAAATGAGAATGTTGGGAGATAGGGAGATAACTATTTTTCTTTGTAAATATAATTATTGAAGATGAAGACTAACAAGGAGTTTTGTAACTTTGTAGATTCATTTCTAAATAATTAATAATTATGAGGTATATAATTGGGATTTAAGTGATATGACAAATAAAGAATAAACACAATGCTTTAAATATGCTGTTCTCCGTAAGTCTTTCAATTTACATGGAATATTTAAATTGCCCCGCATATGAACGAAAAAAAGTTAAATCAATATTATGTTCCGCTGATACAAATAGGTTATAAGTACACGAATTTCAAATATACGTTTTTTTATCTCCAAATTGGCACGGTGTTATTTTTATTTTGACGGTTTTTTGTTTCAATGAAAACGTACACTTAACATTATTAGCTTTGTCATTGCATTTCGAAATATTCGGTGGAGACCCAATACATTTAATAGGCATTCCGAACTATTGCATATTGCTTCATTCCTCTACAAAAAATCATCGTATACAGTGGCAAAAGTTATCCAGTTAAGTGGCTAAAATGTATCATTGCGGATTTCTATTGAACAAAAAAGTATAAAGACGTGTAACTTCCACGAAAAGCCACATAACCTATGAACAACATATGACATTGGTCGAGTGTACTTCTTTATAAGGAACGCTGACATTTTTATGATCTTCACAACTGCAAAAATCGCAAGATGGAAGCGTCTATGTCATTTTGAGATTGCCATAGGAAAAAAAAATAAACTGTAGTCAATTTATGTCGAATATCCTTTTTTGGGTTCTGTTATGGTAGCTACCCCTTTTATTTAATACTGGATATACTTTATTACATGAACAAAATTAATGGAGTTTTATAAAATTGTATAATCAATCGGCTGGTAAGGTTATGGCAACGCTTTTTTTGGGACTTCAAAGGTATTTTATTGATTGACCTTCTGCAAAAGGGTAAAACAATAAATTCAGAGTACAATTGCAACCTTTTAGATCAATTAAATGTACAAATTCGAGAAAAACGTCCTGGCTTACAACACCAAAAAAGAATTGTTCATCAAGACAACGCACCAGCGCACAATAGTGTTTCAACAATGGCTAAAATCAATGAATTAAAGTACGAGTTGCTTGACAGCCCACCTTATTCTCCTGATTTAGCTCCCAGTGACTTTTTATTGTTCCCAAATCTAAAAAAATTCTTGGTGGCAAGCGTTTTACCTCAAATGAAGATGCAATTACAGACCTTGAGGAAAACCATTTTAATCAAGGGATAGAATTGCTAGAAAAGCGGTGGACTAAGTGTATTGAAGTTTCAGTAGATTTTATTGAAAAATAAAAATATTTTTGAAAAACTAACTATTCTCTTTCATTGAAAGGCTAAGAAGTTTCCGAATCTTCATGTGTTGATGTCTCGAACTATTTAAATGTAAGGGGGCTTCGGGTGCATCTCATCATCTGGAGGTGAATGGAAGCCTCTTAGTTTTTGTCCTCCGCAGGGATTCGAACCCAACCACCCGGGACCCATAAGTTCACTGCACTGAAATGCCCATTTCCATTAATAATTTTACTAAATTTTAAACACATTTCTAAATACAGATAAATCTTCAAATGTTATACTCTATATCTTATATTAATTACTGCCAAAATTTTATAAAAAAAATAAACAATTTTTCAAAATGTTTACTTCGTTCATAGCCATCCACCGTCTGATTGGTAATTTCTCACTTTAAAAAAATCGTAAAATGTTATCATTCTGCTGAAAATTAGTGTATTAATTTAGCTTCAAGTGTTCTTGGCAGTTTTTGAAGAGAAAACTTCTCCACTCTTCATCGTCGTCCTTCGCATCTTCTCCTCACTTCCCACTCATCAACTGTTTGCCAACTGTGATGTACATTTAATCTGAGTACATTAATAACCGCTAAAACCAATTAGGTAAACTTTTGCATACTCTAAACGTTTTCTTCTTCATCTCAATTGCCAGACAAAAGGGTTGGGAATGAGTTGTGAGAGGGGAGAGAGTGGAATACAAAATTATTGGTGGTCCAACTTACCCTGGGCAGAGCCAAAGGTAAGCAATTAATTTCAAGAAGAAATAGTTAAGTGCGTAATCCAAAGTATACTTGAGGTTGCAAGTTGGCAAAGAGGTGCGGGGTGGGCTGGGGTCAACAACAATCTGCTCAGCTATTTGAAGTGGCCGTCGTAAAGATGATGGCTGTGTGGTGGCTAGCCAAAACCACAAACAAGCTGGTCAGGTCAAACTAATCCATGCATCCATCAGCACCACCAGAGGCAGCTAAAACTATTCTAATCCTTGAATGCAATAACAAGGATTTACGTGGTAATTTAATTAGAAATTCATGACGAAACGCGAAGGACGGACAAACATGATGAAAAAGCAAGCAAACAAACAGCAATGCAAAAAAATCTTATGTAACAAATTTTTGACTCAACGAAAAAACGTCTGCCAAAAATTAAAGGTAACTATATAAAAAAATGCAAAAAGAAACACTTCAAATCTCCCCCAAAATTGCAAATAGTGACTATGATGATGATAATGTGAAAAAATAACGAACACGGAAACAGGAAAAAATCTAACAACCAACTTCACATGCAACCAAAAACAAAAAAGAACGTGGACGCCTCCCAAATGACGATAATACCAAGAGCAGCAAACGAACGAGCGATAAACCCTCATCATCATCACCGGCAGCCACCACCACTGGAGGATGCAACGTCGACATCAGGAAATAACGATGAATCTGAGATGAACACGTGACGAAAAAAATGTCACTTTAAGCCGCGCAAAGCACTTGACGACAAAACTTCAAGAGAAGAGCAGAACGAACGACGAAGATTCTTTGTTTGTGTTTTTTTTAATAGTCATCTTTTTTCCAAGCCTCGCCAAGGATACTTCTGCCGTTAGGTTTTTATATCTCCGGTGATTTTTTCCATTGTTGTAGCGAACAGAAAAACACTCCTAAATCCGCAAATTGAATGTTGTAAACTGATAGTTGTGGAAATTCATTACTTGGCTAGATTTTTTCGGAAGTTTTTTTATTTTATTTATTTATTTATTTTTTTTTTTTTTTTGCATCAATTGCTATTAACTATGCCTGGCAGAGGGTGAGGTGGATTTAAAGGTCACATTTTAAGTTGCAAAATAAAAAACTGCAAACTATAAACTTAAATTGACAGATGAAGGAAGAGTCAAGGTTGGAAAGTGTTTTTTTTTTTTATTCTTACATAGAGAATGACTAGAGTTGGTGTAATATTGAAGTCAAAAACCGAATGACAAAAGCAGAGTAAGAAAAATTAATAACTGTGCATCAAGTTCCTCTTGCTTAAATCGTTTCGTACATTTTCTTGTTCACTCATCGATATAATGAACGAATGAACTACAAGGAAGGACTAAGTTCCTATTGTGTTCCTCGAGTTCCACTTTAGGAACGAGATTGTCCAAATCTACGACGAACCAACTAGTTCAATTGAAGGATTCTCTAAATAGATCATATGAACTAGGTCAGATACAATAGTTCATTACCGTGATGATTATAAACTGTCAGTGCAATCGGAAACTAGTTTAAAGGGACTATTGTGCAATAAATCCGTAATCCGTTACTCCTATTACAGGGAAGATTATTATTGTAGTTCATTATTGTAGGAACAGGACCGAAAAAAGCACGTCAACATCGTTAAAATGTGAAGATTTTGCTACGGCACCAATGGTCTGGTGCATCACGATTTCTTGTCATACGGTCAATAATTAAAATTAAGATATGCCCTGTTTGCGCGAAACAATCGGACAGAATTGTGTAAAAATCAATCATGGATTTTGCACCATATTAACGCACTAGCTTTCAACCGCCATATTCACTGATCTTGGGCCTGCCGACTTTTTCCACTTCACTAAATTTAAGACATTGATGAAAGAAAGACGTTTGCCACAAGATAAATGAAAAATCGAAAAAAATTAACTACTACCGGTGAGGATCAATGAAGTTTCAAGGTAACTAATACCATACTCCGAGTAAAACACCAAACTGAAGGCATTGGTACAGGCACATCCTCCTTTAGAGATGAAGAAGGGAACCTGGTGACAGTATGTTGAGGATCTGGAAGGAACATTTTGCACAGCTTCTGTTATCAAATAGTAACGGCGATGATACCCCTAAACCAATAAGAGATGACGGTGTATATTGTATTCTACCTAGCCAAGATGAGGTCAGGTCAGATAAGGTCAGTAGCAATTAATCGGCTGAAGAATAATAAGGCAGCAGGTGCCGATGTGTTACCAACCGAACTATTCAAGACCGGCGGTCGGACGATGATCAGGAGAATGTACCAACTGATTAGTACAATTTGGCTATAGGAATACACATGCCCACTGATTGGAACCTCAGCATCCAAAAAGTGCACAAAAAAGAGACAAGACGATATGTGCCAACTATAGAGGAACTAGTCTTTTCCACATCACATATAAAGTGCTAAACACCGTGCTGTGTGAACGACTGAAGCTAATGGCCAATGACATAATTCGACCATACCAATGCGGCTTCAGACCTGGAAAATCCACCATAGACCAAATCCTACATTCCACCTATTCGTCCACTATAAAACCGCTTTCGACAGCCCAATCCGCTCGGAGGTACTTAAAGCCATGTCTGCGTTCGACATTCCTGCAAAATAATACGGCTATGCAGGATAACTTATATTAGATTGAAATATTTTATTGAAGTGAAAAAATAAAAGTATTTTCCAAATACATGTACATACATGAATAGAGTCTACTATGTTACAAATCCACAATATAGAATACAGTATATATTAATTTGTTAAACACATATTTCAACACTTTCCCTTGTTTAATTAATTAATATTTAAGCGATTACATAGGGATTGTAAACGTGGCTTTGGTAGGGGTTTGGTCATTAGATCAGCTAGTTGATTCTCAGAAGAAACTTGCAATGTTGATATTAAACCTTCCGTAACCTTTTCACGTATGAAGAAATGTTTCAGGTCAATGTGTTTTGTACGCTTATGAAATTCTGGATTCTTTGCCAGACGTATTGCAGCCGTATTGTCAATTTTTATCACTGGAATTTCATTGTAATTTATTATATCCTTGAAAAGTCGTTTAAGCCATATTACTTCTTTGGAAGCTTCACTTGCAGCAATAATTTCTGCTTCAGTTGTTGAAGTTGACACAATTGGTTGCCTTTGACTTATCCAAGATGTAGCTCCACCTGCAAAAGTGGCAACAACTCCTGTTGTGGATCGTCCAGTGGTTACGCATCCGCCGAAATCAGCGTCACTATAACATTCTAATATCTTTGGTCCTTGCTTCTTATAAGCTATTCCAACATCTATGGAACCAGCAATATATCTAAAGACTCGTTTAAGTCTCTGAATATCTTCAGAAGTGTAGTTTTCAAGATACCTTGATAAGTAACCGACGCTATATGCCAAATCTGGTCTTGTTCCCAACATTAGATACATGAGAGCACCTACTGCTTGTCTATATGGAAATTCAATTGTTGCTTTCCCTGCTCTTGTATCACATTTGATTGTGTTTTCCATTGGCGTTGAAACTGGCCTGCACTCTGAGAAATTAAATCTCTCCAGAATTTTCTTTGCATAGGCTTTCTGAGATATTTTGATTTGATCATCGCTGTTTTCTATTTCGATACCAAGAAAATATGATGCGTCATTGCTAACGATTTTGAACTCCGATTTTAAATTCTTAAGGAAATAATCCAATTCCATTTTGTCCGAAGCAGCAACTAATCCATCATCAACATAGAGAGCAAGGATCAGCTTTTTGCCACATTTCTCCCTAGTATATAAACAACTGTCTGCGGAACTGGTTTTAAACCCAAGCTTTTTAAGAAAAATTTCCATTCGTTGGTTCCAGCATCTGGGTGCTTGCTTCAAGCCGTATAGACTTCGTTTTAAAAGGCAAACTCTATTTGTGCCATCATTAAAACCATCTGGTTGTTCCATGTAAACTGTCTCGTTCAGTTCACCATAGAGAAATGCTGTAGCTACATCGAATTGTGACAAATGTAATCCTTCAGTTGCAGCAATACTTAAGACTGATCGTATACTAGACATCCTTGCTACTGGACTGAATGTTTGATCGTAGTCTACTCCTTCTTTTTGCTTAAATCCTTTTATAACCAATCTTGCCTTGTACTTCTCAATACTGCCATCTGCTCTTGTTTTGATTCGATAAACCCATTTTGACGGGAGTGCCTTCGCTCCTTTGGGAAGATTCGAGAGTACCCAGGTATTGTTTTCCATTAATGAACTCATCTCTAATTTCATGGCTTGAATCCAATAATTTCTCTCTGTACTTTCAACAGCTTCCGAATAACTTGATGGAGGTTCGATTTGATTAACAAAATTATGTGACATCATTACAAATTCATCACTGACACAATTTGAAGTTATAATAGTTCGATTTCTCAACCTTTTGACATTTATATTATTATCTGTGTCATCTAAGGCATCTCTATTACGTTTTCTAGTTTGTATTTCTTCAAAACCTTCAAAATCTTCCATATCGCATGCAGAATCTTGAGATTGACATTCACTTTCATTGTCTTGCTGTTCGACCTCTATATCTGATTCCGGAGGGTATACATCTTGGACCTCATCTTCTGAACTGTCGTTTAGACGAATTCGTATTGGTACTTCATTCCCTTGTGTTTGTTGTATATTAGTGGAAATCTTACTATGTTGCTTTTCTAAAATTTCTTGTTCTGATATCTTTTCAAAATTACAACCTTTAATTTCTTCTGAAAATATCACATCTCTGGATATTTCTACGGCATTTCGCTCTTTGATGTAGACACGATATCTCTCATCGCCGTCATATCCAACAAGATATCCAATTATTGCCTTTCTATCCATCTTCTTGCGACGTTGACTGGGAATATGAATATAGCATTTTGATCCGATTATACGAAGGTGTCTTATTCGCGGCTTCTTTCCATACCATAACTCGAATGGACTTTTATTCTCTTTACATGATTTTCCTGTTCTATTTAATATGTATATGGCTGATTTGACAAATTCTGCCCATAGTGATTTTGGAAATTCTATATCCTTGTTTGAGTTCATAAATGTTCTCGCCATCTCTACAATGGTTCTATTTTCTCTCTCAGCACCACCATTCTGTTGAGGTGTATATGGAGCGGTAAACCTTTGACTCACTCCATGTTTCGCTAGAATATCCTTTACATCTGCATTGGAAAATTCACCACCATTATCACTGAGCAATGTTTTTATGTTGTGTCCTTGGCATCTGGCATGAGCAAGCATTTCTACCAATGTATCCTTTACATCAGATTTGTTCTTCACAATATAACCGTATCTAAATTTTGTGAAGTTGTCCTTATAAACGACTATATACTTATATCCTCTAAATGATGATGGAAATGGTCCGCAAACATCGGTCGATATTAACTCCCCTGGGGATTTCGCAGTTTCGCGTTTACCAAATGGTAATCTTGACAACTTACCAAAAATGCAAGGCTCACAGATTTCATTGCTTTTCTTTACCCTTATTCCCATCTCATGTTCTAGTTTCTTCTTAACGTACTGTTTATTTTGGTGTCCCCATCTTTCATGGTATAATTGCAGCTTCGACTTTTCTATTGAACTTGAACCACATTGATTTACAGATATCTGATGAAAATCAATTTTATATAAAGTTCCATTTGCCTCTCTGTGTCCATATAAAACCGTTTCTCCATTTACATCAAGCCTGCATTCATTTATTGTAGAATAAAACTTACTTGATGGGTTTCTATCATGTGAGGCCAACACAGAAAAAAGGTTTCTGGATATACCAGGAACATACCATACATCATAAAGTTTTACTGTCTTCTCGACATCCTTTACTTTTGACAAAAATTGAATTGTACCTTTTCCCATTGCATGTAAAGTCTCTTTGCCTGCAGCTTGTATAGAATGAGATTCTTTGAAAGATTCGTAGTCGATAAAGAATTCTTTTGAATTTGTTACATGCCTTGTTGCACCATTGTCAATCCACCAATCATTGACGTATATGCTCAAATTAACTTCTTTCGTTACAGAATGAAGGGCAACATTGGAACGATGGTCTTGGCTTACTGATGGCTTTGACTTACATGGTTTTCCATCAGCTATCCACTTTCTGCAGTCTTTAATCCAATGCCCCTTTTTCTTGCAGTAGTGACAGGTTCCATCTCTCGTATTATTTCTAAAATTCTGCATATTTTTCCTTTTTTTCTCATTCAGAGCTAATGCTTCTTGTTTTTCCACAATTTCATCTTCAGATTTCTTAAAATTCCTTTCAAACAAGCAGAGCTGCATAAGTAGTTCATCTAAGGACTTGTCTTCATCTCGTGTGAGCATCATCCAACTTGATTTGAACATTTCAAATGATTTAGGCAATATGTGTAGAATCTTGCAGATCAGAAGTAATTCTGGCAGCTCCTTTTCTCCTTTTATTATCAAGCCAGAATTGATTTCATTCCACAAGCTTTTAAGCTTGGATATATGTGTAGAAACGTCGTTTTCTGGTATCCATTCAAACGAGAAAAGCTCCGTGCACATTTTGAATAACTGATCTTTAGATGTTGCTTCAAATTGCTGATGTAACGCCTGCCAGACATCATATGCAGATTCTTTATCCATGACTTTCATGAAAATTTCATCTGAAATAGTGCTTGTGATCAAGCTCTTGGCATAGCTGTTAGCTTTTCTGTAGAAATCACACCGCTTTTTGTGGTCCCTCATTTGGGATTCTGTAGCTCCTTCTTCTAGGGGTTCCGGTTTTGTAATTCTGCGCTCAATTACATCCAAAGCTCCCTCGTAAAAATCTAGAAGATCCTTGACCTTTCGCTTCCAAATAGGCCATTCCGACTCTCCACATAACGGCTTCACGTTTTTGCAAAATTCCATTGTTTGCTCCTTTCTGATATTTATTTTTCACAGAATCTTAAGAAAATTTCTTTTAATATTTATTTTTCTTTTTTTTATAGACTTCAAAAAATTTTAATAAAATTCAATTTATTTTTATCGGGCTTGCTGGGCCCATAACCTATTAGATTGAAATATTTTATTGAAGTGAAAAAATAAAAGTATTTTCCAAATACATGTACATACATGAATAGAGTCTACTATGTTACAAATCCACAATATAGAATACAGTATATATTAATTTGTTAAACACATATTTCAACAACTTAAACTGGCACAAGGTCAGCAGTTAAAGTCGAAAAGCACTTCTCGGAGCCCTTCAGTACCGAACGAGGATTTAGACAAGGTGATAGATAATATGCCGTGTGAAATTTTTAACATCATGCTGGAAAAGATCATGCCAGATGTAAAGGTGAACAGAAATGACACTCTGCACTCCAACCAGCACATGCTACTCGACACACAGTGTCACGACCGCGGCCAAAAATGGTCAAAACCAAGTACCTCGGAGGACAAATTTTTTGATGAGGTATGATGGAAAACACTCCAATTAAAATAAATATTAAATTTTATATCGATATGTCGAGTAGTTTTGTCTCTACAAAGGTTCAAATCTGATAATTATTTATAAACTGATAATTATTTATAAATGGGTGTGTTTTTCTGATGCTCAAATATTCGAATATTCAAATTAACGGTTATTATAAACGAGTTTATTTTGTTTGCTGTGGATGTTAAAAACAAGGATTCGCTGTAGTTTATATGTATATAGATATCATATGGTGTATACAGTGTCCACACCTGTAGTACTTAGTTCACCAAATTTGTAAAAAAAATTTTTGAAATTAGTGGAGCAGAAAAAAAATGTTTAAAAAAGTTTAGGTCTAATTTTTTTATTTGAGTGGTGAAAAGTGTATCATTTAAGGAATAACAAAAAATAGCTCCGGAGACCTGCGGTCCTAAGAGTTATTTAACTTTTTTGGTGACCATCTTATAAAAAAATATGGCATATTCAAGAAATGGTTATAAGCGAATGGTCCAATATGTTATGTATACAATTAAATAAGTTATTGAAGGCCAAATAGGAAGGACACGATGGATTCAGAACATAGTAATCATACAATATTTTGCATAAAATTTGCAATTAAGTGGTAAAACCCTTATTCGAAGCGGAGATATGGGAGAATTGGTTTTAAAATATAGCTATTAAATAAATTTTCAGTCAATTTGAAGATTATACTTATTTATAAGATTATTTGAGAAATAATCTTAATTTAGTGTTCGTACATGAATTACCTTTGTGGAAAGTTCATACAGACAAATATTATTTCTTGGCATGGGATATGCAAAGTGCAGTACAATACCCTTTGAGGGACATTCAAAAGATGCAAACAAGTCATGCCACGAAATAATTAGTAGCAGCCTGAACTTTTGTTAAAGCCGAGTCAAATAAGGATGTTATTTAGTATTTTATGTTAAAATCCGACCTTGCCATAAAGTTAAGGCCCGAAATTATAACATGGATGATACTAATTCGTGAAGACAATTGTTTATATATCTCTGATATGTGTTTTGAAAATTTTGTGAATGATAAAAAAGTAATTTATTAACAACTAAAGTATATCAAATCTTGGTCCGATCTATTTTGGTCAGTTGCTCTTTATGCCACTAATAAGCACATGTACCAAATTTCATTAACTTACGATAACTCCTTCTATTTTTGGCCGCTGTTTATATGAACTCGCGACATAGTGCCACATCGACATAATGGGTCGAACATTGCGAGCTGTAACAGCCACCTTTGAACGAATTGAGAACGAAACTCAAAAACGAACGAAATTCAAAAACAAGACCACATTTCGTCAGACCAAACTTCCACACTACAAGACGCTGATACTACCCATGCTGGTGTATGCATCTGAAGCATGGGTACTTTATCAAACATAGACATAATCAGACGTATCGAGCTGCAGGGAATACGGTGGCCATGTTGTGAAAATAGATAGGGATGCCCCAGCTTAAAAGACATATAAAAGCAAGCCAACAGATAGTTCACAGAAGGGGAAGGCCGCCAATTCGCTGGAAAGATCATGTGAAAGACAACATTTCGGAACATTGTAAAAGCTGCACACAAGATCAACGCGCCTGGAAATATTTTTTAACCTAGGCTTATGGAACATATGACCATATGACCTCAAGCCAGTTAAGTATGTAAGTAATACCATACTTCGAATCAATGATCTTGGCGGATCTTCGCGGAAGCAAATGCCAACTTCATGGAATCATCTGATTGAAGTGAATATTGACGTCGATCCCCTTCCAACTGAAACAAAAGATGATTCATCAGCGCTGAAGCATTCCACAAGAAGATCTTCCATACTGTCCTCAAATATTTATTGTCAAACGCATAACATGACTTATAATTTGATTTATGTTGTTTTAGAAATTTCCTTTCATATATGGCCTCAATCTTCAATTCCTGAAAATCCAATAAAAACTCATGGGTAATCGATATCAGCTCAAAAATATGGGCGGCATTGGACTGTAAAGGATGAGGGCAAAACCAAAATTGATGAGGAAGTATTTGTCAGTGACAGAATTTATTTACCACATTGCAGGACTGATATCTTCCACTGACCCAGTGGATTGGATTAAATGAAGTGCATATATAGTCTATTGATATATTTTTCCCCACTAAAAATGCCAACCGCTCATATTTACTGTTTTCCAT
Organism: Musca vetustissima; assembly: GCF_032173495.1. Lineage (NCBI taxonomy): Eukaryota > Metazoa > Arthropoda > Insecta > Diptera > Muscidae > Musca > Musca vetustissima. The sequence goes on from NW_026886292.1 coordinate 123,172, forward strand.
AACTAAAAATAAAAAATCGAACGAAATGTTAATAAATTATCAATTTAAATTTCACGAAAACCCCAAACATAAAAACAATGTCAACCGGCATATCCCAACACTAAAAGCTGAAACACACAAACAAAAAAACTCAGAAAACCCCCGAAATTGTTGGGCCATTATTTCCCATGCGTATGTGGAGAGAAATCCAAGAGTTGTTGAAAAAAAAAAAAAACTTTTCTTGCTCCTGGCGTCTGTACGCTTGATTTTTTATACATCTAGTGGCTATACTTAAACTTTGCACCTACCATCCTACCTCCTGGCTGTTTGGTTGGTTGGATGGCGTAACCACAAAATATGCACTTGCGGCAATTTTTCACAGTTTCATGCTGTGTTCATATTTGGAACGTGTTTGTGGTACACTTCCCATCTTTACCCCCACCGCCATTACGACAACAACAACAATTTATAAGTTTTTGGTTTCTTTTAGTTGAAGTTTTCTGCAAAGGTCATCATTGTGCCAAGTAGTGTAGGAGGTTAGGGGGAGAGGAAGTTGACAGCGATTGCGTTTCGTAATTATAAAAATGTGAAGAGCTTTTAAATTGGTTAAAGTTATTTAAATGGAATTTTTTGGGGGAATTTGTTATGGGAATGGAGACATGCAGCGATCTTTTTGGTGATTCTTTCTTTTTCAGCCACCCACTATTTTCTTAATAAGTGTTCTGACATTCTATTTGCTGATTGCTACAGTTGAAATTATATAACATGATGTGTAATATAGAAGTATATGTCTGTGTTATGTTGGTATTCGTTTTTGGTTCCTGTGAACTTCTGTTTTGCCTTTTGCCTTTGATTCTGGTCCGGCTGTTCTGGTTAGTACGGAACACCCACACGCTAAGCTATCTGTCAGATAAGCTTTTCACAATTTTTTTTTTTTTTTGAGAATTGTAAATGCTATGGCAACACATTCATCAATTTATTTTATTTCCATTTTTGTTTTGTTTTACTTTCACAAGCTTTGACGCAATAAACAGACGACTGGTTATCAATGTCACAGATTATTGTTAACTCTGCTTAATTTGTTGGTTAATTACATGAATAATTTATGGCGAATTATTTGGTTATTATATAAACAAAATTTATCAGAGATGTTAATAATTATGCGGAGCTGTTTATAATTATGCCGAATGTTAGTAAAATTTAACATTGGTTTATAAATATCGAAGAATTTAGTAGAAAGTATAACGCAAAATTAAATTCTGCCAGGTCCCGCATAAGAATGCTTAATAGTGATAAAGGATTTGTACGTTATTGTTGTAGCCCTACTGATTTTATACAATGGCTTGAGGAGACAGACGGTGCTCGCATCGTGTGCCGTGGACACGTTAAAGAAATACATTGGATTATTTGATGTTTAATTACAGACATGCTCACAATATTAAATACAATGTAATGGAGATAGTTGCATCCTTGGGCTTTTATTCCATCAGCATATATTTGATATTACGACCGTCTGAGCGTAATTTCCGAACAGGAAATTAAAAAAATACGATCGCGGTGCTTCAAAAATAAAACAGCAGGCAAATAAATCAGCAAAGGAGCCCTTTTGCAGTTTCTTCGACATTAACTGGCGGAGGATGATCCGTCTGAGCAACGTAGGCCTTCAGGTTTAGTGATACTGGACCATGACAAATTTCTGTCAGAACTTATTTTTTAACTCCAAAAAACCCGAATATTCAAATCATAAGCTTTTCATATCGAAAATGCGGTATCGATAGTGAGACTGTGCGGTTATATGGAACGTGGATACGATATGTCTTGTCGTCAATAAAAAAAATATTCGTAGAAGTATTATCAATGCTTGTTGCTCTACCTCAAAAATTCGAAAAGTGGTGTAGGAAATGTGCGGGAATGGTGATTGTTCCAAAATGGCAAAAAACAACAACGCATAGATATCGCTCGGAAGCTGAAGGACATCGTCAACGACAATCTAGATTAACCAAGATTACATACAGGTTTTATTATTCGCTTTCTATAAAGTATGTATTTTTATCAAAGAGATTTCGGATTAAATGTTGATCAAACTTTCAAATTAAATTTACAATTTTATGAAATATTGGCCTTTTGTGGGGGAGGTACCAAAATGAAGGCGACCGACGGGTCTCACTTTCGGACTTGATCTAGTTTGGTTCAAATCGGACATTCTTTTCGCCTGATATTGAATTTGTAAATATTGAAAATGTTGACCATTTGTATGATATTATAAAATTAACCTTTTTGGGGAGGCACCAGAAGGAGCGGACCAATGTTCCCCATCTTCGAACTTCAGCTATTTTTATATATTACGATGTGCAAAGTTTGGATGAAATGCCACTTTCTTCGAGAGTGTTCGTGCGCACCAGCTGGCTAGACGGGCGGGCGGACAGACGGACGGACATTTGTAAATAGAATCCAAATTGCAATGCATTTGTTACAATAAAATATAGGGTCTAAAGCCAATATTTCAATCAGGCACATTTTTTGCCGTATCCAAAGTGTATAAAAATTGGATATGCGGATTTTCAAATAAAATGTGCATAATCTGAAAAATTTATTTATTTTTGTATCCGTTCTTTTAAACAACCTGATTTAATTGATTTGATTGTTTGCCTCTTCGGCATAACTTACATAATTTTCGTGTCTTTATGGCTGCCACTTTACGGTCGAATATTGATTAGATTTTTTTCATGGCCTTTTCCAAAACGTGAAACAAAGAATGGACGGGGAATAGTAAAAACATACCTAAAAAGAAAGATAAACAAAACAGAAGATAAAATAAACAATTTCCTATTTATTTGTGTAAAGAGTTACATATAAGGTACATATAAGGTATAACTACAACAACACAGAAACATCACAATTTCAAAGGTAAACAAAAAACAAAGACCTATACAAAGTCTAAAAAGACAACGAGAACAACAACAAAAATAATCAAGACCGGAAAAAGTTCCCGTAAAATCCAAAAGAAAAACAAAAAATATATACTGAGCAAACATTTAAGGTTGTGCTATGTGAAAAATGTTAAATAATTTCTGTTGAGATTGTTTTGCACGAAAGTAGAAGAAGAAGAGCAAGAAATATAGAAACGGATTTGTTTTAGACGTCAGTAGAACAATTTTTAATAAGAATTGTGTACAAGTGTTTTGTTTTTCATAACATAGCTTTGCAAGAAAATTTATTTATTTTATTTTATTTTTTTGTTAAGACAGCTGTCAGTCCATTTTAACAGGCCTTTGTTCACATCTCGAAAGGATCATATTGATCTACTTTCGGTATTTCTTTATAATTTCAGCCTTATGACTATAAGGGTATATACAACTTGATACGATGGAAATATTAATTAGTTTATCGAAATATTTGTTTTAGTTCCCAAGTGTCTTTAGACCAAATCCTTTTCTGATAATTTGGAGTCGATTTGCACATGTCCGCCCTGCAGTCTGCCTTACCACGATATCTCTCGAAAAATTTAAGCAATTTCTTTCAAACTGGTTTTACGCATTTCTAATGACGGATGCGTCTTTTTTGAACACCTGTTTCTATATGAAGGAGTTGCCAGATCGAAACTAAATTGAACATGTGTTAACAGAGATGGAAGTTTCCCACACACTTAACTTTTTCTGTTTTTACCGCGCTTGTTGTGTTAGGCTAAGAGCTTTCCGAGCTTGCCGATGTTTGGTTTACAGAGTTCTATTTCTGTCCGCATTTGCAACTCGTATGACCTTTTCCAGCTGGATGTTAAAAAGGTCACACGACAAACTGTCACTTTGTCTGAATCCTCGTTTGGTATTGAAAGGCTCCAAGAGGTGATTTTCAACTTTAACTGCTGACCTTGTGCCAGTTAAAGTTATCTTAATTTTGCAGGAACGCAGACATGACTTTAAACACTTCTGAGCGGATTAAGCTGTCGAATACGGATTTGTAGTCGACGAATAGTTGGAATGTGTCGATGTATTTTTCGTGGGCCTTTTCCAGGATTTGGCGCAGTGTGAAAATGTTGTCTATCGTCGATTAGTCAGGTCTGAAGCGGCCTTTGAATGATTCAATAATATCATTGACCATTGCTTCAGTCGTTCACGCAGCTAGATGGTACTATATATGCGATGGGAAGGAAACTAATTCCCCTATATTTGGCATATATCGCCTAGCCTCCTTTTTTGTCCACGATACACATGATGTTGAGCTTCGAATCATTGGGCATGTATTTCTCTAGTCAAATTGTAATAATCAGTTGGTACATGCTACGGATTAGCGTCTGACCACCGGTCCTGAACAGTTCCGCTGGTAATCCATCGACACCTGCTACTTTATTATTCTTCAGCCGATCAGTTGCTATTCTGACCTCATCTTGGCGAGGTGGTATACAATTTTTTCCGTTATCTCTAATTGGTTCTGGGTTATCTTCTTCGCTGCCACTATTTGAAAATTCTCCTTCCAGATCCTCAATACGCAGTCTGTACCTGCCGCCACTTTTCCTTCTTCATCGCTGCAGGTTTTACTCATTGGTAAAATATCCGAACTTTGTACTGAGTACTGTTCATCTTTCGATCACGTTTTTTTTTTCGAAAATACGTTTCCCTCGCACCTTATTTTCCCCATAACTTCTCTCTCGCATTGCGTGTTGCTACCTACTGCAGGGTTGCCCTGTGCATATGGTGTGAGCATAGGGCAACCCTGCACAATTCTTTGTAGTTGTGCTTCTGTATTATTATAGGGACAAGGAGTGCTTTCGGACGTCGAGATTCCGTGTTGTGTTAGATCGCCCTTTTGCTGCTACAATGGTGATGGTCCGAATCGATATTCGCTCCTTGGATCGATCGATCGTCTAAAACACTTAATGAATGCCTTCCGTCTATCACAACATGATCAATTTGATTTCTCATTGATTGATCGGTGGAAATCCAGGTGGTCTTGTATATCGAGATGCTTAAATGCCGAATTTGGGCCAAAAACCAAGGTAAAAAGTAAGGAAGATCTTCACCGATTGGCTTTATCCTAGTTCATACGATAGCTATACACTCACAGAGAAACGTGTAAAAATTTACAATCGATTGGGTTATTAGTTTTTGAGTTATCGTGCCCGCCATTCGCAAAAGAGAAAAACGCGTTTAAAGTTTGAGAAGCCCTTTAGCCTTCATTTGATGCTGACACAATAAATCGGATATATCTTCGAGAGTTCTTGAGATTTTCACTTGACATTTTGTAGAGACATTCTTGAATTAGTGTAGATTCGAATTAAATCAAAAAATTTTTGACCCCGAGAATGGGGGTCCCCTTAATACAAATAATTGTTCTACCTTCCGACTGTATCGAATTTAACTCCCTTTCTGTTCTAAGGAAGGGATGTAATCTATCAAGAGAAACGTCATTGACCGCTGAGGCGGTGGTGGTAGCAACACGTCAATGGCCGATTTGTATGATGATGCCCCTCTTTTTATTTTCTTGCCTTAAAGTGCACTCACACTCGCACCCACAGACACTCACAAAGAATAAACTCCATATTTTTATTTTTCAAAACATAGACCCCACCATTCAATGAACCTTTATAAACTTTTTTGAACAACAACAACAAACTTTGATCGATCGAAGTAATCATCAATTGAAAAAGGATTTTGTTGGAATTTATTGTTGTGTGCGTGTGTGTAAAACACAACCCGGATTACTGCAAAGCCAAAGGAGTTATGAATGTTTGTTCGGCAGCGGCAGCAGCAGCGCCAGTCTGTTGGAAAATGTTTCAAAGGTAGAAAAGTTCTGGCGTATGTTGTTATAAATGAGAAAGAAAATTTATTGGAATTTATAGCAGGTCTGAGTATCGGCATGTGTGTGTATGTGCAGAATTCCTTTGTAACGTTAACCTGTATTTAAAGAGAAATTGTGTATGAACAAACAATTTTATTGAGTATGTTTTCGAATGTGGTTACAATAGTGAGCGCACACATTGATAGTGTAATTTTTTGTTCAATATATAGCATTTTAAAAATATGCAATTACACATAAACATACATAAATATTTAATAACAGATTGTTATGGCAATCAAGTTACACAGAGTTGAGTCCATCATAATGAAACATTAACAAGGTAAAATACATTCTCTTTAAAACAGTGGGCATGTCAACAGAGCGATATCTCAAAAACTGATTTTTAATAGCTTTGGAAACAACAAACAAAGTAATTTCAATATTTGTGGGTATTCGAAAATTAAGTAATATCATCAATTTAGAATTTTCACTTTGTTTTAGATCGATGAAAAGGTTAGGTTATGTTAAAGGATGCGCGAATATCAAGAAGACATAATCTCCACTCGGAGACGTATTGTGCAATGTGATCATTCTAAAAGTCGTAATAGATTAGAGATATGAAAAAAAGAGAGCAAATGGTGATAGAAAAGCGGGGTAGTAGGTAAAATATGTGGCATCGAAAAAATAGATATTCGATGGCATTTATTTCGTCTTCATCCTCACATAGAGACGGCAATAATTGTTACTTTCTCCTCGTAAAACTTGCGGATTTGGCCAACAAAGTAAGTAGCTAAGTGGTTGTCTAACAGTTGTTTAATCGATTGGCCCACATCGAGCAAGCTCATCATCTCCTCCATTTCCTTTGGTATCATTAAAGTGCCGAATATCTCGCAGAGCTAATTTACGATCATGAACTACTATAGAGTTATGGTCCACGACCCGATTGCTTTAAGTGCCGCTTGACTGTCGACAAATATAGTCACCAGTTCTGAGTCACTAGTACACAGTTCTTTGACTAACTCCGTTGGTTTTAGGATTGCTACAATCTCTGCTTTACATTTGTATATCAACCGACCGACCTCAGGATGAAGTTCACGCGCTAAGGACTCTCTGCTGGGTATTGTTATTTAAAATTCCTCAAAATTAAGGTGTGGGGAAATAAAGTCACTCGAATTTTTATTGTGACCGAGTTCATAATCTCATATAAAGTTCAGGACATTTCGTGCCCGTAGTATGATGTTCGCCAAGTCCCTATATCTTTCATCCTAAATGTGCTTCTGGTTGCCTGAAAACGTGTTAATTAATCAAGTGACTGGCGATTTATTATTGAATTACGAGCAGCCTGAGGTGTGCTTCTAGGAGCTCCAGATATAAATACTAAATTCTGCTTATATTTGTACACTACATATTTTGGATAGCAGGGTTTTCTTTCTCAGTGTATTACACCAAACAAGGCATCCATTAATAAAAAATTGGTTGTATGGCTGCATCGTAAAACTAATGTAAGATGAGCGGTAACAGTCCCCACCGCTGATATATTAGAACTCTCTTTGTACGCTCCTCTACGTTTCTTTTTCACGATAAACGGTGGTCTAATGTGGTGCCGAGGTATTTGGTTAGATAGATAGAAAGTTTGAATTTTACGTCTTTTGGCGAATAATAGCTGTTTGAGAATATCCAGCTCGAAGGACCAAATGTAAAAGTGAGAAATTAAAACACAACCTTATTGCACCCTGCATAATGTCTGATATTGTTGGTAAGAATTTTTCGCTAATCAGCACTGCAACATTATCGGCATAAGCCGCTACTTTCGTTCGCAATTGGTTTAAGTTGACAGGCACATATTTTATAACCAGCTGCTAAAGCTGAGGACTTGTGGGGTGCCTCTGTTGACAAACTCCTTATGGAGCTATCCCCAATGTTTGCATTGATTATTCAGCCCTTTAGGATACCATCAATCCAATCCACCAGGGCAGAGGATATTTCCGCTAAGTGGATAGATTCCGGCTTTACGTAGTTGAAAGCCCCCTCGATATCGAAGAAAAGCCGTGAAGTTGGAGTTCTCCAAATTGATGTAGGCGTGCCGTGATTTGCTAATTTTATTTAAGGGGACCTCCCATTCACGGGGTCATTTTTTTTATTTAATTCGATTCTACTAATTCAAGAATGTCTCTACAAAATTTCAAGTGAAAATCTCAAGAACTCTTGAAAATATAGCCGATTTATTGTGTCAGCATCAAGTGACGGCTAAAGGGCTTCTCAAACTTTAAACGCGTTTTTCTCTTTTGCGAATGGCGGGCACGATAACTCAAAAACTAATAACCCAATCGATTTCAAATTTTTACACGTTTCTCTGTGAGTGTATAGCTATCGTATGAACTAGGATAAAGCCAATCGGTGAAGATCTTCCTTACTTTTTACCTTGGTTTTTGGTCCAAATTCTGCGATTTTTCAAAAATATTTTTTCAAAGGTCCGCCATTTTGTTAATTTTAGAGCGAAGTCAATAATCCTAGTTCATACGAGAGCCAGACATGTACTCTTCCTAACACCGTTGGAATTTTCGGTTTCCGATGATCCAGTGAGGAGTTATCATGCCCGCCATCAAAAATAAGGACTTTTCTTTAACAAAAAACACTAAAAACAACAACAAAGCAATAACAAAAATTTTTTGTAAATTATTTTTCTTCTTTTTTAAATCTTCAAATATATATGTGCAAAGTTACAAACCTTAACAAGCATTGGTATTGATTTACCATCCTATTGAAAATCTTGAAAAATTAAAATCGAGAATGGGTGGGGTTCCCTTAAGTCCAGTGCATTTCTGATGTAAAGTTTTAATTTAATATCGTTTCCATTGTTTTCATTAGAATGGAATGCTAATCGGTTTGTAATCTTTCGGTAACGCCTTAGGAATGAAGGTAATCTTTACATCTCTCCACAGACTTGGTATGTGTGATAACCTTAGGCAGGCCCTGAAAATCTACCACATGGTTATAAAAAACTGATCTGAGGTATTCTGAAACGTTGCAGGTTTTATACCAGGAGTTTGGTCCAGGAGTTTTGTAGGGTTGAAAAGTGTTAATCGTCCATACTAGTTTTGGATAGCTCGTTAGGCCTCCTATCAGAGCATTATGTGTCAATTACTCGTCCGTACCCAAATCCCTTTGCTCCCTGGAAAATGAGTATCCAATAGGAGTTCCAGAGTCCCTAAACCATAATTTAGTTTAATGCTACCGATGAAGTTTGGGTCCTTCGATATTATTTTCCGAAATCTCGCAGCTTCATCAACTCCCTTTAGGCTTATCGGTCTGTAGTGTTTCGATAAAGTGTGACTAGATTTTTCCGCCTTACGAATGAATGTCATTCTTATATTCTCTCCACAGACTTGGTATGGATGATAACCTTAGACCTGCTTTGAGGCATTCTGCAACATTGAAAAGCGTTAATCTTCTATCAGCGCTTCATTTGCCATGGACTGAGGTTGAAAATTATGGAACAATTATTCATTCGTACCCAAGTCTCTTTGCTCCCTGGAAAATGAGTATCCATAGAATTAGTCCACGTGCCATCATTCCGTTTAATGCTACCGATGGGTTTTGTGTTCTTCGATATAATTTTCCGAAATCTCGTCGCTTCAATAACTCCCTTAATCGACGCATTAAAGCATATCCAAGACTCTCGTTTAGATTCCCTAATCTCACTTTTGTACTTACTGAAAAAAACTATCTATAAGTTATGTTTAGTTTGCTGGTGTCTCTTCGTAGAACCGTAAGGACCTCTGTCCATCAAACCGGCTGCGATTTCTCCCCTGGTTAGGTGGTTGGACAAGGAGACCACACGCCACACCTATATGAGGTCTGAGGTAGGTACACTACTTCTGGTACCTCCTTGTTCTAAATATCGACAATGTTTAGACATATATGTATTTAAGGTCAAAAAGAAATTTCCACAATCTTAGATGTTGGTTTACTTCTTCATTTGTATTCAAAGATAATATTTTATAAAAATATTTGCCCTGCCCAGCCCAGCCCAGGTGTCGGACTATAATTTTTGATTTATCCAAATTTGTCGACTCCTACTCCACAGACCAGTATTTATGCGATACATAGTTCCTGACCTATACAAATCTGTTAAAGGTTTGTGAGTAATAGAATAATTATATTTTGACATTTAAAATTGGTCTTCCTTACACAATTCTGATCTGCTGCATTAAAAGGTATTCCATTAAAATTGTGGAAGAAAACAAAAAAGTAAATTTTATTGAGTATTTTTGAGGCGCGTGGAACATTATCGTATATCAAAAGAAGATTATAAAAATCATCTTTACGGCCAATTAGTTTATTTTTAATCTTTTTAGATTACTTCAAAAGGCCAAGAAAAAAGTTTTTAGATAACCAAAAATACAATTCATCAAAAACGGATTCTCAGAATAAACAAATTTGTATATGAAAAAAAAACTAAATTTATTTATTTGAAGAAGCGGCAGCAATCAGACGCACAAAGTCATGGACAACAAACAAAGGGGCCAACAAATTCATGGCTACAATACCACAAAATAATGACGATGATGATGTTCCTATATGGCATTGGAGGATATGAAGACATACCGAGTGGTATGTATCTGAGAACGCCCCAAAATTTCAAATTGAATTAGCTCTTCCAGTGTTTCATCTATGTATTGTGCGCCATGTTTGACCAACAAAAGTGCGTAACATATTGAATTTATTTGAAACAAATCCTGGCAGCAGATAGAAGAACAACGACAAACAATTCAAACTTTTTTTGTCCCCCCTCTCTCTATTCTCTTCCCGAAAAAAGAAGAAAAAAAACAACAAACAAACCCAAAAAAATTACAAATTGTATTCTCTGTTGTGGAATTTCAAATGCAAAATATTAAGGCACAAAAAAACGAAACGGAACGGAAGTTTTTGACAGTTACACAAAACAATTGGATTTTATGATAAATTGCCAAACAAATGGCAGAAGTTGGGGGCAGAAAACCTTACAAAAAATAGACACTCAGAGAGATTAAACTTTGCATAGGAAACAGAAACAAAATTAAGTTAAAAAGGAAGTTACAATTATTTAAATGGGAATCCTTATGACCTCAGCAACAGTAACGAAAAAATGTGGGGAAAATTAGCATTCAGCATGGCACAATAGGAAAAATCGAGTTTAAAGTTTTATTTTTATTTATTTATTTTTTTTTGGTAAAGTTACAAAGTTACAAAAATTTAACTACTCGAGCCCGGTGGAACTTAACGACATGATTATGTAACCCTACTTACAATATTCCATTTATTAGAATTCACCTTTGAGTTATAGTAGCTACTCATTTCAAATTTCCCTTTTTACTGATGTGTTTTTCCGTTAGATCCCTATTGGATTAGATTTCTTTAAAGAACCCACATTTATGACGTAATTTTTTTTTAACAATTATATAATATCCGTATGCGCGGTATATATCGCATTTTCCGCAAGACCGGTATAATCTAAAATAGTGATTTTTTTAGTTATTGAAACAGAATTCGCTATATCAGACTTCATAAAAAATATTCAAATCAATATCTCTTACACACACTGATTGGGAAGCTGTTGTTGTTCCTTGCGAAATCATTTTGTTTTTATGTATGCCGGTTTTACAGCAAATCAGCGATATATCCATCATAAATTAGCCCATTCATATGTTCAAATGAACTATTTCGAGCTAGGAAATATCAGTACTAGATCCGTCTCTTTCGTTCATCGTTCATTTCTGGTCTCGGCTAAAGTTAGCCCAGTCGTGGCCAAGATCTCCATAAGAAGTTGTATGTATGTGACTTTTGTAACGTTACAAAATTTCCCATCGGTCTGAAGCATCAGCATATGTGGTCTGTGGTTTCTTGCATATGCTCGTAGATTTGAAACCCAAGGTGCAAGATGATCAATTCATGATCAAGAGAAGACCCCTATTGTTCTTGGTAATGATAATAATTAATCCGTTAATAATTAGGGAATGAAATGGACCAAAAATTATGACCCGAACGCGACGAAATTTTACACCAGGAAGGGAATATGGCCAACGAATAAGCATTACCTTTTTTATGAAGGTCGGTGACTGTTTTTAGAGGGTCAAATAGACTCAGACTTTTGTGTGAAAAATTACAAAATTTTTAGTCTATGGCGAATATATTTTCTCCTGAAAAACATAAAACTGAGTAGTTGATAGTATATACAAGAGGTTATATTGATTACATACAACAATTATATTGTGGGAATTATACGTAAATGTCCAAAGGTGAATAGGTGTGTTGATATTGTTTAGTATTACTATTACTCCACTCGAGGGCAGCTGATCGCTTTGAATTTTTATATGAAATTCCGGTTATGATCGAGGACGAAGCCTATAATTTTCGGTGATATTGAAATGATATTTAGCGGATGCGGTGATCCAAAAACTTTATTTTTGTCAAAATTTCTAGTCGCTCTAGAGGCCATTATTATATGGCGAAGAGGATCTCCTGAAATACTTAGAATGGCTGTTTAGTTGATGATCGTTCAATATTCCGAGGGTCAAATCAACCAAAACTCAAAGTGACCAAATTTTTATTTTATGGCGTTAATATTCTTTTCGGGAATACGAGATTTGGAAAATGAGCTAGGGTTATAAAGTGACCTATAATCGGCCAAGAGGATGCAAATATCGAGAAATGTTGCCTAGGCTCAGAAAATAGAACCGCAGAAAGTTGGATATGGATATGGTCGGCCCCGACCGACTATACTGCTCCGCCCACTGGTTATTATTGTGCCAGTAATATTTCTTATAAAATTTGTAACCCTCGTTATTAAAAATATCTCACTCTCTTATTGTTTACTCAATTCTTTGACAATGTCCCATTGACATACATTCGTAAATAAACTATCTATGTATTGTTTAGAATATGACAACATTTATACCTTTACTCCTGAGATGACATCCTATTAAATTACCAAAACAAAGACATCTTGACAGCTATTCATTATGCATAGAAGAAGTCAGAGAAAAATGTTCAAAAGCACACTCAGAGAGTCACACCAGCACATACAAAGAAAGACGACATTGTGTCGTCTTTGATTTAATCGATTGGTGTGATCTAATTGCAACAGCTAGCTATGCATCCACCAATCTATCCATCCATCCATCTACCCATCCATCCAGTAACCACTTAGTTTGGGTCAATGTGTGTGTGGCATACTCGAAAGCCATCTTCATCTGATCTTTATTGTTTTGCTGCTGCTATTGAGCTATAAATTTTGTTGCAAAATTGCCACACTGAGTGTGTGTGTGTGTTTGTGGGTAATGCATGTTAAGTTTGATGTTACTTAAACGCACACATACTCTCCCCTGGACACTTGTGGGAAACAGCATTATGTTCAAAGGAGGCGATTGAATGCATGTTGCAATGCAAGTGGTTGTCAGAGACTGAATGGACACACGAACGAATGAACAACCGACCGTCCGTCGGGCCGAGCAACCATCCTCCTACCAACTACAAGCCAATGACAGTTCTCCGTTCATTCACAGGAAACATTTTGTTCGGAGAAGTGAATGAGAGAAGGACTTTTAACTGGAATTTTTAGCTATAAATCTATGGCAAAAGTAACGACGACTGGTAATTGTCGGAAGAGAAGCAGAAGAGGAGAGGGCGAACAACGAGTGTAAAAAGAGAGTGCATTTGAAACAGGACAATTGCCAGTTGTACGTGTCTAAATTAACATTTCTTCACAATTGAACTGTGTTTGTAAGGCAATAGTAGCAGAAACAACGACGACGATAACAACAACAGAGACATTGTATAGAGAATACAAGTGTCCATTTATATGGAAGTGTGTTCGTATGTGTGAGTGTTTGTGCGTGTGAATGATACTGCCTTTTAATAGCTTTTTGATAATTTTGACCTGATTTTAAATGTTCACAAACTGTTGTAACCGCTTTTGACAAATTGTGTAACGCCAAGCAGGCAGCCTTTCCCGCCAACACTTTCAGCCTTTGATATAAAAAGCCAACAGGCCAATACTCAGACTATCCATACTGCAGACATACCCAACACATTTGGACAGCCGGGAAAGTAGCTCCAAGAACATATGAGGTCTGTTTGTACTTGTTAATGTGAAGACTTGATGTTCTACAACTCATCGTAGTCAACAGCAGAGTGTATTTTTTTCTTTTTTTAAACAAGGGCATAGAATAGAGTGGTACAGTGGACATCATGCAGAGAATGAGATTCCAGAGAAAAAAATGTATTAAGTTCTGACATGACCTTCGAAATAATAATGGAATATATTTTAATGTTCTGCTGAATCGTAACTGCTACCTCCTACCTAACTGATCAACACCAACAAATACAGATCACAGATCATATAACAAAAATCTGATCGGAAACAGTTGGATGGGTATTTATTCATGTAGAAATTAGCGCTATATCATGAATCCGTATAAATAGAGAGAACAAATATTCATTTCCGAAATCTGTAACTCCTATTTATCATTTTTGATATTTTGTAAAAAACAAAGCCTTTACAATAGCGGTTAGCCCAAAACCTTGCGCCATTTTCCGCTTTGAAATAAAAAATAAACCTGCATTCCCTACCTCTTATCCACTGTCCGTTTCTTCTGTCAGTCAGTTCGCCTTTGCTACACATATAATCAACCATCATCGGACTACAGTTGCGATTGTTTCCAAGTCCTTACCATATCTTCATCATCTACCCAATATATACCCTTCCCGCCGTGCCTCCACCACACTCACCAGTAGTAGTATCTTGTGGACAATAATTTACAACAAACAAAAGAATCAAAGGAAGTGATATGAATTTATTTACCTTATCATTCATCTATTATTCGAAAGTGAAACAAGTAATTACGCCGTTGTGACCCATATATTTTGTAGTTGTTGTTGTTGGTTGTCATGGCGAGCCTGAATGGAGTCGTCGAGTCGTCCGGACAACAACAATGGGAAGTAATATTTAGAGTGGAAAATATGGGAACATTGTTGAACTTAAATTTAAGAACAACAACAAAAAAAAAGATTTAATAGAATTTTAATCAAGGCGGGTGTTAAAAATTATAAAACGTAGGAGGTTCAGTGGAATGTCGGGTAAAGGGATTATTTAGATCTTACTTACTTACTTTATATAGGTAAGCGATGTCTTTTCTCTCTGATGCTGACTCTTACCTCTGACATTGCACAGTAAAATAAACGACTAAATAAAATAGGAGTTTTTAAAAGCTTACGGGATGGGAAACCCTGTATCATATCTGGAAGTGAATGATTTGAAAGGAATAATCGCTGAACACGAAGCACTGAACCATGAGAAATCTTAAAATTGCTAGGGGATTCTTAATTCATCGTTAGTAGAAACTACGATTTTTTCATGAATCTATACTATTCTTCGGAGTTAAACCGAAATTTCAGAAAATATTGTAAGAGTATCTAATATGAAGCGATACCCTTATATGGGGCCTATGTTAGCATATAGACATTTATTTCTGAGAAATACTTCGAGAAGTTGCAAAAGGAATTAAAAAAATGTCATAAAGGAGGAGGCAGGACGGAATTTTTTATAAACTCCAAAATATTTTTAAAATATTTAAAATCGCTTGGACCCTTATATGGAGGGAAGCTATGTCAAAATATGGACAAACAACGAAAAATATCTGCAAATAGGTTGAAACGAGACATGAATTTGGCTGAGCACCATGGTTAACAGGAGAATGTAAGACCTCGTCTCCAGTTTTATTCCAGTAAAATTGATATAATTCAGTTCAGTTCAGTTCAAAAGCGAAGTTCTACATCATATCGATGACGAATATCATATCGATTCGGATCATTATCGTGTAGCAGCCAAGGTTCGCATTCGTCTTAACGTAGCTGCAAAGGTGCGATCTAACACAACACGGAAACTCGAGGTCGAAAAACTGCAAACACATTAAATAGCAGCAGCCTACTCCGCTCAACTTACCCACTTGCTAGGCAAAAGCATTCCTTGTCGCGATAATAGTAATATAGAAGCACAATGGCAAAAAATTGTCCGCTCCCTACAAACTGCAGCAAAAGCAACGATTGGGTACCAAAGACCATCCATAAAGAAACCCATGGTACCATCAGGAGTGTCGTAATGCTACTAAGGTGAAAAGCGCAGCGTATAGGACAACCCTTCAACCTCGGTGACAAATGGATATAGTGTGTTGAGGATCTGAAGGATCATTTTTCAAATATTCTGGTGTCAAATAGAAGCGGTGAAGAGGATACCCCAGAACCAAAAAGAGTGGACAATATAGATTGTATTCCACCTAGCCAAAATGAGGTCGGAATATCAATTAATCGGCCCAAGAGTAATAAAACAGCAAGTAATTCAAGATTGGCGATCAGACGCTGATCAGGAGCATGCAACTGATTAGTACAATTTGTTAAGCTCGGAAAGGACCTCTCGGAGCACTTCAATACTGATTGAGGATTCAGGCAAGGTGACAGTTTATCGTGTGATCCTGTTGAAAAAGGTCATACAACATGAAAAGGTGAACAGAAATGACACCAAACAGTATGTTAGGTGTCTACGCCGACGACATCGATATATTGGGTCGAACATTGTGATCGATAACAGCCAAAATAGCAGTAAATGGTGAGAAGGCCAAGCTGATGGTATCAACGCGCAAGACGTCCAGTAGACTCGGACCAATTGTGGAACTTGAAAACTACAGTTTCGAGGTAGTGCTTTTGTATGGATCTGAAGCATGTGTATTTGCGCAAGCGGAAGAGGAAAATCTTGCAGTGTTTGAGAGAAAACATCTCCGGAAAATCTATAAAAAATCTATATCTATTTTCGGACATAGTCAGACGTTTTGATCTGCAGATTTGCACACTTTTTGATGATTTATGAGTGATGTGTAACTTGTCCAAAGAGCCCTAATTTTTCTACCAATACCTGGGTTGCTATATTTTCGATATTTTCAGGTCCAAACATCCTTAACTCAAATTGTAAAGCCCAACCTTAAATAGTGTGAGACTGACTAAATCGCAATTTCGTGGTGTTACAAACAGAATGAACAAATTTAATTGAAATGTCGGTCCGGTAGGTAGGACATAAAAATGTCGCATATCAAAACCTAGACAATCGTAGTTAATTATTCCTAACAATTAGCCCAATTTTGTTCTCAATTAACATTGGTTTATATTTCTAAATAATTAAAATATTTTCTAAACATACGTCCTTTCGTCCATTTCTGACCCAAATTCATCGAAAAATAAAAAAACACACACACAATACATATTCACCATTTAGAAGTCCTCGAAACATCTAAGCTGACTTAGATTGGCAATTTTCATGCAACAATCGCCATTGTTGCTGGTTTTCCGGTATTCAACATTTTGTTTCTTTGTTATTATTATTCTCTTCGTCCATAATCATCCAGTCCGGCATTTTTTGTTGCTCTTCTATTCCATTTCTTAAGGTTTTAAGCCGTAGAATTGACCCTACCTAAATATGACCTCATATGTTGTCTTCTTGTCTTTCTTCTTGTTCTTAAGGATAATAAAAGACTGTTTCGATGAGACCGACAAACAAGCAAAACTGTAATAGTTTCCTCCTAGTTTTTTTTTCTACAACGACGAAGAACTGAAAACATAGTTTATGACCCTCTTA
Source organism: Musca vetustissima (assembly GCF_032173495.1). Taxonomy (NCBI): domain Eukaryota; kingdom Metazoa; phylum Arthropoda; class Insecta; order Diptera; family Muscidae; genus Musca; species Musca vetustissima. Next base: position 140,588 of record NW_026886292.1, read on the forward strand.
AGGTAAAAAAGTGATGCACAGTACCGAAAGCAAAAACAAACTACAAATGTTGGACAAAAAACAGTAATAACAACAGTTTTTGCAGTAGTTGTAGTGTAACGCAACAGAAGAGACAAACACACACACCTTCACAAAAAACTGGGTCATAATCAATATTGCCGAACCATAACCATAAAATCGGGGGTGGTAAATGGGCGATAAAGGATGGATTACAAACAAATAGTTAGTAGATGACCATTTTTCATTTTCAACCATCATTTCAAAGTACAACAATATCTCCGAGATATGGACTACAGTTATGGCTACGGCTATGGCTATCACTTCTGTTATGGCCAAAGGATTAACATTAAAATTGTTCACAACTACAACAAAACAAAAAAGACAAATGATTGAAATCTCCTTTTTATGAATTTATGTTTTTAAGCTCTTCAAGCTTTGTATTATGCGTTTGTGAGTGTGTATCTGTATGTGTGCATTGAAGCGCTTTATTATGACATTGTTAAGAGTCTTGTTAAGGCAAGTAAAGAAGATGTTTTCTCGATACGAATATTTGTGTTTGGAAACAATTTGTTTTTGGTTCCTCTTTTGATTGATTCGTAGAAATTGCAATTGAAAATGTACGTAAATATTTGAGTTATCAAGTGAGGTTATTGTTATATTTTTTTGTATGGGGTTAAGAGATTGGATTTCTTGTAATGCTCTTAGTCAGTAAAAAATGTAATGCTCATTCATAAGTCAGTAAACAATATCTTGGGACTATATATAAATAGATGCCTAGAAATAGAAATCCTTGGCCGTTTTATGGGGCAGCTAGAGTCGCAAATAAAATAATGTGATATTTTCTAACAAAAAATATATATTCAACATTCCTTAAACCTCATTCGATGCGCAGAACTCTTCTTTTGGTATTCGAATTGTTTAAATAATATATAATAATATAGATGGTTTGGTGACAGACACACCAATAAAAATCACTCTTATTCAGATTAGAAACTGGGAAAAGTCATATGTTATACCTTATCAGAAGTCAAAAGAAATACAAAATTATAGGATTGGGGGTCATGGCTGTTCGATCTATGTAGTTTACCCACTAGGGATATATTGATGAGGATCGAACTTCTCTGGTACAGAAGAATCAAAAAATAGAAGTAAATCATGGTGTGGGTATATACAGTCAGTCAAATTCAGCATTAAAAAATAATAATTGTTACACAAAATCAATTTTAGCCTCACAGTGAAAAGTATCCACCATATTTACAACTTAAGAACGGTTAAATGTCAATCTTCTCATGGAATATCAAATTAAATATTGCATCAGACATTTTATACACTTTACCCGTGAGTTTGCTTATGGTTTGCCATGGTACGATTGCCGAATTAGTTCTTCACCATGCTGAACTAGGAAAATCTCAACGAAAACTGGTGGAAATACTCAATATTACTCGATCTGCTGTCAAAAAATTATATCGAGGCACAAAACCGAGAATCGAATTTGCAACAAGCGGAAAACCAGCGAGAGAAAAATGTTCTATATAAAAGACGAAAATTGTTTGCCCAGGTGGCCGATAATTCAAAACTAAGTGCAGCTAAACTTGTTGAAAATGCAGAGAAATATCTAAACAAGAAATGTAACCCAGAAGCAATTCAAATTCACTGAAAAAATAAAACTATTCATAAACTCCACAAACCGGAAAATCGATTTAAGTTCGCATTTAGAAATCTGTTATTTTTGGTGATGAAAGCAAATTTAACTTCTTTGGGTCGGATGGACCAAGTCAGGTATGGCATAGGGCGAATAAATCAGTGGACCCTAAGCACACAATTCCGATCATAAAGCACGGAGGAGACTCTGTAATGGTATGGAGCTGTATGAGGCTACTTCGAAATCTTGTTTTAATTGAAGGAATTAAATTTCTAAAAGATAACTTGAAATATAGTGCTGAAAAATTGGGATTTGAGATATCGTTTAAGGGAACGTCCCAAAATTTGAAATCGATTGGGTTATTAGTTTTTGAATTATCGTTTAAAGTTTGAGAGTCACTCTTGCCGTCACTTGATGCTGACACAATAAATGCGTTTAAAGTTTGAGAGTCACTCTTGCCGTCACTTGATGCTGACACAATAAATCGACTATATGGAACATATGGGGAAAAATATTAGAAGCCATAATTTTTATCAAAATAATAACCCCAAACACAAGTCCCAGATCGTTCGATAATGGATGATTTATATATGTCCAAAGGTATGGGGAAAAATATTAGAAGCCATAATATCTCAAGCATACGAAAATCAAACATAAGGACTTGTCTTTAATTACCAAAAACTAAATTTTGTAAATAATTTTTCTTCTCTTATATGTCTTCTTATATATATATATATATATATATATGTAAAGGGATCCATTATTTTTATATAAACTAAAGGACTTTATTTAACATGTTTGGGAATGTCCGATTTGGGCCAAATATGCACCGTTTTGTTGTATGATTTGTTGGCACTTTAAAGGTGACTTCATAATGCCTCTCTCATAGAAGTCCTGCACTCTATTTTCAAAAAATCTAGTAGTCGATACCAATTTTTTATCATTCAAGAAATTTTGCAATGCAAGAAATATATGATAATGTATTGGTGTCAAGTCCGAACTATATGGTGGATGCATTAAAACTTCCCAACGAAGTTTCTGGCGAATCACTGAAGATGTATGTGGCCTAGCGTGGCCCTAGTGGAACACGACACCTCTTCTGTTTGCCAATTCAGACCGTTTCTGATCAATTATAAATGGTTTAAAACAATTTAATGGGCTATGATATGACTGCAATCGATCAATTTCGATCATTTCTCCGATTTTATCGAAATTTTCAACGATCGGCCTACATGTGCGAGGTGCATCTTTAAATCAAAAATTCCTGAACGGAATCTACGAAACCAAAACTGGACATAATTGCATGTTACAGTATCGGAATCATAAACAAGAATTACAATTTTAGCCGCTTGACTTGCATTTTCGCCTTTGCCAAAGAAAAACTCTAAAATGTACCGAATTTTCTCTTTGTTCACTTCCATTTTTAACACCCTGTAACTCACAACTGAATGCACCAAACCAAAAACAGCAAAATATTTTTTTTTACTGTGAAATGTCACCGAGCATAAATCTGAAAATGTTTGATCGATACTTTACGACAAATCTATCAGTACAGCTATCCGCCGAAAAAATAAAGAGTTTCTTTTTCCCCAACCTAATATTTGTTTTTCTTTGTGAGAGATGTACCAGAAAGAATAAACGGATGACATTTCAAACTCGAATCAAATTTGTCTGAAACGGATATAGCCCAGAGAGGCAGGTCCCTAGTGTATCTCATACTTTAAAAATCCGGTTTCAACAAATTAAATTTTGATTTATGATTTAACTTGTTTTGTGAAAAATATGCGTTTTTTTTCCTAAAAACAAAATTCGAAAGTGTGCCATTTTATTATTTTTTTTTACGAAGTCAATAATCCTTGTTTCGAATTCCAATTCCAGTGAGGAGTTATCATGCCCGCCATCAAAACTAAGGACTTTTCTTTACTCACAAAAGACAAGTCGAGAAAACCTGGGGCCGCTACAATCAGTGTATGGCCTTGATACAAACGTTTACTACGTTCTGAATTGCTATAGTTCATAACTACATCTTTTACACCTTTCTGTTCCCAAAAGGCTCGATTTAGCTTAATGGTATCTAAAAATTTAATGTCAATAGTATCGATTTGCTTATGGCTTAAAGCTTTGCTATGCTCACATCCGATACCCTATTCCCCTAATATTGGATTTACAAATGTTCCAAATATTTACTCTTTGTGGGGATGGTACAGGAAGTAATGTACCTATGGGTTTCATATTTGCACTTGATCTAGATTTTGTAAAAATATTACGAAGTGCAAAGTTTGGAAGATATTGGACGCTCCGTTAAAACTCGATTTTTTTATAATTAAATTTGGCAAAAAAAAATCTTACTTGGATTTTATATTCCCAGAAAATTATGTCAAACTCCTTAGAATAATAATTATCCCAAAATACAACGTGCCGAATTTGGTCATTAATATCACAAAAAAATTTTATGAAGTGCCTTATTTTATGACAATTATTGAGATATTTTTAAAATTTGTGTTTTTTTCTTTTATCAAAAAGATAAACTCAAGTCCGAACGTTTAAATTCCACACAAAGACCGATTTTGATTGGGAATGTTGATTGTTCGATTGTTGCTGCCCGGTGATAACAGAGTGACGACGATAGGCATATCCACATGCACACATATTTGATTAATAGCAGCACACAACAACAAAACACGGTGACAGTGACAATGTCAAATTCTTTGCACATCCAATTCATGGCAGAGAATAACAACAAACAACAGTAGAATAATGTTTAAAAGAAAATATCCATTGAAATAGAACAATAAATAATAAAACTGAAGAATAAAGAATGAACGAACGAACGACGAAGCTGACGACGACTTCGACTATACACCACATACACTTATGTATATTTTTTGTACGTGCATTGAATGACAAGTAGATTGGCTGGCTGCTTGTCATCCAGCCATCCATTCATTCCGTCATAAAAAAGGTAGGTAGGTGATGATGGTGGTAACCGCCAATGAGCCATTCCATTCATTTGGTTTACACTTTGATTGTCTTATGATGAGGCGGAAATCTAGATTTGCTTGCTCGCTGCTGCTGCGGTTCCTGCTGCTACTGCTGTGTACTGCTTTGGCGTTGCCGTTAATTGGTGTGCGGGAGCGTCGTTCACTTTGTTCCAATTACGTTTTGAATATTTTCTTTATTTATTTTTTGTCTTTTATTGCAAATCACTTTTCCGCACGAGGTGATTATCACGAAAGGTGAGGAAGTTTTTTGTTGTTCTTTTTTTACTGACGAGGGGAATTATCATAACAGAAGTCATGTTTTAATAGATTTACAATGATTTTGGAATGAATTGTGAAATGTTGACATAACAAGAACAACAAAGCGAAAGATTTTTAACAGCATTATAGTTTGTAAGAAATTGAAATGACTTTGGGTTATGTGTTGTGTATAAGGCGAAAATTGTAAAAGAATACAATTGGTTTTTTGAAAGTTGGTATGTCGAAGAGAATGAAATCAATTAGAAAAATAACATTTGTTCTAATTGTTATAGTATTTCATAAATAGTAGGAGTATATACAGAAAAATAATTTTCAATCCCACAGACCATCAGAGTTCTATTTTGTTACACAGTCTTATTGGGTCACTGTGTAACAACAAAATAGAGCTAATGGTGTGTGGAATTTAAAATTGTTTTTCGGGATGAGAGATAAGTTGGTGACCCCCAATATGGCATGCAAAAAATTGTACGACGGCTTAATACCGATTTCTGACCTAGGCAAAACTACTTAGTGGCATATGGCATTTCCATTGGATTGTTTGATAGTTTTTAGTAGCAACGTATTCAGTACAGTGTTGTGGGTCTTCGAAGACGAGCAAAATTCATGCTAATGGTCGTCTGTTTTATTTTCGGTGCCAGATGATGCTTTTCAAACGTTTCAACGCCAATATATGGAGGTGTTTCACTCGGAGTGGATACATGTTTCCATAATTATTTAAAGCACACGAAAAGGTGATGATAAATGTTTACATGCCGATGATAAATGTTCACATTTTCCTTATTCGACAAGTTAGAAAGTTTTTCCGATTTCGGGATTTCTCCATTTTATGAATGTAATTCATAAAACTTTAAATGCTGGGTTTTTGTCATAGGGAGAGAGAGACAGAAAGAGAGAGAGAGGGGGAGAGAAAACATGTTCATGTTCTGCGCCATTAGAACAGTTATATACAATGTTAAACATTCGGTTGGGCTTTTTTTCGCATATCGAAATAATTTGGAACATACATATGCGAATTTTGTAACACCAATGCAGTGTTCGCTAAGAGTGTCTAAAATAAAAAAAAAAAACAATGGCATGGAGTGAAAGGGGAGAGGCGGAGAAACAAAGCACAGCCGAACAATAAATAGTAATTGTGGTGGTGGTGTTTTTTTTATTTTTCTTGAAATACATTTGTTTTTATCAAGGGAGAGGAAAAACGCAAATAGTTGTAAAGTAGCGCGAAGTAGGAAAATAATTGTGATATTAATAAAATGAATACATTTTTTTCAGAAAAATGATCATGATTATAAGATTTTTACTTGTAGAGAGGTACATATACAATATGTAAAAAGTTAACTATAAATGAAATTATGAATATATAATTAAATTTTTTTCTGAGTATACACATACTGGTAACAGCAGACATTTTGGATATCAACGAAACTGTATAAATGTTATTGACCAATTTTTGTAATTTTATTAATCATTGATGTTTTTTGTTGGGATTTTTTGGTCAGGTATTTTTGATGAAAATAAAAAAAACTGGTTTTTATTTCATATTTTGCTCGACGTTTCGTTGGCGTTTTCCAACATTTTCAAGAGCGTTTTTTATTAATTTTAGTTATTTTTCATTTTGTTTATAATTTAGTTAAATTAAATTAAAAAACGGGACTCCACAACATTTAAATAAAATAAATAATAAATTAAATAAAATCGCAGTTAAAAAAATAAATATATCAATGAACTCGTGTTTAAGTTATTACAATTGAATCAAAAATACCTGCCCAAAAAAGCCCAACAGAAACCATCAATGATTAAGAAACTGTATAAAGTTTTGTGTTAAAAATTTAAGGAATTTTTAAATGTAGACTGTGATTTTTGAGATGTGGTATAAGTGGTTTAAAAAATGCATCAGCGAGGATTGTTCTAAATATGCTGCATAAGAATAAAACATTTTTCATGAACATTGCTCCGGATCTGTTGAACATCGTAAACCACAATCCAGATCACTTCAAAAAATCATAATCATAACGCCAATCATTTCAAACGTCCAGAGGAGGCAAGACCAAAAAAGAAGGTCAAGCTCAGGCCAATGCAAATGCGTTGCTCACAGTTTTCTTCGACTGCACATGAATATTCGTACGCTCAATAAGGAAGAAATTAGTCAGAAACGCACCAATATATAGCAATTCCAATCAAGAATTTTGTCCCATATTAACAATTTTGGTTTGTGGAGGTCTACCATATTCAGAGTTGAGGTGGAACAAGTATTTGTATTATATTATTTATTGTGACAGTTCGTGGGTTAAGTATCAGGAGAAGTTTCCCATTTTAGGATATTGTGTAAGTTTTGTAAAAATATTTTTTAAACTTTTTACCCCTTTAGGAAAGGTTATGGGAAAAGAGAACCGATGGTTTCGAATTATGAGCATGATAAAATCAGATATTAATTTTTTTTCTAAATTTTGATGAGAAAACTTGGTCCTTTCTTCGGACTTAAACTAGGTTTGGTAGAAAATATTACGATGTGCAACCATTGGGTCAAATCCGATACTCTTTTCGATTCAATTTAATTAAGGTTTGATAAAAATATAGCCATATGCAAAGTTTGGATCAAATCGGACACACCATTCCCTTAATTTTTGTTTTAGTAGTAATATAACGAAAAGACGGATTGGCCCCATCTTAGGACATGATTTAGGTTTGGTAAAAATCGCACACCCAATTCGTTTCATATTGGGATTTAAAAGGATCAAAAATTGACTTTACGGAAGGGATGAAACAATTGATCTTTAGACTTCTGCAAAGTTAGGATGAAATTTGAAGTAACTTCCGATTCATTTCAAAATTTGTACAGTTCTAATACAGTCGAAATCGTATCGAATGGGACCGTCGAAATTGGTCGCTATAAGCGATATGTAGTTATAAACAATATAAAAATGAAGGCAGAAATTTCTCGGACTTTGTGATAAGTCGTTATAACCGATATGTCGTTATATATGGAGTCGTCATAGAAAATATTTTGACTGTACTTTGTGGGGAGGCTTATGTTCAAATCGGATTCGACGTTTGCATTATATTATAAATTTAATTTTTTCAGTTGTAATGAAAAATAATGTTGTGCTAAGTTCGAAACAGATTCAAAATCAGAATCAGATTCGCATCAGACGAACAGACAAAGAACTCCAAATTGTGTAAACGGATTTGATCCCCAATGAATCTTGGAATCTAAATAACATTTTGATGAGACCCATAGTATGGTGGTGGATATAAAACGTTTATTATATCCTCTGAAATTTGATTTGAGAAACTAAACCAAAAAATCAAATTTCATTCAATTCTGTTGCCCACTACTAATAAAATACCGAAAACGAGAGGAAAAGCTATATGCGGAGTGTCTAACCTAAAATCAACAATGAGAAACCCAAATAGCAACAAGTCCAGTGCAAACTTTCAGCTGGTTATTTCAATTCCTTCTTAGAGTTGCCAAAATTTATAAACGAAAAATTATTATACCCTCCATATTATGGGGTATAAAAGAGTGATCTTAAGAAGATAAACTTATCCAAATGCGATCTTTTCTAAAATTAAATATTGAGAATATAAGAATAGCGAATACCCCGATGTCTACAGATCACTATAATGCTTACCTGCCACTAATATTGAAGTTTTTTGATTAAATAATTGTTCCTTCGAAGGCTTTAGTTTTCACAATTTCCCTTCATCAGGTTTCACTTCACAGAATTAAAAATCTCTTTTTATCCGAATTAAAAAAAAAACAAATTTCCTTTGTATTTTTATTAGATTGAGTCCTGAGAGCTAAAATTCTAATAAATGCATAAATCAATAACCATGTAAATAATCTGCTGAGAGCCTTAATGAACCTCTAACATTAGCCAATTTACTAGCAATCAAAAAAGAGGTTATTATCCTTTCCATTACAGAAGAAGAAACTAAGAATGGCAAGCCTTAACATAACCTCACTAAATCATGCAACTACTTCTTGCTTCTCCTACAAAATGATTACAGGAGTCAATGTCCGTTTTCTAGTGTTCGTTCTTCAAATGTAACCATACCACCGCCCACAAATATGTTTGATAAACGCAAGGAATCGCATATAACATATAAACACTTTGTAAAAGAAGGAGTGTAATGTATTATCCTGAAGTTACATTCCCATTCCCCTCCCCACCACAACAGTGCTTAAAATGGAATCATAATCAATTCTCATTGCTGTAATGGTCCGTCATACCTCAAATTCGAATCGTTCTTCGATTTTCGGACGTAATTTACCAAAAACCATAACCACCAGGGAGATTTGTGTTGCACAGTTCCACCTCATTCAATCAACTGCAGCGATATGGTATATAGCCAGTCAGCTATCCTGTAAGCCAGTCAGCATGCAGGCAAGCAGTACAGTATAGCAGCAATGCTGCTGCACGAAAGATTCCTGTTGCTATTGATTCTGTTATTGATGTTGCCACAACCAAAATCCAATAACAAATCTGACAGGTGTAATGGATTGACTCGGGTTCTTTTGTTCTTACTTAGCTTTGCAATGATATGCTTCAATGCCACAAATACACATACATTATATACATGTATGTGTGTGTTGTCTCTGTCCTTATGTGAGAATGACCAGGAATAACATTCTGCAAAAAAATATGTCAACGATGAGTACTTCAAATCATTTACCTTTCATATATCCGTGAAAACGGCTTGGCACAGCTTTAGTTGATGTAAACCAAAGGGGTTACAACAACAACTACAAATCGTAGAATACCTCACCTACCACCAAGTGGCAAAGACCTGCAATTGCTTTGGGTCACAGCTGGTCGGTGGGTTTATCAAACTCATAATAATAAAAAAAACAGCAGTAGATAGAAGTGTGATTTAGGAGATGGATGGGTGGTGGATCCATTTATACATAAATCAAAATGCAACGTCCCACCAAAAAAAAAAAAAAAACACGAAAGTACGATGATAAACGACCAGGACAACAAATATTAACATTTATGAAAACAGAACGGTTTCATACACGACCACAACAAAAAAATCCAAGTTAAAACGAAGGACCATTTTATGTTATGGCAACACATTGTCAACCGCTAAATCGGACGGACGGCGACAACCAGCGACCATCATCTGCATCACAGCAAACAAACATTGAAAAATGATGGAGAATTCATAAAAAATGACACAAAGCAGGTGTTTTCACTTTTTTTTGGGAAAGGAGAAGAAGGTCAAAGTTGCAAGTTTCTATTGAATAGAAACAGATGTGAGTGAGTAATTACGCTGCATCCGAACATATGTAAGAGAAGGGGGTTTCACACATGATACACTTCATTTACAACAATAAATAATATTGAAAAATCATATTAAATAATAGTATCGCCTCACACAACATTTAGCGAACATTTATGTGAATGAATTTTTATTTAATTTTTGGTGATGTGTGTTTCAAAAGCCATCAGGAATTGTGAAAATACAATTCAAAACTCTTCAGTACCCTGCCAAGAGATGGCTGCCTTTCCTTTCCATACATAATTTAATTTTTGGATGGATGTGTGTTAACAGGAGAAGCGACATAATTTCCAGATTCACTCCAGTAGATAAGCAAATTTATAATCCATGTCTGTGTTCAGGCATCGACAAAACACAGATGATCAGACCAAAAACATATTTTACGAAAGCCTAGAAGCATCATATCGGAAGGGAAAATATTTTTGGCCCTAAGAAAAATTCAGCCACCATGAGGACACATCCGAAAACGGCATGAGGTTGATTGAATACGCGGCAGAAAATAATATGGTAGTTAGCAGCACCATATTCAAGCATGTCGATATGCACAAGGCCACATGGATTTCTCCTGATGAATCAAATTTATCATGTTGTGATAGACGGAAGGCATTCATCCAGTGTTTTAGAGTGTTCTTTTTATCATCCTTGTAGCAAAGGTTGACACGTCTTAATGTAGGAGCACCAAACTCTAACACAACAGGGAAATTCGACGTCGAAAAGCTATAAACACAACAGGTAGTAGAAGTCTACTCCGCTCAACTTACCCACTTGCTAGTGAAAAATACTCTTTGTACCCATAATAATATAGAAGCACAATGGCAAAGAATCACTCACTCCCTACAAACTGCAGCAAAAGCAACACTTGGGTACCAATGGCCACCATCAGAGGTGTTTAAATCCATGTCTGCATTCGGCATCCCTGCAAAATTAATACGGCTATGCAGGATAACTTTACCTAGCACAAGAGCAGCAGTTAAAGTCGAAAAGGACCTCTCGGAGTCCTTCAATACCGAAGGAGAGTTCAGACAAGATAACAGTTTGTAGTGTGTTATTTTTATCATCCTACTAAATGACACTCTGAACACCAAACTCAAACTTAAAAAAACACTGATACTACACATGCTAATGTATGGCTCTATAGCATCGGTACTTGCTCAAGCAGATGAGGCAGCCCTGACTGATTTGAAGGTGAATAGACCGAATAGCCAAGTTGTAATATATCAAAATATGGTTTTTGACATTTGAAAAGCTGCACACAAGAACGACGCGTCTGGAAATTTTTTTAGCTCGGCTTATGGAACACATGTTCTTCCTCATGCCAGCAGAAAGTAAGAACTCCAGCCATTTGTTGGAGAGGAGTGAGATCCCTTTGGTAGAGTTCAAGGTAATTAAGCACACTGGAACTCTCGTGCAATTCTAATGCCCGAAATTGGTAGAGGTTGCGTAAAATCTGTTGGTTAATTTCTTACACATAAGCAGATTATTGGATCTGAAATTACAGAGACTGTCAAATGCTTGAATACTCACTGGAAACAAAATAAATGTCCAATCCAAATTGTGCTATGAAAATTAGGCAATATTTATACTCTTCCTGTTATGACAGGAATAACCTCCCACAGCGATTCATTATCTTCAATGACAACAAGCAATGTTACATATATGTAGCTCGACATATTGTGTTTAATTATATATCTGCTTACAGAAACTCCAAAAAAATATAAAAAAATCTTATACCCTTGATACTAGACAGTAATTCCATTGACCTCCGCAAAAAGTGGGCTTATGTTCTATATATCTGTTATTATTTATTGACTTTAGAACATTTAAGAAACATTAAAGCTTTAATGATATATTTCCCTAATTCACCTATATCCTCATGGGATAAGTTTAGCTATAATTTCTCATCTTCATCATTGTCTTCCTTTCGGTGTTGCAAGTGCTAGTCAACTGTTCAGGTTTCCTTATTTAATTTCCTAAACTATATCCGTTAACTCTTGTTAAAACTAACTCACATACATACACACATACACAGACCTACAGCCTTTTTAGCTTCTCTTCTGTCTTTTCCCCTGATATGTAAGGAACTCATCCTTGTCATTTGTTGCCAGCCACCAATGTGAACTATCTTCATTTTCTTAATCAATATTTCAATTAAGTGCAAGAAAGTCGTATTTTATGGCCAACAACTTGGCAGCAGCAGCAACAGCAAGCGAACAATAACAACAACAACAATAGCTAAACAGGACATGAGAGAATAGACATTTAATTTATGCCTTTTCATGCGTTGGACAGGCATGGAACCTATGTGCCAAAGAGAGTGTTCGTTTGTGTGAATGTATGCGTGCGTGAATGCGTAAACATTTGTAAAAATATGCCACTGACAGACAGACACACATTCAGGCACGCACTCATACATGTGTAGATAACATATCATTATCCAAAATGCTTTCTCTGGAGGGATTTTCGGCAAAATTATGAACTTAACAGTTTATTAGAGGGTGTGGTGCGCGTCGTGCTGGCTCTATTTATGGCCGTAAATATGTTATTACAATTCTTGTTGTTGTTTTTGTTGGCAATATTGTCGCCTTTTGTTGTGCCTAATACAAAAATAGCTTTACAATTGTGTATTGCAAAACAATGACTTGTGATATGGCAGGCAGGCTTGAGGAAGCTATTTTGATGGTGTGAGAAGAGTCATTAGCATTTTTCGGTTTTGGTAAAGCCATTAGCCGCCAAAGGGAAAAGGATATCCATTGCCAGCAGTTAGAGGATTCTGTGGAATGCTATTCATCGCTGTTGTTATGTAGTATGTAATTATAATTGCCTACGTGAATATTTTTGACTTGTCTTGAGGGAGCTAACAATGGTATTAGAGTAGATTGGCCAAAGGCAGCAATTGAGTTATGTATTCAATAAATTGAACAAAGGATGGATAGGTGGTTAATTGATCATTTGTGTTTTGGGAAATAACAAATAGATCAAAAGATTTTTTTATTCAAAAGTCAAAAGTATACACTTGGTGTTAATTATTATTTTTTCGTCGAAAATGTCGATAAAATCGAAGAATTGATCGATGTTGACCGGCATGTTAGCAGTCGTTACATCGCCCTGGAGCTAAAAATCGACCATAAAACTGTTTTAAACCATTTACACAAATCTGAATCAAAAAGGAAGCTCGATGCTGGGTGCCACACCAATTAACAGAAAAAAATAGGATTTCCATCTGCTAAGCCTTGGCCAAACGGAATGAGATAGACCCATTTCTGAAACGGATGTTGACTGGAGATGAGAAATGGATCACATACGATAATTCTGTGCGAAAACGATCTTGGTCAAAGAACGGTAAAGCACCTCAAACGGTGGCCAAACCAGGACTAACGGACAGGAAGGTTCTGCTATGCATTTGTTGGGACTGGATTATTTATTATGAGTTGCTTCCAATAATGAAAAATGGATACGCTAAATTCTGACCTCTACTGTCAACAACTGCACCGTTTGAAGATAGCAAGTGACCAGAATTGGCCAACAGGAGAGGTGTCGTGTTCCACCAGGACAACGCTAGGCCACACACATCTACAGAATCTTCGGGAGCTTTGTTGGGAAGTTTTAATGCATTCACCATACAGTCTGGACTTGGCTCCAAACGATAATCATATCTTTCTTGCATAGCAAAATTTCTTTAATGATAAAAATTGGTATCTGGGGAGGATTGCGAAAACCGACTACTAGAGTTTTTTTGCAAATAGAGAGCAAGACTTCGAGGCATTATGAAGTAACCTTTAAAATGGAAGCAAAACTGTGCATATTTAGGACATTCCGAAGCATGTTAAATAAAGTCCTATAGTTTATATAAAAATAATGGATTTATTTTTCCCCAATATTCAATATAAGAGACGAAAAGTGGTTGCTACGACAAGTGGCCTATAATCCAAAGCACCTAAACTTCTTTAAATCACAGAGAAATACGTGGAAAAGAAATTTAACCCAGAAACAATTCGAAGAATTTTGGATTATTGGGATTAAATTTTATCAAGATGGTGACCCCAAACACAAGTCTCAGATCGTTCGTGAATGTATGCTTTATAATTATACAAAAGAGATTTATAATTATACAAAAGATATTTTTATAAAAACAACAAACTGGGATACAGCCTGACTATTTTGCAAAAACAAAATACAAATGGTATCCCACGGATATTTTACATATTTAACTTTTATATTTTATATTTCCATTTTTTTCACCAAACAATATATATCAGAGAGAGCGAGTGTCTATGCTTTGCTATTTTCCACCCATCAAATCTTCTTGCATATATATTTATTATTATTATCCTTTAAAACATCACACACATAATGCATGTTGACAACAATTTCATCCATTATTATGCACCGAAGTTTTGATGGCTAAAATCTAATTAAAATGTCATTAAAAAGGACGAACGAACGAACGAATAATGCCAATCAAAAATTTGCATACTTTTGACAAATTCTCTCAACTAAAAATATATATATATGAGCATATTTTAGAGATTCAAGCAAACACACAAGCATCCACATATTTACAGATAAGTACTATTACCAACGAACCGAACGACTGACCGACCGACACAATGGTGTTAATTTGATATGAATGGAATTTAGAAATTGTCAATATCATCAATGTGGGCAGCATCAGCTTATGCAATGGACACCATCGACGTCCAACCATATCATAGAAGTAATTATACCCGAAATATATAGAATATGACTGCATTGGCTAAAATGCAAAAGAACTTATGTGGTGATTTTGTGTTTAAATGATAAAGGAACATTTGTTTTTCGATTGAAATATATTCAAAGGAGAATTTTCTAAATTTCAGGATTAGGAATATGATTTATACTTATCAATGAATTAAATTATTTATTTTTTATATGTGAACATGAACATCTTAATTTAAAATTTTTTGCAATAAAATAAACAATATTTATGTGAACTCAATATAAAAAATCGGACTTTTGTGGAAGATTAATACTTAGCATGATAGCCCTCCTTGTTATCTTTTATAGCTTTCAATCTTGCTCGCATAGATTTTACCAAGATTTCCGCGTAAGATGACTGAATTTTTCCCAATTCTACTTCTAAAATATTTTTCAAAATTGGAATGCGGGAGATGTTATGGTTTCTAATATTTTCTAATTCTCGGACGATCTGGGACTTGTATTTGGGTCATTATTTTGATAAAATCGAAATATTGTCCCTAATGTCATTTTTTCAGCCCTACATTTCAAATTATCTTTTAGAATATTTAAATGCTAAATCTTATACATAACATCTTTAATAGAAGCGTACCATTACAGAGCCTTCTCCGTACTTTACGGTCGGAATTGTATGCTTAGGGTCCATGGCCTTATTCGCCCTGCGTCATACCTTACTTGGTCCAAACAAGTTAAATGTGCTTTCATGCAGAGGAGATCCTGGCTGGCCGTTAGTCCTGGTTTGGCCACCGTTTGAGGTGCTTCACCGCTAATTGACCACGATCGTTTTCGCACAGGGTTATCTTATGTGATCCATTTGTCATCTCCAGTCATAATCCGTCTAACTCATTCCGTTTGGCCAAGGCTTCGCAGATGGAAATCCGATCCATCCTTTTTCTCTGTTAATTAGTGTGGCACCCAAACATCGAACTTCTATATGAATTCAGCTTTGTGTAAATGGTTTAAAACAGTTTTATGGTCGATTTTTAGCTCCTGGACGATGTTACGACTACTAACATGCCGGTCAACTTCGATAATTTCTCCATTTTATCTACATTTTCGCCGACCGGCCAAATGGATTTCTTTTTCTCCTACATACTATTAACCGATCATCCCCTAAATTGACGATTGGTTAAAAACTGTGACCTGTAACGTAAAAAAAGATTTTCACTCGTCCACAAACATCTTTCAAACGACGTCCATACGATCAGATCTAGTTCCTTGTTATTTCAATTCTGATTTTATTTGTCAAATTTTCTTCTGTAAGTGCTACATAAACTAATCTAAGGAAGCCTAAGCATAGACACACAATTGACATTAATTCTCAGAGAACACATGGTAGGTTGTTTTGTCCCCACATATTAGTGTGCCTATTTTTTAGTTTACCAAATGGAAGCACACTGAACTGATAACCGCACACAAAGAAAATATTACGACGATGCTTTGGAACCTTCAAAAATATATAATAAAAATTGTTTTTATGCATCCTTTGGACATGTCACACGTTTTGATTATTGGCATATTTCTATGTACTTACATATTTATTTTCAATAGTAAAATAATAATATATCCACATACCTGAAAAATACAAAACATGTGTAATTAGTAAAATGTTTAACAATAATAGTTTTTAAACAAATACAACATATGTTGAGAAAAACTCATAAAGATGGAACTGTAACTATTTTTATTATTTATATATACATTCCCATTCGTTAAACATTTACATATTTCACTGACATTATTATTCATTATCAATAATAGCCAACAAAACAATTTCCCACTTTAATTTCAAGGGAACCACAAAGAAGAATACTCCTGACTCCATGTGAAACGATGAGGTTTCAATAGTTTCATTTTAAATGGAGAATTTCATTGTGGCATATCACACACTGGGTACAGGTCGTTATCGTGGTTAACATAGGCGTAGTGATATTGGTGTAGAAGCGCACACAATGAATGAAGCATTTCATTTTTTCATTTGAGGTCCTTTAACCCGAACGTTAAGCCCTTTGTTGTTTGTGTGCCCATGGTTGTCATTACAATTGCCACAACTGTTGTTATCCTTGGCGAACAAAGGAAGCACTCTATGCATACATGTTTGTATTTCTGGAAAAATAATAACAGAGTGATGGTGCGTTAACCTGCTGCAGAAGTCAGAGAGAGAGAGACCCACTCTTCGCACATTGTTATTGGTTTAACTGCAGAGTTGAGTAGTTCAGTCAGTGAATCCATCGTTTTCTTTTTTCGCTGGCAATTGAATAAAAACGTCACGACAGCAATATGATAGCAATTGGGCTTAACTTCAAAAACAGATAAAGGATAAAAGTTCCTGTCATAAAGGTGGCTGCAACAGCAGTACCATTGTCGTTTGTTTTCAATATCAACGCCAAAAAAACAAGAGAAATATTGACGTTCGTTGCCGCGCAAAGTTGTTGGTTTTATACAATGACTTTTACTCAAATGATGCCAAGAGGTTTTAAGAGTTTTTTTTTCCATTTTTTATTAAACGGGAGAAATTTGTTTATGAAATGTGTCTGTGTGCGCAATACGATACAAAACAGAATTTCACCTTGACAGCAGGTTGTAAGGTTTGTTAATTCATATTTTATGTATGCGTGTGTGTGGTATTGAGATCCGAATCTGTAATTTGTAATAATGTAATGTATGTAATAAAATATGTAATTAACTGCGTAAATTGTTTTCCAAAATGTTGCCATGGTGTCGTATGTGTATTGTCAGTAATTATACGCAACATAGTACAATATAATAAAATGTCTCGATATTATTGATTTTCAAAAATATTGTAGTATTAATTCACCGGCACCGCCCTTTTAAAAGAACTCAAAAAATGGCAATACTACTGCTAGAAAATAATCGTCATCTATAAATTATTGTATTTTATTTCTATCTATATTTCAAGCTAAAATATAGACTTTAGGTTGTACGCATTGATATACCCTTCAACATTGTCGGCTCTATAATAATTATCCAATCCTTCGAGCCCTTTCAAATTGACCAGACCGTCATATACAGTGGGAGTCATCCTAGATAGGAAAGCTAAATGAAAACACCACATATAGAAATGTGTACACGATTCTCACAGATGCTCGAAACTTGGTCTGAAGGATCATAATGCGATATGACAGGCAAAGCGATATTTCAGTCCTCGATTCTTCAATGAAGTGTCACAGTCATCACTCGTCATTCCTGCCAGCCGAGAGCCATCTATGCAACAACAATTCCAGAGAGCATTTATGCTAGTGTTCCGTTATTCCTTGAGTATGTGTTCGAAATCAATGGGATTTCAATCCAAATCAATCAATAGGGGTTCAGTCCTCTATACATAAATTGATTTTGTACGTATTATCTGCCTAAACCATATTTACCATTTCCGTTTTAGATTTGTTAACTTTAATAATTATAATGGATGGTTATGTGGCGTATAAGTATTGCCAATAGTTATACGATACATAGTACCACACATGAAAGCAATTTTTCTACCGGATGTACTATAGGCCCAATGGCTGAGGCTGAAAAAAATGAACAGGAGGAACAAATGCGAACAGCAAACGAATGTTCGAAGGAAAATCCTGACCTTCCCTGCACTTCCTTGGAATAGACGAAGAGGAGTGCCAAGCCCGCAATAAAGAAAGAGCTTCCCGTCGGCAGATAAAAAGAGAAAGCTGTGCGAACCCAACGTTGAAGGAGACCGCCTAGAGAATCCATTGACTGAGGGCGACGAACCTGGCTATAGTATCAAAAAGACAAGCGCTGACTCACAATCTTCTGTAATGGCCGGAAATTTCAAAAGGAATAACCGAACTTTACGAACCAGGAAGAAGTTAGCAAATATAGCAATCTTACGCGAAGGTTGCCGGGAGAAGCTACAAAAAAGAGCTCAGCTATGCAGTAATCCATGATGGCAGCACGTCCGGAAAACAAATAAATTAGACCCATAAGGATAAGATGGATGCGGTCAATAATAAGATCACGGAGCACATGCTGCAAACAAGCAATCCTTCTGGATTGTTGCCTTTAAGAAATTGGTAGCAAATATCGTCTCCAAAAACGAGACTTCTATACTTAAGCTGGTCTTTGTTAGAATTTGGGCAGCAAGTTCACGGCGCAAGTTCGAAGACTTTGGCCTTCAGAACAAGTAAAGAAGTGGGAAGTTTTCCACAGGGAGGATAACGAAAAAGGAAATATCCGTGTTATAGGTTTGGACAGGTCTTCAAGTCTCGCCAAGACTAACAGCCCAGCTTAATGAACACCCAGCAACAAAAGTGAGTGAGCCGAGGAGAAAACAACCGACTCCCAAGAAGATCATTTACTGGAAAGCAATTGATTGAGACCATCCCGATAAACCTCCGTTGGAGTGAGACCTTTAATTACCTTAAATTACACATTTGCTACTTATCATAAATTTTAATGGGTGTAGTAAAACACATTGTGATTTGCTGCCTAAAAACTGCCATTGGGTCCATAGTGGAAAGGAACAAGATATCGGAGGGGATAATGTTTGGACAATGCCAATTTGAACAGTTGAAATGAACAAATTGTTAAAAAGAAGTTCATATTCAGGTTCATAAAATATTAAATTCAGATTAAAAAAAATACAGCCGAAACACAAACTTGTCCCGATTTAGAATTTCTAGGAAATGAAATATCATGTCAGTAGAAGTAGTAAAAGTATGGTAATATTGTTTTGACGAGCATGTGAGACTTAGAATATATGCAACACTTTGACTTCGACTAGGTAATTGTCCTACTAAGTGCGTTCTTAGCGGCCTGATCCGCTATTTCTGAATAAGTTTCTTAGAATTATTACAAAGAGATACTGGAAATTCCCACAATGAAATAGGAAATATTTATGCTCCAGACTTCATTCCACAGAATTACTATACCTACGCTTATTCCTAATTATTTGAAGAACTAAATAAATATTTACTAACAAAAAAAACGAACTACATTTCCAGTTCTCCGCAGCACGAGGAAAAATGGAAAAACAACATTTAACCTTTTTTTAAGTCCTAGGCAGAAAATTAATTTGTGCAGCAAAACAAAAATAGTAAATTGCCTTTTGCCTTCTCTCGTTCACTTTTTGTGTAAAACTACATTTGAATTTATTTAGTCTACGACAAAACCAACTAAGAAATGTTTGCTAGCCGCCTGCCTGCCTGGCAATGCAAGCAAATTATTTTATGTTTGCATGGATTAAGCGCGCTAATTTGTGCCAATTAAATACAAGCACTTAACCGCGACATCGACGACTACGACGAGGGAAGAAGGCAAGTGGTGTACCAGGGGTGTTTGCTATACAAACATTAATTAGAGAAATGTTATCAAAGAAAAGCCAAAGGAATAATAAGAAAACAAAACAAAAACCAAACGAAACGAAACAATATTCAAATAAGAGAAAAACAGGCAAAGTACATTTAGTAAATAGAACAGGAGGAAGTCTTTATAGATCTCTTTGGTCTGCGTCTGTTTCTTTTTTACATGTTTAATACTTCATTTTGCATCATTGTTATGAAATCCTAGTTGTTTTTTTTTACAATTACATACATAGTCGACTCTTGTTTGCGTACTGTAGTGTATATGCAGCCATTACCACCATCTTGGTTTGGCTATCGGTAAACTACATCGGACCATAAAGTATTACGAATAATATTGCCGTCGTCGTCGACGCCAGCGGAAATTCACAGAAAATAAGTGACGGCGTGTTTGTTCTCCTTTACTTTGAAGTATATTCTTTTTTTTTCATAAGTATCAATATAAACCGAATGAAAATATGTAATCGGGTTTGTTTACGCAAACAATAATTTATTGTAACACTTAACATTTTCTATAAGCAGAGGTCTTAGCTTAGAAGTATTATCTAACAAAATCCGTATATTAATTCCCATTTTCAATTATACAGTTTAATTAAATTATAGGGTTTAAATTAAAAACGTTTGGAAATAGTTATACGTTCCGTAGAACTTAAAAGGAAATTCGTTCCTGACTACTTTTTATAAGTTGGTCGAGATTCACTTTATTTCATACTCCGTATTTCTCCATTCAATTCTCAATTTGTTACCCGATACTTTAGAGTTTAAATTAAAAAAGAGGCTAATGTGGCGTATAAGTATTGACAATAGTTATACGTTCCATAGAATAACGCAAGAAATTCGTTTATGTAGTTACTACTGACCATTTTCCTTAAATTTAGATCTTCGATGTGTTATATGCCATAATCTGTATTTATAACACCCTTTTATCAATTTATCACCCATATATTTTCAATATATAAAATAACTATAAATAAAGTTGATCTGTTTCAATTTTCAACATATTATCGGACACTGTAGAGTTTAAATTAAAAGTGAGGGTAATGTAGCGTATTAGTATTGACAATAGTAGTTATACGTTCAGTAGAACAACATAAGGAAATAATTCGGCCTGATATAAAGATGAAGATAACCGTTTATGTAAAAAAATGAATAAAAGAAAAATCGATTGTTAAGAAAATATTGTTTTTGAAGGAAAATAACAGTAGAATAAAACAAATGGTGGAAAACATTAGAACAACATCAAGACATAAATGATGTTAAAAAGGTCACACGGCCTGATATGAAGATGAAGATAACTGTTTATGTGAAAAATATGAATAAAAGCAAAATCGATTGTTAAGAAAATATTGTTTTTTAAGTATCAATCTTCCACATCATAGACACTTCTCTGGTATTGGCTTTTTCTGTAATTATCTTTATATTGAAAAGCTCATAGCTTTACCAAAAATTTGAATTTTTTAGATTTTCTTTAGATATGTGTAGTCTATAATCAGGAAATCCAAAGATTACATATTAAATATAATAAAACATTTTGTTCTTCAAGCCATTATCATAGGATCTGGACTTCTCATTGAAGATATGGACATCGAATTCAAGATAATGCCGCTATACACTCTCTATACACTATACCATTATTATCTCAAACCTCCAATCAATCTTATTTAGTTCATTTCGGATGATAATCTTTTTTTTATCCCACTCGCCTTTAATAATTTACATTGATTCCTTTGGACTAACTTTGCAAAAGGATATTCTCTGGGATAAATAAGGACATATGAGTTAAACTCCTCGGGCTTTCCCAATTATCATGGGCTTCTCAAAGTCCTCCTCGGTATTCCCTTTCTCGGTTTGTTTTTAATCAAAAGCTCTTGTTACTCGAACATTTTAATATCATATCACAACAACCCTCTTGAAACCACGAACCGGTTTACCATATCAATAACAATGCAACTCTACCACCTCTGCACATTATTAACGTCACAGTGAAATTTAATTTGTCTGAGTTCATAATTTATTAACAAAAGTAATAATTGCGAGTGGCAAAATGGCAACAGCGAACGAAAGCTGAACCATTGTCGGTCGAATCGCGAATAGTGGAAAGTCCTTTCACGATGTAAGACGGGCGTTGTTAGTAATTCTCCGCATAAATTGTTTTGTGTTGTGCATTTTCTTTTGACATTATGATTTCCACCAAGCCAGAAACCAAAACAGGAAAAGAATGAATAAATTTTTAAAAAGGCAGTCAACAAATTTGAAGCCACCGGAGAAACAACAGAAAAAAGGGGTGAAACAATGAAACATTTTAATTCGTTACAGTAGGCATTGGTGGGGAGACTATTGTAAAGTTGTGTACATTAAAGACATTTCTGGCAGGAAAATTTCACAAGGTGTGTAAAGTTGTGTACATTGGAAAAGACATTTCTTGCAGGACATTTTTTACAAAGTATGTAAAAAACACAACATCAGTTTCCATCACCATGTGCTGAATCGCGTAGTCGTAAATGATGTGCTCCATTAGTCGACTAAATTACCAAATATCCAGTACTTTTTTGAGAAGGATTGCATGAGCAATTATGATTAATTGAAAGAAGCCTTCAGAAATGGTAAAATGGTGATTAGGGAAGACATAATTAAAAATTAGCGGGTAACGTGGCGTATAAACACTGACAATTCTTATACGTTGCATAGAACAACCAAGAAATTCGTTTATGTAGCTCCTACTGACCATTTTTCATAAGTGTTGACAATAGTTATACGTTACGTGGTAATTTGTCAAAATTGTGTACATATTTGTGTTGCTGGTGAGTAATTTTAAATATTCCAATAGGAGTTACATGTGTTATTCTTGATTAGTGGATTATATACTGTACAGAGCGGGAGAAAGTAATTTTAAATATTCCAATAGGATAAGAGATGAAGTGTTACATGTGTGTTATATGCGTACTTGATTAGTGGATTATATACATATAGATTAAATAAAATAAAGTTGATCCGTTTCAAATTCCAATTAATGTCCGACATTTTAGAGTTTAAATTAAAGATGAGAGTAATGTGGCGTATAAGTACTGACAATAGTTATACGTTCAGTAGAACAACATTAGGAAATGTCCCGGCCTGATACAAAAATGACTCAACAAGTACCTCGGTTTATGTGAACAAAATGGATAAAAGTAAAATCGATTGTTAAGAAAATGTTGTTTATATGGGAAAAATAATAGAAAAAAAACAAATAGCTTGATATCGATATATCGGACAACTGAACGTGTACATCATATGATTCATACATGTTTGGGTATTACAAAGCTCTGTGCAAAATGGATGTCACTGGGAACTGCATTTAACGAAAATCTACGTATGTTTGGTGATTAGAAGCTGTCAATAGAATTTTTCGAGCAAATACGCAAATCGAAATCACGTCGAAGTGTGAAAGAGCAATAGATGCCTTACAAATAAATTACCTTGGAAAGATTGAAGGACAAAATGGTAAAAAATACCACATTTGTCGCAAAGAAAAGTGCTGATTCACGTCGGCTGTGTAACGTATTACTAATCAGTGAATGAATTAATGATTTACGACTCGAAATTCGTTCCAATAGTTGCTTCCAATTGGCAATTGGTATAACAAGGAAATAGGTTGATCCAAATTGATCGGTATCAATTTAATTGAAAATGCTGCGGCCTGATACAAAGGTGACGCAACTAGCACATGTGTTTATTGGACAGGTCGGAATGACTAACTACTCAAAAGCTTTCGTATTCTTGAATATTCAATAGAAGGAAGCAACTAGGTCTGTGTGCCGGAAGCAACTAGGTCTGTGTGCTTGCAATCAAAAAAAAAATGCAAGACATACAATTCCTGCAGTAAGAAATACAATTTCCCACTGAAATTCAACTCTGTATTTTTCGAGTTAAATTTAAATTTGAGTGTGGTTTGCATTTTCGGGCAGGGCATCGAAAATGTTTCTAGGCCAATTTTTTTCTCTATCCTATTTTTTAAGTCCACACTGACTTAAATTCCATATGAAGGGAAAATAGGTTAGGTCCCACTGTGGGAAAACGGCGAGATCTACAACTTTGTGGTTTGTATTTTCTCTAAAGCTCTATCCTATTTTATAGGTTCACAGTGGCCTGACTTAAATTCCATATGAAGGGAAAATAGGTTAGGTCCCAGTATGGAAAAACGCAAACCATAAATTTAAAAGACGATATTTAATATCTGATTCAGTAGTAAAATCAACATTATTTATAGCTTTTTATCAGACGGCTGAAATTTTATCTTACTTACCTGGAAAAATGGGGTTCAGTTTTGTATCATAAAATCCCACAGTGAGGAAGAGCTTCATATTTCATTGCAGAAGTTTTTAGAAGATATACTGACTGAAAATCTGTGAACTATTGGTTTATATGGGAGCTGCCATTGTTCGCCAAATGGTTGAAATGGTTTCGCAATGGTATGTAGTGATATTTAACATAACTTATGAAATAACCAAAAACCATAAGGTTCATATTTTTTTATTTGCCCTAAAACTATGGTAACAATTTACCCAAACATTCCCTTAACTACTTCAACATATTTTTAATTTGTTTCGCAGCCACAAGAAGAAGGCAAGCCGACGACCCACCCGAAATGTCATAAATTATGTCCTTTTATAAGGAGCAACAACTCTTCTTCATTTATTCTTTTGTAGTTTTTACGAGTTAACCAAATGAGAAATTGTTTTCCAAAAAATGTTTCCCAAAAAAAAAAAAAAAAGAAAAAAATATATAAGAACAAAGAAATGCTGCAAAAAATGGAGAACAAAGGATAAAATAAAATGCAGCTCCTTCTTCAAAAACTTGAAATAATTCAACGTAAATTCATAAGTTTTGTCCTTTAAGCAAGAATGGGATTATTATTGGGTGTGTGACTGTACACCACAGTCACAAATGTTTAAGGATCAACTTTGGTGGTGCGCGCACACACACACACACCACGCCAACAAAAGCTTTGATCTTAAGAGAATATTAAAAAGGTGCCGGTGGAAATGTCAAAAAGTTTTTCCTGTGCCGCTTTTAAGGCAAATTTTTCGCGACAACAAAGAAGTTGCTTGGCGACTTTATCAAACATTTCAATACAAATATTTTCAAATACATTTAGAGACACACACACCCTTCCTTAGTTATAAAAAAAATATTTTTCATTGTTTCTTCTGTGGCTTGGGCTCACAACGGATATTCTAAAGAGTTTTTACGAATTTATTTTCCTCGGCCCTCCCTGCTCCACCTCAAAAAAGATGACAAGAAAATTTCGTTTACCTGGAAAGTTTTTAGTGAACTACTCAGACTCGAATCTGGACTAAATAGAAATGACATCGAGTGGACGACCAATGTTTAGCATTCAGCTTCAGTGTTTGGTTTCTTCTTTCGTCTCGAGGTGGTATCCTTTGCAATTGAGGTGAATGAAATGAAAGCAGGAACGGAGCTGAGCTGCATATTTACCAAAGGACCATGGTTTAATTTGTTACGGCACAGACAAAAAGCCAAAGGACTTGCATTGATTTTGAATGGCCCCAAATAGATGCATCGGGCATTTTAATATAAAATGTTTCAATTTTGTTGCTACTGTTGTTGCTATGCATTAAATTCCAAAGTAAGTTCCTCTTAAAAGAGGATCTTTGTTCTGTTTTCTTTCCGAATATTTTTCAGTTACGACTTCGTCGTCGTCGTCATCAATAGAAGAGTGCATTTAGGTAATTTGTTCGGTTTATTTTTGAAGAGCTGCAGCAATTAAATGCCCGCTGAAGAAGATGTTGCAGAGGGCAATAACTCAGTTTTAAACAGCAGCAGCAACAAACTGGAAAATGGGTCAAGTTAGTCAAGTCAATGCAGTGGAAATATGGATAAAGTTTTTAGCTTCCAGAAATTAGAAAAGTTGCCAAGAGCATGAAGACATGAAACAAATTACAAGAAATTTGTGTAAGTGAAAAACTTCTTCGTAAGAGAGAGACCTCGGCGAGAAGAGGCATGCAATTTATCGATAATAAGTTGATGGGAATAACAATTTGAAGTATTTTTGAAATTAATATTTTTTGTATATTCATATTCAGTTATAATGAAGTTTTTATTTACGCTTCGCTTCACAAAGTATATGTACGGCTGAAATCGCAAAATCGGTGAAGGGGTGTTCCCGACGATAACAATCAACCTGGTACTTCATTGGCAACATTTGGTTGTGTCGATGGACGAGTCGTCTGTTCATTAGGATGATGGAATTTTGTCAGGTCTGAAGGTCCACCACCAGTATATCACTTACATTCGCAAATCACACTAGAAACGCATAATTTAGTGGTTTATAAGAGGTCAACAAGGTCTCATAGTCAGCGCCCCACCAAGTGCTTCCGGACAAACACTTGAGGACCTTGGCTTTACGTCACATCTTATCGCAAATTGCAGTGGCTTTGCTCAGACATGACATGAAAAGGCTGCTTGTAATTGAGGTAATTGTTTTTGATACGACGTAGCATACTCCTCTTTGCCCTAAAACTCACGGGGTACCCTATTAACTGCCGATAAAAATACGTAATTCGTTTAATATGGCAGTCGTCCTTCCTTCCAGGGTTCGGGAGTTACTTAATCGTTGTCCGCAATATATTTATTCCGGTAACAATGTTGCATTGCTTCAGTTGGTCTAGTCCCTTTTACGAGCCTATAGAACTCAGGAGTACATTTTTCCGCTTACGGGTCTTAAGTGGTCCTTGGCCAACACCGTCGCCTCTGTTGTTATTGTCTTGTAACAACAAAATACAAGTTTTGGGTTATTGAGTATCTGGTTCTGTTGCACCATCCTGATCTTAGTTACGCCAAGACTACTCGTATTTGTGGGAGCAGCTGCTTCTCCCCTACTGCGATGGATGGGAGTGGCCTCCGATTATGGTATTCACACGATATTGTTCTTGATCTAGAGCTTCACGGTTATACCTTTGGACCTCTCTCTCTTGATCATGAAGACCTCTCCTGACGTGTCTGGACTGGGGATGTTCACAGGGATGTTCACGACAATAACACCCCAGCAAGTACTGCATTGACAACATATAGTTGTGTCGAAGGACGGGTAAGATCTTCGTCTCCTCATGAAGATGGTGCACTGGAGTCATGAGAAAACACCCTGTTTCAGTTCTCAGGTCCGCATTCTGGCAGATCTGAATATTCTTCCACTGTGTACCAGTTTCATTCGCAAACCATAATGGTGCCGCATAGCTCACTGAACGGCCTATTGTTTTATAAGAGGTCAATAAGATTTTTGCAGCTAGCGACTTGAGGAAATTGTTCCTACTTCTCAGCTTATCGCATAAAAAAGTGGCTTGAAAAGGCTATCGAACGTTACTAACAGCATCTTGAGGTAGGTTTTGGTCGGAATCAGTCATCCGTGTATAACAATGCATTTGTTAAGGTGGCAGCCTCTGGTCCATCTCCGAAACAATCCAGTACATAGAACCAGCCGCCATGGGATTGCAATGCCTCTGCTTGGTGTGACTTCGGATATTCGCACAGCAGATATATAGCGAATAGCAGCAGTAGTGACAATTTTTCAGGATATTTTTTTGAACTACGCGAGGATCTGAAGGAGCTCTATGAGTACAGATATGAAATCGGAAATATTAATGCCAGTTTCAGGGGTTTCGCATGGGATTACCTTTATTAAAGAAGCTTTCAAACGATTTGTTAGCTATGGGTAAGAATTAGGAAAATATCTTCTATCTGAAGTTGATCGTATCGTTACAAACAGCCAGCCTACGGGCAAAAATGGATCTGCCCAACATTCCGATATCAGGCGGCGCCTCAAACTGAAATTCTCAAGACTAAACTCGAGAGTAAGACTATCATATTCGCTTTAGAATGCCGGAGGAGCGACGGGACTATTAGGATGGTAGAGGAAGCGAGTAAGGATATCGCCAGGATCACAAAAAAAAGGAGAGAGGATTAGGTCTTTGGAAGAGCAGACGAAAGAAAAACAGTGAAATCTGAGACACACCAAAGTTAACGGAGATGTTTTGAGAATCTACGGACTGAGGGCGGCAAATATCACGAAGACGAGCGATAAATCGGAATCTTCCGCAAAGACAGGGAATCCCAACGGACTAATCGGACCTTATGAAAGACTAAAAGTGTAGCAACAATTAGTAAGAAGCCGCCTTCTTTCGCGAAAGTTGCCAGTGCCGAAAGGTGCTACAAAGATGTGATCTGCTGTGCTCAACATGATTAAATGGACGGACGCATGCACGAAGTCTTTGCAGAACAAGACACTGCTGGTAAAGAACGTGGAAGTCGACAAAAGGGACTCTCCTCGTGGTAGACTTGGAGGATGGCTAAGGCTAAAACACACAATGTGTCCAGAACAGTCCAATCTTTGGTCTGCAGAACAAGACACTGCTGATGAAGAACTGGGAAATGTTCCACAGGAAGGATGCTGACTTGGATGCTGGCCAAGGCTAAGGGTAGGAGGCAAAACGTGTCCAACGCTGTCCACTTTAATATTGCGAAGGCAAGGATTGAAGAAGAGGAGGTCACAAAAAGTGGCGAGGGAGAAACATCCAGCAACAAAGGTGAGTAAGCCGAAGAAGATGACAGACTCCTAAGAAGACCGTTTACTGTAGAGCATTTAATTGAGGCCATCCAGATAAGTCTCCATCGAAGTGAAACGGCAACAAACTACTCGCTGGAAGTGGCACTGTTTGATCCACTATAAATGTGAATTGCTTACATTTCATTTTTTACGGGCGAAAGAGATCCACAAAATTCTGGGGGCAGAATAGAACACAAACACGATAAGGGGAGATCCAAATGAAAACAAGATTAAGCTAATCACTGAGAGATATTCTCAAGCAACATCTCAGCCTGCATGGACTTGATACTATTCACCAACTAACCGATCCAAGGAGGTGAGAATGGAAAAGACTGAAAGACTTCACTACGAACACAGAACTACTAGAAGCATAGGGAGACCAATCTCAAGGTGATTTGTTCTAAATTTCTTTCCTTTGTAGAGCGCACAATAGGCATTCATTGGATTAAATGGAAGTCCTACCAGAAGACATATGGTGGTGTAAATCACCCCACGTTTCCACCTAACCCAACATTTGGTCCTAAAAAATTAGATTACATATTTTTATACAGCTTAGATTTTTACTACCGATAATGTGTGCTAGATATATAAATCTCCGATTATTTGTCGAAATCCTACGAGCCTCACCACCAACCCAATAAATGCCAGCCTTGATTTTTAATATAAAACTTATTATTTAAATTATTCATAGAAAACATTAAAACTTATTAGTGACTTCATAACAATTTACAACTAATTGCCCCACATTCGCCAAATTCAGCAAAACAAACAAAAACAAAGGCTGTTCCAATAATTACTTGCCACACAAACAACAAAAACAAAAATATTCCGAATCCCCCCAAAAATATTCCTTTTAAATATTACCACCTTAGTTATTTACAATAGATGTTGACTGGGCAAAATAAACCTAATTTTTTGCAAAACATAAACAAACACACACCCAAAACTAGCAGAAGTACGATCAAGAAGTTAATCATTCAACTTTTATTATCCAGGCATATCGGCAGCGGGGCATGAACAACAAAAACAAGAACAACCAACAACAACAACAGCAGCATTAATTAACTTTTCTTTTTCTTTTGTGCCTTTAAGCCAAATTAAAAAGCATTTCAAATGTCTAATTTTAGGCTAATTGCTGGTGCTGTTGTTGCTGCTACCGATTCTTCTGTTCCTCCTGCACTACTAGCTAGTTTCATGAGCCACTGAGAAGAAAAGGGCTGAGAAGGCTCTGCTGAACAAAAAAAAAAAAAACAGAATAGTAAACGTTTGCTAATTGAACGTAAAAGTGAATGGGAGTGATGCCAGAGTACCAGTGTGGTGGGTGGGTGTGTGGATGGAAGGGTGCTAGGTTGGCAAGCACATTACTGATGACGATTACTGAGTCGTGGCATAATCTTAGGTAAGACAAACTACTCCTGCAACCTTCATCAAATTTGACTAAGCAGTTTGAGGCTTTTCAGAGAGCATTGTAGCTGACATGGAAAAAACAACAAATTGGGTAGGGAATGGTAGCTGACAGGTGGTTCTAGGTTGAAGGATTGTGACTGCATCCAGCTTAATTTAGGAACATGATTTATAGACTATATGGATATGGAAATTTATTGTATAGGGGGATATTTGTAGTGACTAAGACCTTATAAGTACCAAGCTCGGCTGATTTTAGGTGGTTCTGCGAAAAGGTCAAAACGACTCGCAGAAAATTATCGATTTGTGAAACATTAAAACTATGTTTTTTTTTCGAAAAACTCCCAGGCGTGCTGGAAGAGGTAGAAATCTGTCCATAGAGCAATGGAAAGTATGTGGAGTTAATGTACATGTATAATTTTGTTCTTATCTGAAGCCCTCTTCCATATATGGGCAATATTGCCAATTTTTGAACATAGCTGAAGCGGAGGTTCACTTCTTCATAACTCGGGAATTACTTAAATATATGAAAAAAGTGAATAGTTTTGAGTTAGTTGATCTGTCGTTGCAAACTGTTCATGATATTGACCTCCAAACTTTATTTTGGTGGAAGCTGTGTCTATTTAATGTAAAAAATGTGTAAAAACAGGTTGAGGCGAACCAGTTTTTTTATGTTCTCTATCGATTTGTGATTAAGCCAATCATTTCACGGTCTTCGTGTCAAAGTAAAACTAGAAGCCAACAAAATGGGGACTACGCCCCTTATGTATCATTTTTCAACATTTTAACTGCATCTACCTTTAAATGATGCTGACATTTTGAAGCTCGATTTTGAGTGTTTTTTTTTTTAATTTTACTTCAAGCTTTAATACGCAAACAGGAATTTCTAAAAATCGATTATAAGATTATTGTAGTCACGAATCTGCGTAATTTGATATGTATTTTGTGTATGTAGTATGCACAGCTTCAGAGTAATACTCATTCGAAGTTGAGAATTTCTAAAAAACATATATTTTGGGTCAATGAATGATATGGGTATCCGCGATCAATAAGGTTTTTTACGTTTCGGATGGATGATATAAAATCTTCTTCGTGAAAATCCATCTACTAGAACGGCGAGAACTGGCCTTCCAAAAACACGAAATTTGGCAAAAATGTTGTTTGCGTTTTCTGTGGATCATTTCCGCTTCAATAAATGACCTCATACGGATTTTGATCATTTTCGAAAAGAGAACTTTAAAAACTGCAGCCGAAAGAGAGATGTGCCCAATTTATCTCAAAAATAGTGTGAGCTCGCACATCCATGGTTCTTAATGGACCACATTGAAATCGGTATAGATCGATGTATTTTTTTAGGGGACACACCGAAATCGGATGCGCGTTAATGGCATATGGAGTTTTCGGAAATTAGTCGCGTTTTACGAGTTTTTGGGTACTTCAATGCAACATGTGGCACATCTTAGCCGTCAAATGAAATTTCGCAAAATATACATGGATTGGAAGATAAACATCGATACTTCCCGCATCAAATGAGTTTGAGAATTGCGCGATTTAGGCGCACTTTAAAATGTATTTTTCATAACATAGTGTTACGAATATAACTTTAGATTTAAGTTAATTTAGATGAATTCCGTTAATTTAAGAATTTGAATTGTAACGTAAATTTCTACTACGCAGTTTATTTGAATAACTTCACAACAACAACCACTGTATAGATTTTTCTACATCCTTCCATTTCCTCTTTCATTTTCTATTTTGTTATTGTCGTACAATTCTTGTTAAACGTCATTCCTCTTTCTTTGTTATTCCCTCGCCTGTATATGTGTTGTTGTTATTCCTCTTTCTTTGTTATTCCCTCGCCTGTATATGTGTTGTTGTTATTGTAAGTTTGTTTACTCAAGTTTGTTGTTGTTATTGTTCACTCAGTAAGTTTGTTGTTGTTATTGTTACTCAATGTGTTTGTTGCATTGGTAGATTGTTCGTGATCTAGGTGTTACCAGATCGTCTAGAAACTTCTGTAGCGACAGGCAGGGCTCATATAAATAGAGGGAATGGAAAGGCAGTGAGTCAGTTGTGAATCAGATCGCGAATTGAAACCGTCGTGTAAAGTAAAGTGCAAAGTAAAGTTGTGTGAATAAAATCATTGTAATAATCGTAATCAGAAAGAACCCGCGTTTTATTTGGTACGAATTGTATCGGGAAATAAAACAACGTCTACACGGGATTTAGTAAAATCCAAGAACGTAACAATTGGTGTCAGAAGTGGGATTACGATAATACTACGATGAAGTTTAAGGATCTACGAGTGGAAGACTTGAAGAAGGAGCTGAATAAATTGGAATTGTCCTCTACTGGCAACAAGGCTGAACTACAAAAACGTCTGTTGGATGAGTTCGAGCGCAGTGGTATGAACATTGATACATATGAGTTTGACAGTAAGGATGAAGTGGATTTATCGGAAATGGGCGAATCCAACGATGGGGAAGACTCGTCAGTAGCTGCCAGGGGTGACGATTTCAGAGAAATGCTGGCAAAAATGTTCGAAGAGAATTCCAGAAACACGAGACGAATGTTCGAAGAGAATTCCAGAAAGTCAGAAGAAAACTCGAGACGAATGTTCGAAGAAAATTCGAGAATAATGAACGAGAAACTCGAGTACATTACAGAAGTTATTGGAAGGAGAGTGGAAACCGTGGAGGTCCAAATTAAAGAGTTGGATAAGAAAGTGCAGTCGGTTGACGAGAAATTTCTGGCCCACGACCACAGGTTTACGAATCTGGAGAAGAAAATGTCGGAACTGGAAATTAAGGGTGGTCCGGTGCGAGTTCTTGATAACACACTAAAAATCAAACCTCCTGTATTTGACGGCTCTACGTCATTCAATGTTTTCAAGTTGCAGTTCGAGACAGTGGCTTCTAGAAATTCGTGGAACGACAGCGACAAAGCGGTTGCACTACTTCTGGCATTGAAGGGCAGTGCTGCGGATGTTATACAGAGTATTCCTGTCGCTTCTAGAAGCAACTATGAAGATGTTATTGCTGCACTGGAACGTAAGTACGGTGGCGAACATAAACAAAACATCTACCTTATGGAACTAAGGGGAAAAGTACAGAGGGCAAACGAGACGCTACAAGACTTTGCAGCTGAGGTGGAACGTTTGGTGCTAATGGCGTATCCAGGAGAGAATCACCCATTGCTGGACCGTATGAAAATCGAAACCTTTGTGAATGGCATACGTGACCCTGAGATTAAATGTGCAACATATGCGTCACCAAAAGCGTCGTTTGCCGAAACTGTGTCGTTTGCCCTTGCCCAAGAGACGGCAAGAATAGTTGTTAAGCCCCAGACCCACAAGATTCGCCAACTGGAGACCGAAGGTTGCGAACCCAAATCTCTCGTTAACTCGATCAAGGACGCCATGAAGCAGGTAATAGAAGAAACAAAGTTAGTAGGGATGACTAAGCCCAGGGTTAGATGCTACAACTGCGATAAAGCAGGTCATATTGCGCGCGAATGCAGAGCTAAGCGCAAACGATCCAGGTCATCGTCACCACCTCCAACGAAAGATGGTAGACGAATGGCTCAACAGTCCACCAATGAGTCACCGTTAAACTAAATCGAGCCAGTCCAGCGGGGCATGAACTGGCTCCCATCGACGATGGCCCCACAATCTCCATAGCAATAGTACAACAGAAAAGTCACAACCTAACAACAACTGGGTACATCAATGGTGACAAGCGAGTTCTGACGTTAGATACTGGCGCATCAAAGTCCATCATAAGATCAGATCTGGTAAAGGGAAACATAACGCAACTTAATGGAGTCAGACTGCGCACAGCAACGGGGGAGCCCGCGGCCGTACACGGCAAGATTACCCTGAGACTAACTATTGCCAATAAATCGGTGAATTACGATTTTATAGTTGCCGATATCGTAGACGAAGTGATAATAGGCGCAGATTTTATGATTGCCTTTGGTATCAATCTGGATATGAAAGAGCGTGTGATGACCTGGTCTAACGTCGAAATTCCGTTAAACGTGGGCTACGATGAAAGTACACCCATTAGACGTCTGACTACGGACCATCCAGAGATAATACCGCCCTGTGCCGAAGCAATAATATGGGTACCAATGAATGGAGATTGTGGAGCCGAGAAGTTGTGGGTGGTGGAACCAGTAGAAAGCGTAAACAGTAACATCCTAATAGCGAATGCCCTGGTGAAAAGCAACAAGGACGGATTGATTCCTGTTAGAGTTTTGAACCTGTCAAACAAGCAAGAACAAATTTGCCAATTTTCCGATGTTGGACAATGCACACCAGCTGAAGCTGTAATTAATTTGGAAACTAGCACCGAAAAGCCAGCAGCCATGGAGAAGAAGCACCTCGACGGCTACATAAAAGAGTGGACACACCAATTATCACCTTCCGAGAGGAACAAGGCTAAGCAGCTATTATGGAAATATGCCTCTACCTTTGCGTTGACAAAAGAGCACCAAGGAAGAACATCAGTGGTGAAGCATGAAATCAATACAGCAGACGCGAGACCCATTAAACAGCCTCCAAGAAGTGTTCCCCTGGCAAAAAGAGACGAGGTTCAGAAGCTGATAAGTGAAATGGAAAAGAGTGGTGTAATAGAACCATCGTCAAGTCCATGGTGCTCCCCAGTGGTCTTGGTCAAGAAGAAAGACGGAAGCACCCGATTTTGTGTGGACTACCGAAAGTTAAATGATGTCACCAAGAAAGACAGCTATCCGCTCCCAAGGATCGACGACACATTGGACACATTAGCCGGGACGTCATGGTTCTCCACCCTCGACCTGCAGAGTGGGTACTGGCAAGTAGAGATCGCCGAGAAAGATAAAGAAAAAACAGCGTTTGGCGTTAATGGGGGTCTCTGGCAGTTCAATGTCATGCCATTCGGACTCTGCAACGCCCCGGCTACATTTGAAAGGCTGATGGAGCGCGTGTTAAAAGGGCTGCAGTGGAAGTCGTGCCTCATATACCTGGATGACATCATAGTCATGGGACGCAACTTCGACGAACACATCAAGAACTTAAGGGATGTTCTACAGCAGCTTTCGTCTTCAGGCCTCAAGCTGAACCCAAAGAAGTGCAGTCTCTTCCAACGAGAGGTGAAGTTCCTGGGGCATCACGTGACGCCGGAGGGCATATCGACGGATAAGGAGAAAATTCAAGCCGTCAGAGATTGGCCGCAGCCCCGAAATCTCCATGAGCTGCGAAGCTTTCTGGGTCTCTGCACCTACTACCGTCGATTTGTCCCAAATTTTGCCAACATCGCCGCCTGTCTACACCGCTTAACGCAAAAAGGCCAGAGGTTCCAGTGGGGCAACGACCAAGAAGAGGCGTTCAGTAAACTCAAAGACATGCTATGTAGAGCCCCCATTTTGGCATACCCTATACCTGGCGGAAAGTTTGCTCTGGACACAGACGCAAGTGCGTGCGGCATCGGTGGCGTCCTTTCCCAGGAAATCGACGGACAGGAAAAAGTCATCGGGTACTACAGCCGGACATTGTCGAAGCCTGAGAGGAATTACTGTGTGACGAGGAGAGAGCTGCTTGCTGCCCTTGAGAGCGTTAAACACTTCCACAAATACCTATATGGTCAGCATTTCCTGCTGAGGACCGACCACGCTGCTCTCCAATGGTTGCTGCGGTTTAAGAACCCGGAAGGTCAACTAGCCCGTTGGATCGAGAGGCTCCAGAGTTATGATTTCAGAATCGAGCACAGAAAAGGCGGAAAACACGGTAATGCTGATGCCCTGTCTCGTCGGCCATGCAAGGTAGAATGCAGGCATTGCTCAAAGGCTGAGAATAAGGAGAATATCGTTGATGTCCGACTATTGCAGTTTGAGTCGGGTGAAGATTGGTCGACGGAACAACGAAGAGATCCCATTCTGGGCAAAGTAATTTCGGCCATTGAAACGGGCAAGCGACCTAGTCGTAAAGAAATTACCTCCGAAAGCCCTCTTTTAAAATCCTATTGGGCCCAGTGGGACAGTCTACTTATAAAAGATGGCTGCCTATATCGCAAATGGGAAAGTGAGGACGGTAAATCTCACCGGAACTTGATCGTCGTCCCAGACTCCAAAATAAGAGATGTCTTGTCGGAGTTTCACGATGGGCCAAGTGGAGGACATCTTGGCATAGCAAAGACCGCTGAAAAGGTAAAGCAGAGATTCTACTGGGTCGGCTGTCAAAAATCCATTGCCGACTGGATCGCCAATTGTGAAAGGTGCATAAAAGCTAAAGGTCCAACGCGGAAGAGTCGAGGCTACATGCAGCAGTATAATTCAGGAGCCCCTTTTGAAAGAATCGCAATGGATGTAGCTGGACCGTTCCCCACAAGCGACTCCGGGAACCGGTATGTCTTAGTGGTCATGGATTACTTCAGTAAATGGCCGGAGGTTTATGCTATCCCAAATCAAGAAGCCAGGACAATTGTGGATGTGTTCAGCAAAAATTGGATTTGTCGCTATGGTGTTCCATCTGAGGTTCATTCCGATCAAGGTAGGAATTTTGAATCAGCGATCTTCAAGGAAATGTGTGACTCCTACGGAATTAAGAAAACCAGAACGACGCCCCTACATCCACAATCAGATGGCATGGTGGAAAGATTCAATCGCACCCTTGAAGAACATCTACGGAAAGTGGTGGACAGTGGCCAACGAGACTGGGATGAGCATATTCCAAAGTTTTTATTGGCTTATAGATCGGCCATTCATGATTCCACATCCCGGACCCCAGCCAAAGTTCTGTTCGGAAATGAATTAAAGCTACCTGGCGATTTGATATTCGGTGCTACCCCAAACGACGATGAGAACCAAGATGAAGACAGCCAAAACTCTTTTAGTAAAGTCCACGATGCAGTCCGACATCGAATAAAAATGGTTAGCAACCGCATGAAGGCAAGGTACGATCGAGCGGCAAATACCGATGGGTTTCAAGAAGGGCAACTGGTACTATTGTTCAACCCACAACGAAAGAAAGGACTATGCCCCAAATTGCAAACGCACTGGGAAGGACCCTACAAGATTGTCACGAAAATAAATGACGTCGTTTATCGCATCCAGAGGAGCGACAGTCCCAGGTCGAAGATGAAAGTTGTACATTTGGAGCGGCTGACCCCCTACGGAACGGGAACTGTGCCTATTCGGGACGAACAGGCTTAAGCGGGGGGCAATGTTACGAATATAACTTTAGATTTAAGTTAATTTAGATGAATTCCGTTAATTTAAGAATTTGAATTGTAACGTAAATTTCTACTACGCAGTTTATTTGAATAACTTCACAACAACAACCACTGTATAGATTTTTCTACATCCTTCCATTTCCTCTTTCATTTTCTATTTTGTTATTGTCGTACAATTCTTGTTAAACGTCATTCCTCTTTCTTTGTTATTCCCTCGCCTGTATATGTGTTGTTGTTATTCCTCTTTCTTTGTTATTCCCTCGCCTGTATATGTGTTGTTGTTATTGTAAGTTTGTTTACTCAAGTTTGTTGTTGTTATTGTTCACTCAGTAAGTTTGTTGTTGTTATTGTTACTCAATGTGTTTGTTGCATTGGTAGATTGTTCGTGATCTAGGTGTTACCAGATCGTCTAGAAACTTCTGTAGCGACAGGCAGGGCTCATATAAATAGAGGGAATGGAAAGGCAGTGAGTCAGTTGTGAATCAGATCGCGAATTGAAACCGTCGTGTAAAGTAAAGTGCAAAGTA
The DNA here is from genome assembly GCF_032173495.1 of Musca vetustissima. Taxonomy (NCBI): domain Eukaryota; kingdom Metazoa; phylum Arthropoda; class Insecta; order Diptera; family Muscidae; genus Musca; species Musca vetustissima. The sequence continues at coordinate 178,584 of NW_026886292.1, forward strand.
AAGTTGTGTGAATAAAATCATTGTAATAATCGTAATCAGAAAGAACCCGCGTTTTATTTGGTACGAATTGTATCGGGAAATAAAACAACGTCTACACGGGATTTAGTAAAATCCAAGAACGTAACAATAGTTTTATTTTAAGATTTATTTCTACTTACAGAACCCGAAGATTTATCGGAAGGGTCTTGGTACAATCCGCAAGGTGTATACTTATATGAAGTGATTAATTTCATATATAGCATTTTTCGGCGAAATTCGGGCGAAATAGCAGAATAACCCCAACATTTTTTCTGTAATTTCTTGTATAAAATTAAAAAAATAAATATGATGACATTATTTCTTCGAACCAAAAACAAATATTTTTCCTCAATATCTTGTTTTGTTGTCGGTGTAATTTACAAACCGCTACACGGACTTGTGTGATTTTGGTATCATTTGATTCATCATGGTGTTTATCTTATGTAGATATTTTTAAATTAATTTTTAGGTGTGTGTATGTCATTAATATGATGAAAATATTGATGTAATCTGCTATATTTTTTTTATTTTTCTCTTATCGCACTTTGCCAGCTTCACGCTCTTTGCCAGCTCCCCATACATAATCAACTTCTCGAACTTTGCCAGCTATACGCTCATACCCAGCCCCACAACCTGAACCAGTCTATAGCCAACAAACCAACATCAGTTAGCCAGTAGCTTGGAGTCCACTATAACAAGGCGATCACCAACGAGCCTAGTATCTTCAAGCCGACTTAAACCAGCTGAATATTTTCGAGCCGACAACAATCACCCGAATACAAACCAGTCGAATATCTACGAGCCGACAGTAAAGACCCGAATACCAACCAGCAGATTAGCAACGAGCCGACATCAGCTAGGCGAGTATTTTCGAGTCGACAGCAATCATCCGCATATCAACCCCATTAGCAACGTGCAACTTAGCCGAGTACACTCGAGCCGATGGTAACCAGCCGGCTATTAACGATCCAATCTCCAATATCTAGCAAACAATTCCACGATGTAAGGACCAGATTATTATATATTCCGAAATCTGAAATTATGCGATGGCTTGTATTAATTTAATAACTGCAGAAGCCATAATCTTCTGCTTCATGGTGGATAAGAAACAACAACACCTGCGATATTTCCCAGGGTACCAGGCTAGATCAACAGGCAATTGACACCTGCGGCATCGATAACACCGATCAGCCTCGAGACCAAAACCTCTATAAGTTTGATACCAAGTGCAAAAATTTTGAAAAGCCAGTTAGAGACCAAGTCCTTTATGGTATCTCAATGCAAAAAATTCACGATATAAATGGCGACAAACAGAACATCCATGCCAACTGCCGCATTGCAAGGCCTCATGACCTCCGTGGCATACATCCAAAATACCTTGCTGTAGGGACTATGTGCAAAAACCACCTCGCATTGCAAGGCCTCATGACCTCCGTGGCATACAGCCAAAATACCTTGCTGTAGGGGCTATGTGCAAAAACCACCTCTGGTAAGTCTAGTCCCCCTCCTATATGCTTATCGAGCAAAATTACTTTAACAACAAAATGTCCGGCCGTCTTCAACTAACATACTGCAACCCCATCCCACAATATACCCACATTAACTAAATCTCGAATGTCATCACATGTCTTCAGTTCTCTGTCATCTCGCACCCAAATAGGCCTCTTAGATGAAAGAAATTCACTGAGAGAGTTATGCCCGGTCAGTAAGAACCCTATACTTAAGCGAAGGACAGAGAATCTTATGTTAACGACAGGAAACTGACTCAGCTACTACATGACGATTAACCACTGGTCTTCAGTGTGTTCAAGCAGGAAAACCTTCTTGAATATCTTCCACGCCTTAAGAAGACTGTCTTGAAAAACCAAAACCCAAAGGACAGAAAAACATAGGTTAACGACAGCATTCTCCTGTCGGATATTGATGAACCACTGGTATTCAGAGCATATAGATGAAGATTGTAAAAAGTCTTAGAATCGCCATCTCGCCCCCTGTCATGAAAAACGAAGTATTTTTTACGCAAATTATTTTATGGATCGAACTAGGATTTTACCAGGCTAGATACTATTGTCCAGAGTAGTCGTTTTAAAAAAACAATACCAATAGCGCCTCTGAGGTTCGACAACTTGTATACCCTTTTTCACACACTGTTCAGATTGCAGTTCTTGTTATTTGACCTAAGTATTTTACAAAACAGTGCATCAAAGACGCTGAATCACTCCGTTGAACTCAAAATTCAGTCCAGAAGAATTGATTCAATTCGGATTTCATAATAATGATTCCCCAGAGAGTACAGACTAACAAATTTGACACAAATCGGTTGGAATATAGGTATAGCACTTATATAGAAATTATTATGGGTTCTAAACAAGTTAAAAATATTAAGGGAAACCCCATACATGCCAGATGTGCCCCCTTTGACTAAAAATTCACCTTTCCCATTTCCTTAATTTTGCATAATTACCTACAAACACTTAAATGCATCTTATGAACAAATTACGATATAATTAAAATTTAATAATTTCAATATAAATAACAAGAAAAAAACAAACATATGAATTCAATGAGGTGTGAGTTAGAAAACCGAACAACGATTTAATCGCTTAAACAAATATTAGCTTAAGAAACTGTTGTGCTGCGGATCTCTTGGTTTGTTGACTTAAGAAAACTTATTTCTTGTTCTGTTTTTCGATGTTCAGCGACCAAACCGCAAAATATAAACAAGCAGAATAATTTATTAATATTGCAAGTAATGACTTTCGCCGGTGGGAAGAGTGCGAATTCTGTTACCTTCAAAAACTTTTGCTTAATTAGTAAGGAAAATTTAAATAATGATAAATTATTTTTGATATCGAAAACAACATTTTTGCTAAATTCTTCAAAGGTAATAGAGAAGAGAACCGTAGTAGACGGCTGAGTTCAATTTGGCGAAGAAGAACTATGCCAATGAAAGCAAAAACTTTTCGTAATGAAAAACTTTTCGAAATTTATCACTTTCTTTTCGGAAACTTGTGAGTATTAGATTTCAGTCACCTGTAACCTTGATATTAATTAATTTGAAAGGAAAAGTGTAAATCTGTCATACAGGGCAATATTTTTCTTTGTCTAGACTGGAAAGAAAGTTTCTCTTTCTTTTTAGATGTCATTTATCAAAGTAATGTTTATGAATGGTGTGGCAAATTTAAAAGGTGATTAGAATGTGAGGTGTGGATTTTTTTTAAATAAGGACTTTGGATGAAGCAAATGATACTACTGTGCTCCAAAAAGGAGACAAGACGATATGTGCCAAATATAGAGGAATTAGTCTCCTCCCCATCGCACAAAAAGTGTTATCCAGCGTGCTATATAACGACTGAAGCCAATGGTCAATCTCATCTTATCAATGCTGCTTTAGACCTGGACCAGATTATCACACTGCCACAAATCGTGGAAAAGACCTACGAAACGCATATCGACACACCTATCCGTTCAGATCTGGTTAAACCCATGTCTGCGTTCGACATTCCTGCAAATTTAATACGGCTATGTAGGATAACTCTAACTGAAACAAGGTCAGCAGTTAAAGTCGGAAAAGAGTTATCGGAGTCTAACGGAGTTAATACCTAACCAGGATGCAGACAAGGTGACAGTTTGTCATGTGACCATTTTAACATCCTGCTGGAAAAGGTCATACGAGGGGCAAAGGAGAAAAGATATGGCACTCTGTACACCAAACAACACAAGTTACTCGCCTACACCGAAGACCTTGACATAATGGTTCGAACATTGCGAGCGGTAACAGCCACCTTTGAACAAATTGAGAAGGAGTCTGCCAAAGTGGGTCTGGCATTGTATCTACGCGCAAGACGTCCAGTAGACTCGGGCCAAGCGTGGAACTAAAAAACTACCTTGGCAATGCCATAAAAAAACTAATAGCATCAGTTTTGAAATTCAGAGAAGGATAGTGTCGGCCTTTAGATCAGGTTTAGAAATAAAGCACCTCGCGCCAGACCTGGTCAAATCGAAAATCGTCTAATGATGACATCGTTGATAAAATATTGCTGAAAGCCCGCTCAACATTGATGGTGCTCTCAAAATTGTGCACTACCATTGGTAGAGCGGATTCCACTGATATCTCGGATTTGAAAACTATTTGGCTTCTCCAAGTGTACGTGAACCTTATGGATAAGACATGGAATCCAATGCTAAAGAACCAATGAAACCATAACATCACGTGGAACAACAAGAAATTTAATTCTTTTCTATTCCTCAAAATTTCCTTTGTCATTACCCAAAAGAAATTTGTAACCACACCGCATAAATAAAGAGACCAGAAACCACTAAAATTTATTTAAAAATTTTGTCGCCCCATAAGGTATTCGGAAGCAAAAACTATTGCAGTTTTTGTTGTTATTTTTGCAATATGGCAAGGAATGATGATGATGATTATAACCATAATGTTTGTTGTGGCTGGTGATGCACTACCATCACCACCACAAGCACCATCAACAGCTGAAGGAAGCATCCTCATAATCATCAACAGCATCATTTCGGATGACGACGACGACGTGCCAAACATCACTTTTGCCTAGATCTGACAAAGAACACACTTGTCGTCCTACATGTTAGGAGTCAGCAAAAAACAGGCGAATAAAATTCGAAAAAAGAAAGAAAACCTAATGGAAAACTTTAAAAATTCCAACATGCAAAACTATACAAAGTTTTTTTTCTGGTCCCAAAAAAAATTTGCAACACAAAAACAAAAAGAGAAAAAACGCATAGCTTATGTTTTGTGCAGCTCTGAATATAAGTGAAAAATATATAAACTATGTGAGAATATTATAAAAAAAGAGACGTCGAAGTAGAAAAACCCCCATAAGACGATAAAAACGTACGACAAAAATAAATAGCAGATGCACAAAAATCATGCAAATATGAAAAGAAAAATTCTTCGAGTACTGCAATGGAATACAAAACAATTTGTCACTTGTTTTGCAATCGCATTTTATTTGAGATCGGGTGGCAGACCGACCAGGCAGTCGGGCAGGCAGGCAATGAGTGTGACACCACATCAGCCAGCCAGAGAGCAGCCACCAAGCAATTCGCCCATTCTTGCAACGAGAACTGGTAACAACAAAGTATTCAACATTGGCTTGGTTGGTTGCTTGACTGGCTGCATGTCTGTCGATTTGTCTGCCTGGGACTGGGACCTAAAGAAATTTGTTGCAGTAACGATAGTTTTATGGTTGTTCGTTGTTGTGTTGCTTTTTTCTTCTGCTGTTATGAGTTAGGGGAATATGTTTTTCATAGTAGATGATGGTGATGCAAATGTGTAAGTAGTCATTTGAACATATGTGCAAACAACAAAAATTTTATTATTTTTAGAATTAAGAGGATTGTATATGATATGGTTTTAATAATGAGGGCCTTATTGGGAACTTATATTGGGACTTTTAATGATCTATTGATTTTATTATTATATAAACAAATTTTCGAATAGTAGACGAGTTCTTTGATCTGGTCTTGAATATCTGGCCGAGGTGATTCGATAGGCGTTTTGTTCTCTATAGTCACAGATGCCGAAACGGGGTTCCTATGGACGTGAGGATCTTCGAAGACGAACCAAATCCAACTAAAGTTATATGTAGAAGAAACACTTTGAAGCAAAAGGTCGCATTGATGTGTCGACCGCACAACAGCCCTGATTGGGCGCCAAATAACTTATTCCCACATATAAAGAAAAATATACGTGGTCGAAACTATCATGCGGAGACTGTTCCCTTTGAGAAATATAGGGGGTGAGTGCTTCGCCGTAATTTGTTTGCCTGAAGTCTTCGGGAAATTTTGAAAAAGGAAAGGGCCCCGCGGGCTTTCACACATCGACTAAAAGCAGCGATTCTTAATCCAACCTATAAGTGAATTGATGTGTCATTCGAACGACAGCCCTGATTGTGTGCCAAATAATATATTTCCACATATAAAGAAAACTATACGTGATTGTAATTGCTTTAGCTTACGTATATCGCAAACAACATGATTCTGCTATAAAAAAAAATTAGGCCCCATGCAGGGCCCAATTAATTTTTTATTTAGAGTATGTTGATATGCAATGCAATGGCATTTTAAATGTTTATGTTTTCTGCCACTCAAGCGAATTTTGAATATGTCGTTGTAATAATATATACACAGTGTCCAACCTTATGTCTTATGTACCAAAATTACTTTCGTTATTCCGACTGGCATACTATATAGAGGAGAAATGTGTTATCTCAAGGGTTGTGTATTCGGATTCTGCCAATTTTGCTAAAGTCGAAACAATGTCGCGAGTCCGAACAAAAATCTTTAAAAGTGTTACAATTTATAAAAAAATAAGTATTCTTGCGGACCTTCATGATATCAAGACCTGCTGGTGGTCCTTTGTAGATCAAATTCAATTGAAAAATGCGTAATGAATATTACGAAAAAATTTAGCAAATATTTATTACGGAAAAGGAGCACGGATATTGTCTGGAAAATTATCCTGTCTGTCTACAAGGCATAAAGTTTTATTGGGTACCGGGAACCGTCATATTAAGAGGGTAAAATCTTTGACTAAATTCAAGAGGATTACGTTAAGTCACAACATTGAGATTAAGAAGGTTACTGAGCAATCAATGAACAGAATTTCAGAGCAGAGCATCATTTTCATAGGCGATTTAGTTTATTGGTTAGAACCACATAATGTTTGGTCTGTGTGAGATAAAATTACTTTTCTACCATTCTTTCTAGAAACTTGGAAAGACATTCGCAAATTTTTAAGTACCTGCGTCACATGCCTTACAGATCATCTTTATCTTTTGAAATTTATTTTATTCTTTATATTGAGGGACTTGTTCAACAAATATTGCGGATCTATTTTGTCTGTCACAAAGTATATCCGAACGAGAATATCTTAATGGCAATGTTTTTCAAATCATCGGCATAGAAGGATGCACATTAAAATGCAACAAAGTGCCAAATTGCAGACAATTAGGATTTAAAAATTCGGTTAAGGCCTTCGGCACACCCAAAATGTGGACAAAAAATGTCGTCTCCGTCAACAGGCAACCCGACTTATTACCTCTGAACGCCGTACTTTCCTGAACCATGGGAAAGCTAATTGGCCTGGTTTCAGAGAATTTACTAATCACCTCTTAAAAGAGCTACCCATTCCCTCAGATCCTCTGGTAGCTGAGAGAAATGTCCGTAAAATCATCACTACTGCTGCCGCCCGCTTCATACCTTCTGGTCAAGTATCCGTAGTAAAATTTCCCAGCAGAGGCGTCGACCCCTGAAGACCCAAGGGTGCGAGAAGTTATACTTGAAATCAACAGGCTAGTATACGAGCACAAAAGGAAAATATGGCTAGACCTACTGAAGCAAGGCAATATTGTCACCGAGACAAGCAAAATATGGGCAATGGTTAAGTCATTCTCGTAATCCTGGCTGATACATTTAACGACGTAACTTTGACAGACCCGAAGAAATGCGCGTTTTATTTTAACCGGCAATTTCAATTTCAAAAAAGTTAAGTCGATCTAAAGTGTTGGGCCCAGACGGAATATCCATGATAATGCTTAAGCAGCTGGATGATGATCCCGCGGTTAATTACTTAACCTCAGCCCTCAACTTGTCATTCCTGAAGTCTGGAAAATAGGCAGGGTGGTCCCGCTACTGAAACCTAGCAAGGATGCCAGCAGAGGTCAATCGTACAGGCCGATTTCACACCTGCCACCAGTCGCAAAGACACTTGAAGCGCTTCTCCTCCCATAGCTAAGAAGCTGTTTTTAGTTGCCCAACATCAGTATGGATTCCTTAACAACAACATTACAGCACAACAACATTATTACATGCCATTTCCACACATATTAGCAGAGGACATAACCGGAACAGGCCGTGAAACCAAAGAGTTATGGTGGCACCTGACCTATCGAAAGCTTTCGATACCGTCAACCATGCCAACTTATTCGAGGATCTAGAGGAGACAAATCTCCGACCATGCTTTGGAATGTTGGATAATCAATTATATGTGTGGACGCCAGTGGAATGTGGAATTCGAAAACAGGAAGTCCAAACCCCGGGAGTGAAACAGGAATTTCCCAAAGGAGGAGTCGTATATCCGGAATTATTTAACCTCTACCTTACTGTAATTCCACAACCACCGCACAGCATAGAGAATGTAATGTATGCGGATGACTACACGATCATGGCGTCGGGTCCCATTATTGATAACATATTTAAGAGGTTAAACTTCTGTATAGCTGAACTTGTAAATTTCTTCCGGCTAAGAATATGAAAATATCCGCCACAAAATCAACAGCTACACTGTTCACCACATTGACGACTGAAATGAAGCTCCCGCTAAACATAATGGTCAAAGAAGAACTGATTCCGACGGCAAACTACCCCAAGGTTTTACGTTCGATAGCATTTTCAAGTTGTCTACGCAAGCCACTGATTTATGCCATAAGCTGAGAAGAAGGAACAAGGTCCTCAAGTCGCTAGCCGGCAGCACTTTGGCGTGGACAAATACACCTTGTTGACCTCTTATTAAGCAATAGGCCGGTCAGTGTTGAGCTATGCGGCACTAGTGCGGTTTGCGAATACAACTGATACGGAGTGGAAGAATGTCGAGACCTGCCAGAATGCTTCCCTGAGAACTGCAAGAGGATGTCTTCTCATGACTCAAATGGATCATCTTCATGAGGAGACGAAGATCTTACCCGTCCATCGACACAACTAAATGTTGTCAATGCAGTATTTGCTTGGGTGTTATCGTCGAGAACGCCCCTGTCATAGCTTTATGAAAAAAACTCCCCCGCCCAGTAGTGTATTCGTGATCTAGAGAGAGAGGTCCAAAGATATAAGCTTGAACCCATAGGTCAACAAGCCTATCAAGCAGGTCTGAATGACATTTACAATATCGTGTGAATTCCATAATACATCGCTACTGAGGAGAAACAGCTGTCCCGACAAACACGAGCCTTAGCTCAACTAAGATCTGGATTGTGCAACCGCCTCAATTCATATTGGGCAAGAATTGACGGATCGATAGCGAACACATGTCGTGCATGTGGACTAGGTCGAAGTTATAATACCATGAAACGATACTGTCTCGGTCACAATTGGATGCCACTAAGTGTTGCTAACGCGTGTCATAAACAGCTTGGGTAGTGTTGCGCCTTCTTTCCTTCACTTTTTTTTTGTCTTCAATAAATGCAACTTTATTTCAATTATAACAGTTTTAGTAGTTTTTGTTTTATTCTCTCAAACGGATTTTAATAAATTTATATATCGTATAGTTCGTGCTTGAACACAAAGTGGAATGTTTGAATGTTGGGAGTTGTTTATGTTTTGTTTGTTTTTTTTTTATGATACAAAACCAAATTGTTTAGGCGTTTGATTATTTTTAAATATTTATTTTTTTGTTTTTGATTCAGTTTATTGTCTGATTGTTAATATTTGGAGAGTTTGTTGAACTGTGAGCTGTTAGCTGTCGGAGCCAAACAACATTATGGTGTGGTATGGCATGGCGGCCGGCTGATTGGTTTGCCTGTGGTAGTGTGGTGGTGTCTGTTTTTGGCTGCGGTTGTTTAGATTCAGCAGTCGGGCAGAGGGACGGACTAGCAGATGAATGAATGACTGACTGGCTGGATGGTGTGTCGATGTTCGATGCACTTAACATTGATGCCAGACAAAGTTTTGTGGCTGTGTGAATGTTTTCTACAGCTGATAGACATTGATGGTGTGGTTGGCCCGACTATTCGCTGGTTCTGCATTGTTATTTGAGTTTGCGCGCGCGATTCTCCTCATTTTGTTTTTCTGTTTGTATTCGAACAAAATGAGTCATCAAACCAAACAACCAACCGACGAGGGTGGTGGTGATACCTCGATTTTGTTTGCATTAATTGGAATTTCGCGCGACAACAATTTTCAGCCAACAGAAAATCATAAACAAAAAATTATTTATTGATTGATGGGGGTATAGCCCAGAGACAGTAGTCGTAAGCCATTGCGTGAGCGTTGGCAACACAACACATTTACTCTCAACAGTCGTTTTGAAAGCAGCAAAAATGGCATAAAAGTGAATGGCCAGATTTGTGTTCGCATACATATCAATATTTTAGTTTTCGGTAGCAATTAAATATTTTGTTATAGATAATTTATTATGGTGCTTTGTTTCTAATTGGTTAGTTTTATATGATGAGAAGACTCATTTATTTTTGGCAAAGTGGTGGTCGTTTGCAACCAAAAAGTAAAATAACACATTAATCATGAGATATAAACGAAATTTTAGCAATAATAAAAAAGAGTGCAAAGTGCAGATAGGAGATGTTTCATTAATTTATAATATGATACGATAGACAAATATGCCGCATGGTAATAATTTAGGGTGCAGCACGTAGCAGTGATGTTCGTTTCAATTTGTTGGCATACAATTTTACACATGGCAATCGATTTGCTTCAAGAGGGTGATAAAATGTTACATCGGAACAAAAGTCTAATAGTAGCAATGGGTTAAATTATACCAAAGAGTGGTAGCAAGGGTAGGTACCTTGATATTAACCCAAGCGAATTTAAAATACTACTTCAAATCAGGTATTCTATTCGCCTAATGTTGGATTTGTAAATACTCAAAATGCTGAGAGGAGTATCCTTTCCGATTATATTATAGTATTAGTTTTAGGCAATTTTTTTATAATTCTGTGAGAGAGGTAACAGAAGGAATGGACTGATATTTCCAATGATAGATAATAGATTCGGTTAGGTTGAAAAGCCTTACAGGCTTAATCGTATGTCTTAATATTGGACATATACTTAAGCCTATAAGTGGCCTGTAGTGCGTCTAGGGAAGAAAGAAATTTAGAAGAAGTCATCATAGGAATTTATTGTCCTAAACTTCTAGGAATTTCCTTTTGTTTGTGAATTTTTTGAATTTTTTTTACACCCCCTAAGATTGGTTGTTTCACGAAAGGTGTCATTTCCTATAAAATTGGTTCGTAAGTTTGAAATGGATGGGCAGTAGAACAGGAAATGTTCTAACGTTTCGCTGTCATTCTCCACACGCTCTACACCAGTTGCTTCCCTCACATCCAATCTTGTGTAAGTGGGCCTACAGGCTGTTATGTCCTATGAGAATACCGGTAAGTTTGATGATTTCCTTTTTGTTTAGAATTAAAATTTGCTTGGTATTATCCTCATTTGGGTCTCCCCACAAAATTTGTGTATGTTGTAAGATCCTATTGTGATCTGGTAAGCGAAGTGAATTTCGGTTTTAGGATATTTAATGAAAAATCCCAGTCCCGACAGTTAGTAGGAAGGGGCATCTTTTCTAGTGTTCCGCTATCCCATGAGTCCCTGTCTGGTATCATAGTTTCACATGTAGTGACTAATTTTACTTCAGGTATTCGGTCCGACCCAAAATTACTAATTGACCTGTACTTTATTTTGGTGCGGTCTAATGTGCCCGTTGTCGATCCACTAGTTTATAGCTTTAAGTCTTAAAGCTGCGACGGTCGCTTTAAATTTTATTTGGATGTCAATTGGATAGAGTCTTCAAAAAGATTTTACATTACATTTTTGGTCCATTGCAGTCCAGCAGACTACCGACGCGTATGTTAGGATGGTCTAATAACGCTCTTATAGATGCAGTGTATCATCTTTGTATTAAACTCCCATCTCAGAAGGAATAGGGCTTTATCTACTCGGTCCTGTATGTGGTCTTTCCATTTTAGTTTTCTGTCTATCATGACCCCAAGATATTTAACATTATTTGATATGGTTATCACTTTGTTTTGAAAGTTGGGTTCTTCATACTGTCCTTCTTTTGTATTTCCAGTGCCGACATTATTGAAAGCTACCTCGAGATCAATCCATACAGCTAAAGTAAATATTTTCTTTTCGAAGGTGATTTCAATGTGGTTTACCATCTCGTGCAGAGCGATTTCCACTGATATTCCCTTTATGCAAGCGTGTTGTTTGTACTTTAGCGTATCGTTGGATATGTTGCTCTTTATTTTAATGTCGAATGCCCACCCCAAGTTTGAATAAGAAAGAGCTTAGGCTTATTAGCCGATAGGATTTTGGTGTTGCGTAGTTTGCCTTGCCGAGCTTGGGTATGAAGACTACCCCGACTTCCTGCCAAACTTTCGGAGTGTACCAAAGCTGTATACAGGAGTTAAGAGTGCTGTTAATATGATGATATATAGTCCGCTCTTTTTTTGTAATAAAGCTGGGAAGACATTGCCTGGTCCAGCTGCTTTGAATGGTGTGAAGCTCTTCAATTCATCACGCACTATTTTTTCATCAATCTTAGGTTCCTTGGATCGTTTCTCCTTAGCACAATTATATCATCAGATGTCGATGTGTTCGGGGGGAAGTGAATTTTCATGAGGTGTCTTATTGTTTTCTCTATTCCATTTCCCGTTAACTACCATGGAAACTTCTTTATTTTTAAGACATAATTTACTCTGTCTAACTCTTCACACAAAATTTTCCAGGAATTGACTTTAGCGGATGTCGTCATATTTTGTGGAAGTTTTTTAGCTTGGAAGTTGTCCCAGTAAACCACAGATTTCTTGCGACGAGCTCTGGGGTTTTTGAAGGCAGATTTCATTTCTCAAAGTGGAGAACTTTCTGCGAAAGACTTTAGAATTATATCTGTTAAATTGTTGACATTCCTGTCTATGTCGTCAGGCTGTCATAGTTGACATCTCTGGGGAGAAGGGAAAACTAAAGTTTTAGTTGTGGAGAACATGTGTTTCCATAAAACAGTTGGTAATTTTTGTGGTTTAATCCAGAGATATTCTTTTTAACAGTCCAAGTTATGGTATTAATCCGATGTGCATATTATTTTTAATTATTCTGTGCGCTTGCTTCCAAAACTCTTACCTTAGCTTAATCAAGTTGTAATAAACTTTCTGATGACATACCTGCAAATAAATAAAATAAATAGTATTAAATTATTTTATAATTTTGTATAAAAATATTTATGACAATATTTAAAAAGAAAATCTACAATTTAAAATAATACGACAAAAATAAGGTATTCAAATTAAACGACGCATGACGTTTTTTAGTTTTAAATGGTATGTGCCAATTATAAAAAAACAAATTTTTACTAACTATTGTATACATTTGGAATTTATCTACACTGAAATTATTTTATTTAATAAGGTACATAAACGCTTCCACTTTTGATTTCATTATAAATTTCTGGGAAATTGTAAAATGTTTCTCATTCCTAATTGCGTTACATTGTATAAAATTTGAATTTTATTTTTTATTCCAATTGTAAGCTAACATAATAAGAATTTAACATCTGTCATATTCTTTACACACTTTCATGGGTTTTAGCCTCCTGATATTTGTTGTTATGCTAGATTTTGTTTTGTTTTTGATGGAGGCCCATCATCACACTGCCGGAACAACGACAACAACTAGCATTTGTTTACAAGATTTCCTCTAATTATTCTTCTTCGTCATTACAACAAGTTTTCGTCTACCTCTTCAAGATGCGTGCATTTACATTGTACGCTTTGCCTCATACTCTTCTTCTGTTCTGTATTCTTAGTTACAACTTCTTGAAGGTCATCTGACAATTATGGCCAAAGTATATTTCCATTTCCGTTTAATCGCCAGCGCTAACTTTGCCAGCCAGCTAACCAAGATCTGCGAGTTTCAAGCAATCAACCACAAAAGTTCGAAGAAGAACAGCAACAGCAAAAACGCAAATCCACCAAGCGCAACCAAATGGACAGCTGAAGTCCAAAGTATGAATAAGAAGAAAAAAAGGCAAGGGCCAAGGCAACAGAAAAAGAAGAAAAAAAAAACAGCAAAGTTTTCACAACAACTTTTTCTCTCACGTAGCAGCTATTGTTGATAGTTTTTGTTGCAGCCAGCCAGGCTGTAGCTTTAGACTGCTTCAAGTTTTGTCGTTTCATTCACTCATTCGTTGAGGTGTTGAAAAATGAAATAATTTTCTTGGTGTATTTTTTCTTCATATGCTGGTTGTGGCGTGCCTAAAATAATATTTTCTTAGGCGCCTGTCTGGATTTCATTTAATTGTTTTAAACTACAGGCTCTCAAATAAATATTATGGGTAATCATATATGTCATTGAGAGCGATGACAGTAAAATGCGACTAATGTTATATAAAATGAAGAATAAAATAGAATAAAGAGAGAAATAAGGGTCACATTCGGAGGGTACACAGAAAAAATAATTCGTATATTATATGAATAGTGTCGGGATTTCTGCAATTTATGAACGCAATTCATAAAACTTTACATACTTGCTTCTTGTCAGAAAGAGTGGGAAAAAACTACTCTGGAGTGTCTGAGGTTGGGAGCGCCTTTCTGTGTCACCGAAATTCTTTGTCGTTTTACTTTTTTATATTTTAATTTTATGTTTTTTTTTTCTTCGTTATATACTGTCTCGCTTCTCTTATTTATTTGCATGCTCATTTGCTGCGTCATTATAACAATCATATACAATGTTAAACATTCGGTTGAGCTAGTTGCTCGTAAAACACTGATTTATTGTATTTAACATTTATATCGAAATAATTTGGAAAATACATATGAGAATTTTGTAACACCAATACAGAAGTCGATAAGAGCGCATGACACAAAGAAACAATGGAATGCAAAACTAGTTACAATAGAGTAAATGAAAAGTCGGTGGTTGTTAGCAACAGAAACACAGTAGTCAAATAAACGGTTGCAAAAATAACAAACACCATGTTAGGAGAGTGGCGGAGAACGATTCGAAAACACAATCGAACAATGAATAGTGGTTGTGTCAAAAAACAATTAAAGAGAGAGATGACAAATGAGCGCAAATAGCGGTAAAAAAGAGCGAAGTAGGAAACTAATTGTGATATTACTGAAATATTTAAGTTTTTGGGGAAAAAAATAGTGGCTTAAGCAACGTAGGACAGCCAATTCTGAGAGGTACTTCATAATTTTGCCTGAAGTTTTCCGAGAAAATCTAAAATATAACAAGAGCAATCCGGTGAATGCGTAGAATTGATGGGTCATCCAGAGTTCAGTCCTGCCACTCGATTGCTTCTTTTTTTCCCATTAACCGTCAACGACAATCCTGATGGTCTCTAAAATGTCATAACTGATAAAGAGTCGGGGGTGTGTGAATATAACATGACAAACAAAGGCAAATCAACCCATGGAATTGGGAAGCGCTTTGCAAAGATTGAGGAGATTAAAGAAAAATCGAAACTGAAGTTTCTTGCTATAGTAAAAACGCATTTTAGAAGTGATTAGGGAATTGCAAAACAATGCTAGCATAAGTTTTTTATGTCTAAGGGGGATTAAAGCGTATAACATAGTTATAGATGATTTGTAGAACATTTACGTCTCCAGAATGTAAGGTCCGTCATTTATTTCAAGTGGTAGGATATTTATTATTGCATTCAAAGTACCTTTAAGACTATCTTTGTACACTTTTAACGTTTCTTCTGGTGGTGGAAGATAATTACAAGCTCGTTGCTTACATAGAGAGCTTCAACGCTACTTCATCTAAGATAGGTAGGGGTACCATTGGTATTTTAGGTTTTGTCAGGTCAGAAACGTAGCAATCACCACGATCACTCACAAAGTGTGAAATTAGAAAAATGACACAAGAATTTTATTTATCACTAGAGTTGAGGAAGAACAACCCAGCCTGAGGTGTACCTAAAGATTTTCCTACTGGTACTCTTCTCTCCATCCAACCAAGTAGTGTAGACAGTATCGTTTGATCTGCTCTTGATATAGACATGCTGTGATTTCATTTAAGGTTTAAAATAGTTTTTTTTTCTTATTACAAGGTCCAATAACCTTTCCATTGTCATCCTTAGAAAGAAAAATATAATAATACTCTGTATATATTTAATTTGATTACATAAACTGAAACTGTGATACCGATCAGCTTTAGTGACTAATACTAAACTACAATTATTTCGAAGTTATTTTTCATCATTTAATTTAAAAATAAATTGTATTTTTAAGTCACTCGAACACTGGCGAGGGGTTCAGCCTTCAATTATGTCCGTGTGACCTCGTCACAGCATAACAAGTAGCACTTCTTCGTTCTTCCTTGTGCTTTTGGCGGTCGGAACATTGCAATACAACCAACCAACAACTGCACGTTTTTATCTCATGTCCGTGATGGACGAGTTTGCAACGTGACTTGCGGTTGAAATGAGTTTTCGTTATGAAATAAATCAAAGGACAAAGAATAATGTTTATGATTATTTATTAAGATTGAGGTGGGTGTTTGGTCGGACGATGGTGATCCTTTAAGTGAACAATGTCAGCTGATGACATTCAAGTGAAAAGATTGGTGATATTTTTGATTAGATTTGATGCTTGTTTCTTTATCCACTTAATATTAATATTTAAAGAAAAATGGAATTGTTAGTTTTGAATAGGAAATATTAGGGGACTTTTTTTATTTCTTTAAGGAACTAATGATCTATTAGATATTGGGGTCCTGGGTTCGAATCTCAACTCAAATTATTTTCGAAGTGAGTTTCGGATATTTATATTATAAGCAAGGACCGAAAGCAATACACACAATTCTAAGAGATGTTGTTTCTAGTCAACGATAGATGGCAGCCTCAATAACACGGGCGAGCTACATCTGATTAATAATCTACTTAGCTGGAATAAAAATTATTAACGAAACTAACACAAGGCTATTCGAGTAATATGGTGTTGTTTTGTGGAATGGAAAAGAGGAGTAACAAGTGAAAAAATAGTGAGCGGGAATCACATTTCCTGCAAAACAGTAGGACATTTGTTTCATAATATAGAGTCCAAAGAGTTGGAATCCCAGCGGAATTTTTTTTTTCAAATAGGTTTTCGAATATTAACTAATCTCGCCATTAAAATCAACACATGAAGACAACACAATATAGGAATGGCTGGAAACGGCACCACCCAAAGGACAAAGGTAACACAAAAAAGCAAGGACCTCAACCACTGCATAAAATACAAGGAGATGTTGTTCCTACGCAATGATAGATGGCAGCCTAATCAACACCAATCATCTACTAATCGAATGGAAGTTGATGCCTTTTTGAGGAATAAAAAAGAAAAAACTGTGATCCGGAATCACATGTTCCACCCAAAAGGATTTTTATTGAATACAGAAAATAAAACCACAAAAAAATTTAAAAAGTCCGCACATTAACTTAAGTGTCCACTGTCGTGTAAGGCGTTACACACTGTCAATGGATCCCTTTCATTGATATTTTAAATTGATAAATCACACCATCAACAATCAAGGCCTTGTTTTCATCAAGGATATACAACGGCATATATTAATTCTTCTCTGTTGCTGTACGCATCCTTTTCATTTGTTAAGCCAAATCTAGGACAGACGAAAAAGAAGAAAAACAGTAGTGACAAAAAGGACAAGAAAACGGAAGCTGCAACCAACATATTTCCGCTTTCGCATATTGGCCACAGGAATTAAGGAAAGAAATGGTAAGCGAAGAGATTGATGTGATTTCTGTTTAACTGATGACATCGAAACAAGTAAAGATGAAGAAAGAATGAAAAACAAAACGAAACAGAAATGGATACAAATGGTAAATATGAGAAAGGAAATCAAAGAAAGCTGATTGACACATGAGCAGCGCAAGATGTGTAAAAAGTGACGGAATAGAGTAAAGGATCCTTAAAATAATAACATTCTTTAAGTTTAAACTCATTTTAAATTTTTAAGAGAATTTAATATTTTCTTCGTAAGCCATTGAATCGAAAATCTAGTTGTTCTCCCAACACACCTTAGCGTGATTGGCAACTTATAATTGCCCATTATTTCCCTGTTCCATTCCTCCCAACGCCAACAACTCTTCTATTACGTACAATTATTAGTTTTTTTTATTTAAAATATTCCTTGCATGAATGCAAATTATTGCGGATTTCCATGAAATAGGTTAGAATACTCTATGTCGATGTTGAAACTGTGTGTTCTATTCTACTATTCATAGCGTAGTAGCAATTTGCTTCTATTTTATGCCTATAAAAATACAACAACAACTATGCCAACCTGTAATCTAGAACAAGGTATTTAAGTCGTGTGTTTTGTTTTTTAATAAAAAAAACATAACTTTTTCATAAAACTATGTTGGGCGCTTTGTCGGTCTGTCTGCCTCGGTTGTGGTGAGACACAACAGCTGTGCCAAAACGCAACTCTTACAGAAGATATTACAAGAAAATAAATGTTCTAAAATAAAGTCATATCCCAACAAATGATGTTGAAAAAAGTTTTTTTTTTAATTCAAAGAAATATGGTGGCATGATTTTGTCATCAAAAGAAATTTTAAATATAAAACCCAAAGACGTCAAGCCTAAAGTGGCACAGAAGCTATATCAATAGAAAAATATTAATGCAAAACCAGTAAAACGCTTACGAATGAAGTCAACGTGATTAATTTAAAATACAGTATGTCAAGATTGAGTTTACACATGTGTAATTATTAAACTTTTTCAAATGTAGAAGCTCTAAATAACACTACTTATATTATTTTTGATATTTATTTGTTATTTTTTCATAATTGTATGCAGCCCTTAATACCATTTGTGTCTACTAAATTTAAATTTAGAACAAAATAAAAAATACCCCAAAATTCTCGGGACGATAATAAAAAATCCTATGCACAGGCTATTCTATATTATAATTTTATTATCCTGTTAAAATCATCTAAGATCTGAAATAGCTTCCAAATTATAGATCGAACTATTTCCATTGGCTGCAACTACAGATCTTCCCGAGTACGTTTGGCGGGACAGCTGAATAAATTCAGGGTGGTGTGCGGTCACTATTAATAAATTTAACAATTCGGCATATACATCACTGGGAATGCTATTCCGACGACCTGTTCGATAAGCTTGGTCTTGCGGCTTATTTTAAAATAACGTGAGAGGTCTTCTTAAAATCATATAGGTCTTTCCTGACACGTCAGGGTGGGGGAGTTTCATTCATCATTTGGTGGATATGAAGGTTCTCACTCCCTATTATAAAAATGTTTGGGAATTGGGAAATTAGAATTCAAATTCGATATTTTCGTAAAAGGTAATTCAAATTTTTTTTTATATTAGGGGTGAAAGACCTTTCACTTTATGTCCGTGAAAATAAATTTAAATTTATTTCACAATATTTATTTTTACGTTTTCCAACACTGTATTTTCCAACGAGTTAAATTTAAATTTGAATCCAAGGGATAAGAGGGTTTGGCCCCACTGTGGGAAAACGGCGGGGCCTGGAATATTGTGGTATGCATTTCCGAAAATGGCATCGAAAATGCTTCTGGGCCAAAATTTTCCCGAAGCTCTGTGGCTTTTCTTAGACCCACAGAGGCCAGATTTAAATTCCATATAAGGGGACAATAGGTTAGGTCCCACTGTGGGAAAACGGCGGGGCCTGGAATAATTGTGGCATGCTTCGGGAAAAATTTGGCCTAGAAGCATTTTCGATGCCCTTTTCGGAAATGCATACCACAATATTCCAGGCCCCGCCGTTTTCCCACAGTGGGACCTAACCTATTGTCCTCTTATATGGAATTTAAATCTGGCCACTGTGGTCTAAGAAAAGCCACAGAGGGACCTAACTTATTGTCCCCTTATATGGAATTTAAATCTGGCCACTGTGGGTCTAAGAAAAGCCACAGAGCTTCGGGAAAAATTTGGCCTAGAAGCATTTTCGATGCCCTTTTCGAAAATGCATGCCACAATATTCCAGGCCTCGCCGTTTTCCCACAGTGGGACCTAACCTATTGTCCCCTTATATGGAATTTAAATCTGGCCACTGTGGGTCTAAGAAAAGCCACAGAACTTCGGGAAAAATTTGGCCTAGAAGCATTTTCGATGCCCTTTTCGGAAATGCATACCACAATATTCCAGCCCCCGCCGTTTTCCCACAGTGGGGCCAAACCCTCTTATCCCTTGCATTCAAATTTAAATTTAACTCGTTGGAAAATACAGTGTTGGAAAACATAAAAATAAATATTGTGAAATAAATTTAAATTTATTTTCACGGACATTTTCACTTTATAAGAGGTCACTACGAGGTTTCTTTATTTGCGACCTACTTCTAATTCATAACTTATCATTGATAATTCTGGAGTGTACATGCTGTGTAAAATGCTGTCAATTGTGATCCCGAAAATTTTGAGGCAGTCAGTGGTCGAAATATTATGTCTCTCCACCTGCATAAATTAAAAAATATTTTCATCCCCGCAGTCGATGTGATAAACCTTTCACATATGTCCTCAACGACAGGACTCTGTTTTTCCAGACTTCGGCAACTATATAGGTGCCTATCGACAAATTGAGGACTTTAATAAGATAATCAACTCCCGGGTCATCCAACCCTTTCAGCATTCCATAGAGATTCCATCTGTGACACTTGCAATTGTAAACTGTAATGGTACCTCCTCGGTGGGAAGAGTTTTTATACGACGTAGTACTCTTCGCTTCACCTTTTCAATGCCTCGGTTAAAATTTGCTAATCTATTTGTATCTGAAAAAATTTAGTGGAATGTTCATTTAAGCTACCTGTTTAAAAGTATGAATGAGAAATTCTCCGAAGCGACGTTTAGTAAACACTCTAAAACCTTAACCATAGAAAAGCTAACTAGCTATGGTTAAGGAAAGTGCGGCGTTCAGTGTTCATTACCACCATCCAGTGGTCTGGTCTGATGCAGACAATTATGGGCAGGTATTATGAGCCAAGAGAAATAATGGAGTGTCATTTACAAAACCTGAGATTCACGATAATTATATCTAGGTAGTATAACTGTTATTTTGTGTTCATGCAATATCGAATATATGCTGACAGAAGAAATGTCCAAGTATACCTCCATCATGTGGACGACCTTCGTCTTTGAACAATGTTGAAAAAGTCATATGTGTATTGGTCTTGGGTAATCTCGTTCAGTGCCTAGTTCGAATGAACTAAGTCATGTTTTTAATAGTGAACTATGTTGTTCATTTCGTTTAGTTAGCTTATATTACAATTAGGTTCAGTTAGTAAATATTCATATTTGTGATGTGTATGTATAACTTTTTGTGAAATTATTAAATTGCCCCCCAGATATACCTAAAACACTACTGCAGTATTTTTTTGTTGCGTTTTGAGGCCGAAATTCGATAAAAAAAAAAATACCACAATGCACTATAGGTAATTTGGACAGTTTTTTGGGCAAAAAGTCATTTTTTCAATTTTGGAAAATAAAATCTTTTTTGATGTCATTAAAAAGAATACATGTCAAATTTTATGAATCTGTAAGATTTTTTGGGAAATAAAAAAAATAAATAAACATGGAGAGTATTAACGGTGGTGTGCGCTATTTATTTAATATATAATATTTGTTAACACGTTTGTGTAGCGATTCAAAATTTACATAGCTGACTATAATAAAAGAAATGTGTCTATTTTTTACACATAAGTCATTTTAGATAGACTTTTACTAAAATGTTTAAATTTGTCTGACCTTTTGACAACTGAAATATATAAATGAAAGCCTTCTAAATTGATTCCAATAGGTCTCAAATTGCGATTTTTTGTGTTTTTTAAGATATATCAGTTTTTTGTAGGGAACTTCAGGATAAAAAAATAATATTTTCAATATATAACAGCAAGGAAACATATTGTTGTTCACAACGTCCCCGCAAGTAAATTTACCAATAACAACAATATGGACGAAAAATACGTCAAATTAAAATAGGAAATTAGGTTATTTTGCATGCATTTGTCAAGATGCACCGAATGACATAAGAAGATAGAACTTTTCCGCGAAAAAACGAATACGCACGAATTTTGATTACGAAACAAATAACATGACTCTTAACCCTTTCAGTGTTTTTGTCGAATATATTCGACATTTAAAATTACTCTCTTCCTTCGCAATTGTTCGGTTATCCTATGTACCGTTACAATTGATGTCTTTGTTTTTGCTGAAAGACAGACAAAACTGTCCGAGGGTTAAAAAAAAATTGTTTTTTTTTGACACTGAAATGGTTAAGCCGCAAATAGGTTGTCGAAGGAAAGATTATGAGAAAAAAATCTAAATAGTGGAGAACAGAAAATGGCGGGCTTGAGTTCCTCTTAGAATATAAGCCATCAAACATCTAGTTTTTTACTTTTTTTCAGGATTGATTAAAAATAAAAAAGTGGCATATGAAAAAATGTTGTTCAATATATCCAGTGTTTACTACAATCGTGTTCGACTGTAGTAAGCATGGTTTTATCTCACTTTTACATATTAATGTTCTTTAGGAGTATTAATGGGTACTGTATTAATAGTTATTAATGCATTCTGCAAAAACATATGACATTGTAATAATAATTCCTTTAAAAATTTAATCGCGGGGTCGAAATTTTATTAACTTACTAACCTAATCGTTTTCAACCGTTTGTTGTGTATAAAACAACCGTTATATGTGTAGTTTTTTATAACCGTTGTTCGTTATATCCGGTTTTTACTGTAGAAATCTGCGTTTTCTCTTTCTTGCTTTGTTCAGTTTTTTATTTGTTTAATGAACACACTGATAGGCGTTCAATGAGGAAAGTCGTTGAACTATGCAAATTGATTCACTTGTCTTTTTGAACTAGTTTGATGTTCACTCGTTGAACGACACTGAACTGCCTCGTTCACATTGAACTAGGTCGTTCAACTGAACTAGGTCGTTCACGAATGATACAATACTAGTGTGTGCCTATGCTTCTGAAGGAAGTAGATATCACATAATGATATATCCTAATTAATTCAAATTATATATATTTTTATCATCTTAATAAAATTATTATATTGCCAATGGCGCAGAGAGAGAAAAGGAAATAGATCTTCACAGAAAACAAATCATGGGACTGTTATGTCAAAACTTGAACCCACATCAGTTTTTCTCCCGCAAAAAAAAAACTTTTCCTGGGAAAACACCTCCAAAGAATGCAGCTGTTGTAACCAAATGCTAAAAATAATGTCAAATTATGGAGAGAGAAAAAAGGAAACAAAAGGCGAGTAGAAAAAGTAAAAACAAAGATTACAACAACAAAAACAAACGAAAAATATTCTTACACTAAAGAAACCATAAAGCCAAAAACTAAATAACCAACTGTGTCAAAGTGTGGTTACAACCAAAAATACAAAATAAACTGCAAAATGAATGGTTGGCTGACTGGCTGGCTGGAGAACGGAATAGCATATGCAAGGCGTTCGTTCCTTCGGTTAAAGATAGTTGAGTGGTACCAACTGCTAGAAATGAGGACGAGCAACTGGCCCAACCCTAACCACACACAGTACAATAAACAAGGGGCCAACACCACCAACATCATCATACAAGACAGCTTTGATTCAGGAGTTAAGTGTTGGTATGGAATAACAAAAAAAGGACAAAAAAAGAAAAAAATGGAGTTGATAGTTGGGGCTATTGGTGTGCGGAACACTAAGGCTGAGCTAAGCTATTCACCCCACATAGATGTTACGGCTGCTGATGCTCTTCAACTCCTTTGAGTTCATAGTCCATACTTTGTTGTGGCTAAAAAGGATTTGTGGTGAGAAAATATCCATGTATACATGCATGTGTCCTGTATGTGTGTATGATACACACCCACACTACTACCATTCCCAAAGGACAACACACGAATAGTGTTGTAGGAGTAGTGGGTGTGTGTTTTTTAACCCACAATAACACTTTGTAGAAAAAAAGAATGGAATGAAAAAATTGAAAATGAAAAAAGAAATCTGTGCAAAAAAAACTAATCACATTCACACATACACTCATATATGTACAAACCATGCCAACAACATAACCATATTATTTCAGTTGGCTATACACAACATTGTATAGCTATAGCTGATGATGATAACATGTTATGTTTTTAATGGATAACAGAAAAAGAGGAAGAAGAAAAAAACGGAGAAATGTCCAATACAACAAAAAATGTCATCTCTTGTATGCTTGACTAACATCATTCCGCCGATCTGTATGCGGAGGTGAGAGGGTGATGGTGAAAAGAACGGTCCATTACCGAACAAAGTTCAAAATTAACACTTAAAAGAAAAATGGAAATCATTGAACCTGAAAAAGAGTT
The DNA here is from genome assembly GCF_032173495.1 of Musca vetustissima. Classification (NCBI taxonomy): domain Eukaryota; kingdom Metazoa; phylum Arthropoda; class Insecta; order Diptera; family Muscidae; genus Musca; species Musca vetustissima. The sequence continues at coordinate 202,701 of NW_026886292.1, forward strand.
AAAACAAACAGGGGAGATTAGAAGAATACTACACTTGCCATGCTTTACAGCCGTCACTAAGCCACCGAGCCAACAACATGGACAGAAATCCTCCATTGAAAAAGGACAAACAAATGGTGTACTATGAACGAAGGCACAAAAGGATAACATCGGGAAAAGGGAATAAACAAAGAAGATACGAAATTAAAACAGGAAATGTGGAAAATAAGAATTAAACGAAATTACAATGTGGTCCATGGTGAAGTTTATGACACCCTATAAAAAAGGCAATAAGTATTGGGAAGGAATATCTTGACTCACCTGACCCTCATCCATTACAGTAATTAGCTAATATAAAAATCGTATGAAGTTTTGACGGACGAAAAATAGGCATAATCAACAATATGCTATTCTACCTTGAACATGCTATTCTGCCTAGAATACTATCAGCGAAATGTAAGAACCTAGAAAGTCTGGTCACAATTTATCCAAACAATTTTTGACCGAAAACATTCCTTATGTTTTTTTCATCCCATCATAAAATCGCCCTATGAGTTAAAGAGAATGAACTTATCTCTAAAAATCGCATCGCAAAATAACCAACTAATAACTTTTTGTAATAAGGATCCAGATATGCTTTATTAAAGCCAGATGGAATATGTGACTAAAATTTATGGAGGTCTTCGGAGTTATGGTTTATGGAGGACTTCGGAATTACACACAGGTTTTATTATTCGTTTTATATAAGGTACATGTATTTATCAAAGAGGTTTCGGATTTAATATTGATTAAATCGAACAGTCAATTCGCCTACTATTGGGTTTTTAAATATAGAAAATGTTTTCCATTTTGGGACAGGTACCAGAAGGAGGTCCCATCTTTAGACTTGATCCAGATTTTTTAAAGATAATAGATTGTGCAAAATTTGGTTCAAATTGAAAATTATATTCGCCTGACATTGGATTTATAAATATTGAAAATGTTGAGGTACCAGAAAGAGTGGACCAATGGATCCCATCTTCGGGCTTGGTATAGATAATAGGTTTTGCAAAGTTTGATTAAAATCGGATAGTCCGTTCGCATGATATTATAAAATTAATTTTTAATACAATTTTGACTATTTCGTAGCTGAAGTGGACCCATCTTCGAACTAAGTTTGGAAAAAATATGTTTGTTGTTGTAGCAGCTGTGTGTACTGTGTGTATTTCTTCTTAATCTGGTTCTGCTTCTAACTCCAAGTTCATTAAGGCTGTGTCTAAAGTTCAATATGTATAGCGTTTCATGTGGACCATTACCACATGGCGGGCAGATATTATCGACCTCGCCCACGACTTGGCTACTTCTATAACACCCAAGCAGGTACTGCATCGACATCTTCTTGTGTTGACGCATGTAAGTTGTCTATTGTAGTCATGAGGAGGTACCCTGTAGCAGGCCAAAGTCGGCATTCTGGCAGGATTGAAGACTTTTCCACTGCGTTTCACTGACGTTAGCGGACACACTGGCACACTAGCCACCCAGACAGACAGACCGACTGACTAACAGACATTTGTAAATCGACTCCAACTTGTCTGTAACGAATTTTGCCCAATGAAACATGGGACACATTTTTCGATGAAGCAAATTTTTAGCTTATAAAAATGTGTATACCAACAAAAATAGCCAAAAGATAAGGACAGATCTTCCCAATCTACGAATTTAGATGACATCGGTTACTCACATCCAGAATTTCCCAGCAACATACATCGATTTGCAGACAAATTCGGATTTAAGCTTTCAGCTAAAAAAGATTCTAACTATATACCAGTCTGGTTGTGATGGAGTAGGCCTAAAAATTGTACCTTCATTTAACAATTTTTTAGCTTAGCCGGTTATAGGTTCATCAAGGTAAAATCTATGGATCACAGGGGAAGTCTTTGATGTGCTTAGAATAGAGGGTATTCGTTGCAGTAGTATTTCTAACATCGGTCAGATTCTCGTTATGCAGCTGAAAATTTACGCTGTACTTGGTGGCAAAAATTAGTTGCAAATATGAAGCTAACTGTGTAACAAACAAACCAATAAACTCAGTATAACTCTTCAACTCCAGATAGGGTAATCATCACGTATGAAAGTCAAACTACAAAAGAAATCTCCACTACTGATTAAAAACACCCTAAATAAACTCGTACATACTTCATTTAAGTTGAAGAATAAAAAAAGTTTTAAAAGGCATAAATGGAATTGAATGGTATATTGTGTGTGTGTGTGTGAGTGACACAAGTGCAAGGGCGAATGATGTCAAGGATATTTGAAAAAGGATAAATCAAAATTATTTTATTTTTTCTTGTTGGATTTCCTGGAAAGATTCGGCAGCAGATAATGACTTGTAGTTAAAAGACTTTCTGACCAAAGTCTATCCAATGTGAAATAATGAAAAAGAAATTATCAATTCCACGAAATCAAAATTATTTAGAAAATGAAATCAAAACAAATATTTTTGAAACAAAAAAAAAAAAAACTGGAAAAATTGGGAACAAAATTGCTTTATAGAAAATAGTTATTAATTAAATGAAACCAGACGATAAAATGTCGTTGATTAATTCGTAGAAGAGGCAATTTATTAAGATAAAACATTGAAATCTTGGAAATAAATGTGTTTAAGAGTCGATCTGATAGAAGAGGCAGGATGATAGAAGATAGGAGGTATATTTTATTTATGCATACAGCCACGAGGATAAGTGAAACATTGTTAATATTTGGGAATTTGAAAATATTCCAAAAATAAGAATACCCAATTTCAAAAATATAAAAAATTTTCTAGTAGTTATCTGTTAGCCTAATAAAAATATAAAAACAGTAAAGGCCAACTATTAAAATTCAAGAAAAGATATATCCGAAAATTTTCCTTGGTGAATGCTACTATATATATATTTCAGACCAAGGCCTAGGCAACATAATTAGTTGACCGGCATTTGTCTAGGAGCTTTTTAGCACATAGGTAAATACTCAGTAAGCCTTGGCGTACGACCATGTTGTGTGCAGTTTACAGTAACAGTAAGTTGGAAAATAAATTAAATGTAAAAAATTGGAAAATTTTGACCTTCTTAGCGTATAGGTAGGTACTAAGTACTCTTTGACGTACGACAACGCGTTGTGTTGTTTACAGAGACTTGGAAAATCAATTTAAATGTAAATAATTCGACGTGGATCCATAAGCGGACATCGATCAATGTAAATATTTGTACGGAGAGATAGCGCCATCCTGTAGCACGTGGAATAACTGGTTTGGTGACATGAATTTGATGCAGTGCGGGAATTGCTAATGCAGGATTTGTATTTGATATAGTGAAATCCTTGGAAATTTCCTCCGCAAGCATAAGTTCGGCATTACCTAAACACCAGACCGTAAAAAAGTTTTTTCTCGTGGTACCCTGCACAATTTTACAATCGCTTAAAAAGGAAGAGATCGCCATATTTGATGACCTAAATGCATGAGCCCGAAGCAAAACAGCAATCGACCGTATGGTTCTTCGATGACGAGCAAAATAAAACGAACATTGTTCATGGAAGAAGCACTTCGAAGCAAAAGGGTAGCAATGGGACTACTTTTTTTATTGAACAAGTGCTTTTGTAAACATATTCAAAATCTGTTGATATATGTAGCAGTTTTGTAATTCCATTTGAAATGTTATTTCGAATTAAATATTATTTCATTTAAATATATTTTGATATTTTACTGCCAGAATTTTGCGCTATACCAATACATCCTTTATTGTCCTCGTAGATTATAACAGGCTTATTTTCATTTAGAATTTGTAAATCTGTAAGCCATATATTCCGCTTTCCAGAAAAATGTTGCATCTATTGTCTGTTTCTTTAATTAATTTCATGCATTCTTCCATTGAGAATCTTTCAAGGATCATATCAATGTAATTTCTTTGGTATAGCTTCAGTATGCCTTTATTGCTACCAAGGATCCACAATCAGACATTTCGAAAGATACACTCAGATCCGATTTTACTCTCTCTATTACGTGTAAATCATCTCCCGCATTCAACACATCGTGCACGCGAATCTCGCATAGATTACTTAAAACCAAGATTGAGAAAGAAATCGTTAAATTTGTCATTCCAGCATTTAAGGCTTTTTTTATATCCATAAAGCGACATTCGTAATTTACACACCATATTCAAGAAGCATTCAATCCGTCAGGGACCTCCATGGAAATATCTGCTTTTAAATCTCCGTAAAGAAAGGCAGCTTTAACATCAAGCTTGTATATATGTAAATGTCTCTTAACGCTCACAGATAATATTATACGATTTTTGTTTCGCTACAGGTGCATACTTTTCTTCATAGTCAATATGATTATCATTTGTGTCCTCTTTGATACGAAATACCCATTTAAACTGTAGTATTTTCGTGTTAATAGGACGTGGAACCAAATTCCAAACCCGATCTTCTTCAATAGAATCAAGCTCATAGCTATCATTCATTTGTCTTTATCGGAAAAATTCATTATTTCACCGGAAGTTTTAGGTTCCAAACTACAATGAGATATCGCAGAATTTGCATTGTTTCTCACATATATTCTTCACTACGTCTCGGTCCAGATGAAATAACTTCTGCGTTGGTATATTCAGGTTTGGCAAACTTGCTTTCATTTCCGTTGGTAGTATTAGCTTCATCGGCAAACTCACTATCGTTATTAGCAGAAATTAGTTCATTTATTATTACAGAGATAGAAAAACACAGTGGTTAGAAAACAAAGGTATACACACAAAGGAGAGCAAATTTGAAGGAAAACATAAAAAGTAAATTTGGAATTTTTCAGGATGTCTCTCCACACTTCGGTTCAAACCAGTGCCTTTTGACTGGACAAATCAAGTAATTGATGCGTTCTCCGCTATACTTCCCTGGACTTACTCTTGATGACTTATTTTTCCCGCTCGTAAAGAATATATTGAGTTGTCAACAGTTATATTTTGGGCGTGTCTCAATCATAAAGGAAAATTGCTCTTCGAATATTGATTTGAGCCCATTAAAATGTTTATAAATCATGATAGAAAATACTATGAATAAAAAATGAAACCTTTTTTGATGATAAATATTCACATTAGACCCGAAATATTTATAGTAGCCCTCGTATTATATTTAGTATAAACTCTCCATATCTTCACAAGAAGTATTATTTTCTTAGGAAATAGAGTTACGAAGGATGCGCCTCCCTTTAAGTCAAGCATGTATTTCTTTCTTGACACAATTTCCTAATCAGTTTCATATTTGAGACACTTGCATGCACCTTTTTACTGACACCCCATTTCTGCTTTAAAGAATATATGTCAAAAACTGAAAAATTTAATATTTTCATTAGAATGCTAATTTATCAGATGTGAAAAATAAGTGTCATCACCGTCACCACACAGCCCAACGTCTTTGCTAGCAAAAGATAAAGTTACTTTGTCAGTGGCTCCAGAAAAGCGTGTGGCTCCAGCGTCACTAGCAGGAACAAAGAAATCCTTCTTCTACCTTTCTTGCCACAGACAATTGTCTGTGAATTATAAAGACCATGACTGACAACGCCAACGAAGACGACGACCACGACGATGAGAAGGAAAGAATACACAAATTAAAATAAGGAGAGTGACTTGCTTACCGAGCGTAGAAGAACAAAAGCTCTACGGCCATACAATGACTGTCATTGCATCATGGAAAGGACAAGAGGTAAGTAAGTGGTGGTGATGTTGGTGGCGATGACATAGCTGCCAGGACACAGTACTGCATAGACATGTGCATACAAAAGGCCTTCCACCAGGAACGGGAAAATATATCTCGGTCTGACGGTGATGGCACAAAACAGGATTACCGAGACCACATACAAAACGCATACTTATACACAAACTGATGTAGCATAGCATAGCCTTGCTCTGTTCAAATAGATGAACACACGTAACCGAGAATTCTTCTTCTTCTTCAACTGCTGTTGAAAGCCAGGGACCACAAGAAGTTTAACAACAAAACTAGTCAACGTTAAACGAGCACCACCACCAACCGACCATGGCGGCGGCGGCTTTTTGGGGATGACAGGCCTGATAAACACCACAAATACTAATACTACCACCACAAAGGCGACAACATTTATACACACACAATAACGAACGACCATCACCCGAGCACAATCAGCAAAAGCTCAGCACCTTCATTAAACAAAACTACTTGATGCAACAATAACAACAACGACAACAGTAACCATAAAATAATAACAACAATTGTTACCCCTTCATCTTGTCCATATCGTTGCCATGCCTTCAGCCGAATATCAAAATCCCTGCCATCGTAGAAAAATAACTAACAATGCTCGGGAAGACAGTAAGTCAGTCACTTGCATGCACACCACAAACACTCACACACAGAGAGGCATTCAACCGAAGAACAGCAACAACCTGACAGCCAGTCAGGACAATCCATGCACTTTGTTCTGACCTAATTCTAGCATAAAAGAATGTGCAAAACTAACAACAACAACAACAAGAAAGACATTCGTATTAGAAACACTAGTAGCGAGGTAATTTTTAAAACATAAATGACAAGCACCCATTGATGTTGTGTGTGTATTGGTGAACGTATGTATATAAATATGTATGAGTTAAATACTTGTAACTTGTTTGCAGAAGGAGAGTTTTCCAACTTTCGTAAAGTATGGAGTGATGTTGATGTTTTAAGGTAGAAGTTTTGATAGTTTGGAACTAAATTCCTAATTGGTATTGGGGGACATGCATTAGATCCAGAGGTTGAAATTATTATCTGCTGGTAAGTATTTAAATTCCTCCTTATTATTTATTATTCGCTTTAAAAAACGATTTAAAGTTAATCCAATCGGTTGTTCAATTCGCTTCAATTTGACCAATGGGTCCCATCTTGATCTAGGCTTGGTAAATAGATTGTGCAGAGTTTGGTTCAAATCGGTAGGAACTCAATAAATATTTCAAACGTATTTGATCCAAAGAAACATGGGGTCTAGACCAATATTTCGATGAGTCACATTTTTGCCGATTCTTAACCAGTTATGAACCTCTAGATAAGGATCGTCACTCACTAAGTCCCACAAGCCACGAGCAAAATTAACTTGCCGATGTTTTTCTGGGAAATTGAGATATGTGGCTCAAATTTTCCAGAAATCGAAGACGAGCCAAAAATATTGGAAAATAAATATACGAGGGCTATCATCTGACATTTCCAATGACAATTTTGACAGTTTTTAGTGGATTATCACAACAAGAGTGCATCGATGAACATAAATATTTGTATGTCGATGAATCATCATACTATAGCATTATGATTTCATGAATTTAATCGTGGCTGACTCTCGCTCAAAGACGAATTCGTGAAGGTCGTCGAAGAAAGGTTTCTTCTTGTTCGAGTCCGCACAATTTGACAATCGCTCAAAACACTTGACACTTGAAATATTGATAAATATGATCGTGATGGAACAAAAAACCTGCATCTCCTTAGATAAAGCACAGCTCATTCAATCTAGCAAGGGCTGCGGGGCAGGAGATTACGTGAACGGAGCTGATCCGCATACTCCACACAACGAACAAAATTCTCAACCATGCTATTCTCTATAAAGAATGCGAGATCTACAAGAGTGAGACCTATTGAAGCCATCCGCAAAACGAATATGACGCAAGCTCAGATAGGAGGATAGTACCTCTCTGAGGATAGTAACTTTCAGAGAATGGTACCTCTCAGAGCCTTAGCCTTTCCACCTGTTGTGACGAATTGTTAAGCCAGACAGGAAAAAATGATAGGCCACCTGATCACCAGCCGATAGATCAAGAGCCTAACATTCTGGGAAAGACCGCACCTTATCTTCTCTATTCAGTATGTAGTCTACATAGCGGATAAAATTGAACTTCTTCTGAAATACCACCCTAAGTGCTGCAGATTATTAGAAACCGAAACCCTCCCCGAATCTGTCCGAATATGAACCTGTTGAAATTTCCTAAAATTATTATAAATATACCAAAAAAACGTAGCACGGAGCACTACTGAAGTACCATTTAAGTACATCAAGGCACTTGCTAACGTGCCTATTAACGGCCCTTGATTGTGGTCCAGAAAATGCCAACAGGGCATTATAGATATAGGTCAAAAAAAAGACTCCAGGGTCGAAGTCGGGATGTCGGTCAAATAATCTTGCACAACATGGGACCGAGCAAAGAATCCTGAGGAACGCCAGCAAAATCTGTGCGGAAACCTCTATGGGAATTAGCGAAGATTCTACAAGTTTGGCTGCCAAACTGAATCGAAAGAATATAAAGACACAGTTATGGTTCCGTATTTCCTATCGAAACCTTTTCCAATAAAGCTACCAAATTCCGCTTAGCATACCAATGCTTATGGTATGTAGAAAGACTTGGTCTGAAACCAAACTGGCAGTCTCACAGAATTCTATCCTCAAAAATTTTTCTCAATCTGACCAGAATCAAGGATTTGAATAACTTTTAGAATGACCGGAGGCCGATCAGGAACAAAAGCTGACGAAATATTGCGAATCATAACAATGCAAACTCTCACACGTCAGCTCAAACTAATTAATATTTGGCCAAAACGTTGATGTGTCACCCCAGCCCTGACCAAATGACAATTTCTACCATAGTTAAATTTTCAATGTTGACTATAAGTAGACCTCGGATTTTGCATATTTGCATATTTTTTAATAATGAAGATATCGAAATTCTGATTGGACACAAATTCGTTTCAAAGGATTTAGAATTATTTGAAGGGTTCATATTTTTTAATTTTTTGCATATTTGCATATTTTGCATATGCACGAGATATGCAAAAAATATGCAAAATATGCAAAAAATATGCAAAATATGCAAAATATATGCAAAATATGCAAAAAATATGCAAAATATGCAAAATATATGCAAAATATGCATAAAATATGCAAAATATGCTAGGTCGATATGCAATAAATATGCAAAATATAGGCCAAATATGCAAAAATATGCAAAATATATGCTAAAATATGCAAAAATATGCAAAATATGCAAAATATGCAAACATATGCAAAATATGCAAACATATGCAAAAATATGCAAAATATATGCACAATATGCAAAATATATGCAAAATATGCAAACATATGCAAAATATGCAAACATATGCAAAATATGCAAAAATATGCAAAATATGCAAAATATGCAAAATATATGCAAAATATGCAAAAAATATGCAAAATATGCTAGGTCGATATGCAATAAATATGCAAAATATATGCATAAAATATGCAAAATATAGGCCAAATATGCAAAAATATGCAAAATATATGCTAAAATATGCAAAAATATGCAAAAATATGCAAACATATGCAAAATATGCAAACATATGCAAAAATATGCAAAATATATGCACAATATGCAAAATATATGCAAAATATGCAAACATATGCAAAATATGCAAACATATGCAAAATATGCAAACATATGCAAAATATGCAAACATATGCAAAATATGCAAACATATGCAAAAATATGCAAAATATATGCACAATATGCAAAATATATGCAAAATATGCAAACATATGCAAACATATGCAAAATATGCAAACATATGCAAAATATGCAAAAATATGCAAAATATATGCAAAATATGCAAAAAATATGCAAAATATGCTAGGTCGATATGCAATAAATATGCAAAATATATGCATAAAATATGCAAAATATAGGCCAAATATGCAAAAATATGCAAAATATATGCTAAAATATGCAAAAATATGCAAAAATATGCAAAATATGCAAAATATGCAAACATATGCAAAATATGCAAACATATGCAAAAATATGCAAAATATATGCAAAATATGCAAACATATGCAAAATATGCAAACATATGCAAAATATGCAAAAATATGCAAAATATGCAAACATATGCAAAATATGCAAACATATGCAAAAATATGCACAATATGCAAAATATATGCAAAATATGCAAACATATGCAAAATATGCAAACATATGCAAAATATGCAAAATATATGCAAAATATGCAAAAAATATGCAAAATATGCTAGGTCGATATGCAATAAATATGCAAAATATATGCAAAATATGCAAAAATATGCAAAAATATGCAAAATATATGCAAACATATGCAAAAATATGCAAAATATGCAAACATATGCAAAAATATGCAAAATATATGCAAAATATGCAAAAAAATATACACAGTGTGCTAGGTCGATATGCGAGAAATATGCAAAAAATATGAAAAATATTGGCAAAAATATGCAAAATATGAGCAACATATTTCACATATGCAATTATTTTAATCAAAAAAAAAAAAAAAAAAAAAAAAAAAAAAAAAAGATTTTTCATGGTAGTTTTCGAATTTGTGTGCTTTCTTTATTTTTAACCTATAGAAATCTAATTTTGTATGTATGCGTTTCATGGTTCAACTGTTAGATTTTTGGGGCATTATGAAAAATTTGCTAAATATATGTATAAAACATGCAAACATATTTAACCGTTATATGGCGATATACTAAAACGTGGACCGATATATCCCATTTCCAATACCAAACATCCTAGGAGTAATAATAATATATGTGCAAAATTTCAAAGTTCTATCTTTAATAGTGCGACCTAGCATACCGTGCATATTTTTTGCATAATTTGCATATTTTTGCATATGTTTGCATATTTTTGCATATTTTGCATATGTTTTGCATATTTTGCATATGTTTGCATATTTTGCATATATTTTGCATATTTTTGCATATTTTGCATATGTTTGCATATTTTGCATATATTTTGCATATTATGCATATATTTTGCATATTTTTGCATATTTTGCATATGTTTGCATATTTTGCATATGTTTGCATATTTTTGTATATTTTGCATATTTTTGCATATTTTGCATATGTTTGCATATATTTTGCATATTTTGCATATTTTGCATATTTTTGCATATTTTGCATATGTTTGCATATTTTGCATATTTTTGCATATTTTGCATATTTTTGCATATTTTGCATATGTTTGCATATTTTTGCATATTTTGCATATATTTTGCATATTTTTGCATATTTTGCATATGTTTGCATATTTTGCATATTTTTGCATATTTTGCATATGTTTTGCATATTTTGCATATTTTTCATATTTTTGCATATTTTGCATATTTTTGCATATTTTTGCATATTTTGCATATGTTTGCATATTTTGCATATATTTTGCATATTTTTGCATATTTTGCATATGTTTGCATATATTGCATATGTTTGCATATTTTTGCATATTTTGCATATTTTTGCATATTTTGCATATGTTTGCATATTTTGCATATATTTTGCATATGTTTGCATATTTTGCATATGTTTGCATATTTTTGCATATTTTGCATATGTTTTGCATATGTTTGCATATTTTGCATATGTTTGCATATTTTTGCATATGTTTGCATATTTTGCATATGTTTGCATATTTTGCATATGCATATTTTGCATATTTTGCATATGTTTGCATATTTTGCATATATTTTGCATATTTTTGCATATTTTGCATATTTTGCATATGTTTGCATATTTTTGCATATTTTGCATATGTTTTGCATATTTTGCATATTTTTGCATATTTTTGCATATTTTGCATATTTTTGCATATTTTGCATATTTTTGCATATTTTGCATATTTTTCATATTTTTGCATATTTTGCATATCGACAATGCATATTTTGTATATTTTTTGCATATATTTAACGCATATCGACCTAGCATACCGTGCATATTTTTTGCATATTTTGCATATTTTTGCATATTTTGCATATTTTTTGCATATTTTGCATATTTTTTGCATATTTTGCATATTTTTTGCATATTTTGCATATTTTTTGCATATTTTGCATATTTTTTGCATATTTTGCATATTTTTTGCATATATTTTGCATATTTTTTGCATATATTTTGCATATTTTTTGCATATTTTTGACATGACCCCAAATATCGATCAATTAAAGCATGAAACGCCTAAATACAAAATTTGAGTCCAATCGGATAAAGCATAAAAAATATGCAAAAATCCGAGGTCTAACTATAAGTCATGATATGGTCGTTATAAGCGATAGTAAAAAGAGCAGTGTGTTTGTGGAGCTGCACTTTTATCTTTTTTAAATATTTTCTAATATTGTAATATTGTCCTCAGTTCAATAACGCTGTATAATAATCGAAATTGATACCACTTTTTAAGGCATCTCAAAAATTAAAATAATTTCGCAGTGAAATGGTGAAGCCATGTTACCCATTGTCACATATCGATGGAAAATTTATGGTTTATTACGATTGAGCATCTCAAAAACTACAACTCGGAATCATCAGCTAGAATTGGGTCGTTCCGGAACGAAATAGTTCAATGGAACTATTCTACAAAAAGAAGGGTCGGTACTAGTTCCGTTTCATTCGTTCATTTAGTTCTCCATTCGTTCCTTTTTGCTCTTGTTCACCTAGTTTGTCCGATCGTTCATATAGATGTTCCCGGTGATTTAACGAATTGACGTGTATCAATGAAGGATTCAAGGAACTATGGAACTAAATGAATAACCTATTTCATTGTGCGGAACTAATCAAAAAATATGGATCAGCTTCAGAGATGATCCCCTAACTACTATATCATCAGTTTGTCTTTGTTTTTGGTCAAAAGTGAACTCACGAACTTTGCACAGAGATTTCTGAGATAACAATCCCGTTGGGCTTTTCATTCTCTTCAGTGCCTATTTTAGCATGACTAGACCTATCATACCAATTCTTCAGGGCCAGCCTTGCCAAAAAAGCCAAAGGAATGATTTTTCCCCTTTGATTTATTATTTTTGAATTATATTTATTTTATTTGTATTAATTTATTTTATTTATTTACTTTTATTGAAGTAAATATCACCGCACGTTTATGCTAGAACAAATAAATAATATTCCTCCACTTTTTAAAGTTCCCACCTTTGCGAGCACACAACTTTTATGAAGTAGTACTAAAAATTGATAAAACATGTTTGCAGTCACTTTTCAACACAGCAAGCGACAATAAATGGTCATTAAGAAGAGCAACAACAACAACGACACTGACTATTCCAGCGTCATCAGTGGCAATCACAACTGTTTGTATTCCGCATAAAGTTGATTATTGTCATTATTGTGGCACTTACACACACATACACGCATGCAGCTACCAAACATGCATTTGTTCGAGGCAACACCACATGTCTCATAGCATCTAACGTCAGCTCGCTAGCTAGAGCTAATAACTATGGACAACAAGGACAATGAAAACTCATAACGTAAAGAGTTGCGTGATGGAAAACCACCCAAACCAACCACAAACACAAATACACACCAATCAGACATACATCCATAAAACATCTAAACATTTGCAATGAAACGCAAAACGACAACACACGGCGACTACGATAAAAGGATCCAATTCAGGAAATTTTGGTTGTTTATTTACTCGGTTGACCATTTGGTGGTGGTGGTGTGTGGCGGTGGTGATGCAATCATGTTAGAAATTTTTAAACATAAATATAGCACCAGCAGCTACGAAAGTAGCAATAACAGCAACTAGGAGAAGAATAGTACTATTAACAAATATCTATACACACACAACAAATAGACAATCAACACACAAATGAAGCCAACCAACCAACATTTGGTAACATGTCCGCTAAACAAACATTCAATGCATTGCACAGTGATTTTTGTTTGCAAAGGATAGAAGAATGGAAAAGGAATTACAAAAATAATTTAAAGAAATTGGAGATTGAATTGTATGTCTTGAATTGCAATAAATTTGTTGTTATACTCTTAGCATTGATGCATTTATGTAGAATGGCGCCCAACGGAGGGTTTCGAAGCCATCATCTTTAAAGAAGAGACTAAATATTTCGGTCCATCCTGATAAAATACAATATCGCGGCGAAACTTGCGAAATAATAAATCCAAAACGAATTTCCCTTATCTAGTTCCTTTTGCTACAGTCGCTTCTTTGCTCTCGTTCCCAAAGTTTAGTCTCTAAATTAGATCTTCACGTTCATTGACCGAATTAACTAAAGTTTGTCAACGAGATATTGAACAACAATAAATCAATTTTAAACTAAATTAATGACCTAGTTCCTTTTGGGGAGCGAACCAAAAAAATATTTCAAGAACAAAATTCCGCAACTCTGAATATATTGGACGTTGAACAATGACAATTCTCATTCATCTTCCTTCATACTAACATTAACTAAACTAACATTAACATCATAGACTGAACTTTTCATTGCGTTCTTTTCAGTTCCTTTCGTTAAATTGAACCAGTTGTGCCGTTAAATAAAGAACTTTACTTTCTATGTCATTGCGCGTTCCCGCGAAAATTCCGTACTCCCGCGAAAATTCTGCAAACGTTACTCACTGACACATGAATATAAAAAAAATATAAATCTGTGTAGACTGGCCTTCCATTTAAGAACAATGTACCAAAATAAAAAAAAGAAGATCTTCAGAAAGATGTTATGTTATGAAATTATAATTGAGTTAGGGTAAGAATATATAGTAATTCGCATTCACTTTTTTGCAAGATGCGGATATATGTTTCACTATTCCTTGCCGAAGGTGCCGACTTCTGAAGTAAAAGGACATCGATAATGAAAAGTGTTGGTCTCGATCTTTGTCAGCTTCCCGCTTTTTCTGGTTTCAAATTCGACATTGTTGTGGTAGCAACCTTTTGTCGAAGTCTTCGTTTTTTCGGAACATAGATCCACCTGCCGTGGATCTATGTCCATGTTTCCCGTAAAATGAAACAGGGAGTTCCCCAAGGTGGAGTAATTTCTCTGGAACAGGATAACCTCTACCTTTTTAATATTCCACAACCAGAGGATAAGCGTCTACGTAGCTGATGTTGTGAGTTTCTTCCACACTGTTCACCATTTGAAGGGGATAATGGAGAAAACCAATTACCACAAGATAATGGCCGGCAGCACTTGGAGCTCTGATAAGTAGACCTTATAGACATCTTATAAAGCAATATGGCGGTCAGTGGCTATGTAATCTATGTGGAGCCAGTATGATTGGCGAGTTTAAGTGATATGACAGTGAAAGATCATACAGAACTGTAAGAATATCGCCCTGAGAAGCTCAACAGGGTATCCCCTCATAATAACAATGTACAATTTTCAAGAGGAGACGAATATAAGACATTGTTGACCTCCTATAAAGCTGTAGGTCGGTCAGTGGTAAGTGGAATGTACCAACAAATTAGGAAGATATCCAGAAAGATTTTATGTTATGAAATTATGATTGAGTTAGGGTAAGGATAAAATGTATGTTACGGTTGAATAGGATACATTTAACGGCAAGGATCGTTTCTTGAAATATATAGTAATTCTCATTCACTTTCTCCGGAATAATTTAACCCCTACCACAACCAGAGGATAAGCGTAGATCTTGTGAGTTCCTTCAATCTGAGGAATATGAAAATATATGCCAGCAAATCGACTTCCATACTGTTCACCACTTGAATGAAAAAAGTTTCCGATCAACAATTACCACAAGATAATGCACTTGAGGCGCTGATAAGTATACCTTGTCGACCTCACATATATTCGGACCTGTAAGAACTGCAAACCACTGAACTATTTTTATGAGAAGGCGAAGATCATGCCTTTCCATCGACAAGACCAAATGTTGTCGTGGTATCTGGTATCTGCTTGGGTATTATCGCCGGGAACACCTCTGCAAATCCTTATGGTCAGGCTTACCCCGCCCAAGCACGCCAAGAAAGATCTAGAGACTGTAGTACTTTACCGCATGAATGATATACCTAGAGACCATGCACCATCCATAGTAGCAGAGCAAAAGCAGGCGCCTTGATAGACTCGTGTTGTCCTACAAAAACTAATATTGGGTTGCTTCAACCGCCTCAATTCCTTCCTATTAGGCACGAATATATGTCCCGAAATCTAACACATGCCCTGCAATTGCTCTACTTAACTTCCAAGCTAAGCCTACCCACTTATCTCTGAATTCTTTATAGAAGAAGTCCATACTGGGTGTAAGCTTCCAGAATTTGAATACAGAGGTGCCAGACCAGAGTTCTCTAGTATTTCAGCTGCTAAAACAACGACCGATTTCCATATTCATGTTCAGCCTAGTATCATATGTCGATTTAAATATTTCAATATGTCTCTTCGTTATGTTTAGCGTAGAGCTTTAAAATTTTCAACAGACCTTTGGTAATACTCTCCTAAGATGTTTGGTATTAAAATGAAAATAGGTGCGCAAATGGTCAACATTTTCAATATTTATAAATCCAATATCAGTCGAATGGAATGTACGGTTTGGACCAACCTATTATCATCACCAAACTTGATCAATTCCGAAGATGGGACCCATTGGTCCACTCCTTCTGGTACCTCCTCCACAAAATGGTCAAAATTGTACAAAAAATTAATTTTGAAATATACAAACAGACTATGAAACAGACGTTCCCGACGTTTTGAATGTTGCAACCGTATTTTCATGCTTATAAAGCTATGTAGTATTACCAAAATTCAAAATTTCTAATCTTTGTCCTCTTCGAAAAACGTTTTGACCCAATACATTCATTTGCTATGGAATCCGCGTCCGATTATTTATAAACTGGCCAATACTGTCGATTTTTTTTATATTTTACAAAATGATAATGATAATGTTTCTACGCTGTAACTACTTGGCGTAAATGGGAATTCAGAAAATATTTTCCAAAAGTGCAATTTATATTTCAACGCTGTGCAATACATCGAAATATTACAATGACCCATATGCGAGCGCGTGTGTATTGCAAATATGTAACACAAAACCAACAACAACGATAACGACGAAGTATTTGTTTACACAATTCAAATATGTTTTTCATTTCTCCATAATAATGATGATGATGACTATTTAAGAGAGGGGGATACGGAACACAGAGAGGTGGAGCAGTGGTAAATGAGTATCAGGGATTTCGTTGCAACTCATTAAATGAATGCATATTGTTGGTGTTTACACCAAATGTTGACACTCGCTATTCGGCTGTGGTTGTTGTTGCTGTAGTGTTTGTTTGCTGGCTGAGTGTCCACTCCCCTCACCTTTCATTTCGATGAAACTCTAATGGAATTCCCCAATTCCTTTGTCCACAGACAATGGATTTATGGACAAATGTATTTTTCACATCCACGTATCACTTGTAATTCCGGCCAAATGCAATGTGTTTTGCATACTGAAAGGGAGAGGGATAGTTAGAGAGAGAGGGATACAAAAAAAGATAACAACTCCATTTTACAAAAAGTGTTGCTATGAAATGTTGACTAGGGACAAGAATAGCAATGCCTGAAAACAAAAGGATAGCGTGATAAACGGAAATACAGGTGAATATGTTCTTGTTTTTGTTGGTTTGTTTGTGTGTTGTGTTTTTTATACGGGAGTAAATTGTGGTAGGTTAAAAAACATTGGCGGCAATTTACTTCGTGACAATAATAAAGGTGGAAAATGTTCTAAACATTTGGTGGTGTTATTTTTATTATTTCAATAAAATGTTGTAAGACATAAGTAGAGTAACTTCGGGTAATGTGGACCACCATTTTCTTTTTTTGATATTGTGGGCGTAACAACGGTAAAAAATAAAAACAAATTGTTTTCACAGCATGGTAGATTTGTTGGCTAATTATATTCCAGGTCAAAAATTATATATATTTGTCCATAAAAATGTTATTGCATTATATTTCAAAAAACTCTAAACTGCAAATAAAAATAACTTGGCGGGTAATGTGGACCAGTATGTATGGGTAATGAGGATCAGTAAGTTAAAGGTAGGTTGTGGATTAATTGTGATAAATATCAATTTATTACACTCTTGGGTAACAATGAAAGCAAAAATATATGGGTCCATGTTTTGGAATAGCCCCCTTTTAGGGGTACCACCACATTTGCGGTATTTTGAAGTTCCTTGCTTCATTATCCAACCGAGGCACCTATAATTTCGGATATCGAGTTTTCAGAGGATAGAATACCTCCTCGCATATTAAATGCGTCCTTGTTTCGAGCTCGTCCTCATGAAAATGTCCCTCTTTTTTATAGTGGTCCACATTACCCGACATTGAATATTTTTATTTAAAAATAATTATCGGCTTCAAAAATGAATAAAAATTTAAAAATAATCGAAAGTAATTACAGATAAACGTGTATTTTTGTTAAAGAAAACAAGAAAACCACATAACCTCTTTATATTCGAGAAAAACAAAAAGTTCGACTATTTTACAAAATTGTTCGACTATTGTGCTAAAAAATTTTCAAATCACACTTTTGCAATCAGAGCTACATTTTCACCTACTAAATTTACAACATTGCAATTATTTATTAAAAACCAAGTTTGATGTTTGTTTTCACTAATTAGGAAAACATTTATCAAGGCGGCATTGGCATATTTCAAGCATTTTCTTAGATATGGGGGGTGGTCCACATTTGACGCATGGTCCACATTACCAGAAGTTACTCTACGCTAAAAATATGGACTACAAGTGAAAATCAAAGCTCAATCATTTGCCACATGAGTCAACATTTAAAAAATTGGTGTACTATAAAATCGCACGGATACAATTTGAAATTATACAAATTGTCCATAATGAGGTCATCGTCAAATTTGATCTAAATTTCGTAAAATTAAGACGAGCAAGTCAGATCGTGTCAAATTTCATCAGATTTATAATATTTCGAAATATTGATCATTTATTAGGAGAAGTATCAGAAGGAGTGGACCAATAGACTTCCACTTTCTAATTTGAGTACGGTTGAGAAAAATATTCCAATGTGTTAATTTGGATGAAGGTGTTAGAGGTGTGGTCCGATGTTTTGAATTTATGATATTATTCTAAATTTACAATAAATATGACCATGTACAAAATTAGTATCAATGACATTTCAGTGGCTGGTACAAACCAGTCAGACATAGGGGCATGTCAAATTCCTGTTAAATCAATAGGATGAATGTGCGGAAAATGCTCGAGGGTACACCCCTAAGCTATGCACCATCGGATAGGACATGGAAAAAGGTTCTAGAACCAGTTTATATTTCGGTCCCAAGTATATTGGAAATTTAGTTATTTTGAATAATGAAAACCCCATATGAAATTTGTTTTAACCCACTGTGCGAAAATGCTCGAGGATACACCCCTAGGCTATGCACCATCGGATAGGGCATGGAAAGGTGTTCTAGAACCAGTTTTAATTTCGGTTCAAGTAAACAAATTTTGGTCTCACGCTGAATTTAATCAAGCGGAGCAGTTGTTACATATCAAAATTTGTCGAAGAAACAGATTATACTTTTCTTCCAGGGCATGGAAAGAGGTTTTAGAACCAGTTTTAATTTCGGTTCCAAGTATGTTGGAACTTTGGTTATTTTCAATATTAAAAACCCCATATAAAGTTCGTTTCAGCCCACTGTGCGAAAATGCTGGAGGGTACATCCCTAGGCCATGCAGCATTGGATATGGCATGGAAAGAGGTTCTACAACCAGTTTATATTTCGGTTCAAGTAAACAAAGTGTGGTCCCACTCAGTATTAAATCAAGCGGAGCAGTTGTTATATGTCCAAATTTGTCGAAGAAAGAAGAATCCCAATCGAAATCGACATTTTTGTTAATTTATTTGTAAAAATCGACACACCCCTTTTTGGGCGATTGTCAATTTATGAGCGATTTTACGAGAATAACCTTCGCTCTTTATCTGAAAATCGCCCATAATTGAATTCATTAGGCCAGTTTTCACCTTTCATGCTTGGACTTTAATTTGTTGGGGCATTTCTCGATAAAGTTGAAACAAGGTCCTCAAACCGTTGACCGGCAGTACTTGGGGTGCTGACAAGGAGGCCTTTTTGACCTCTTATAAAGAAATAGTCTGCTTGGTGGAGTTATGTGATGCCAGTGTGGCTTGAGAATGTAAGTGATACACAGTAGAAGAATGTTCAGACTTGCCAGAATGAATGCCAACTGCACAAGGGTGTATCTTCTTCCTGATGAAGATCCCACCCTCCATCGGCACAAACAAATGTTGTCGATGCAGTACCTGTTTGGGTGTTATCGTCGGAAATACCGCTGTCATAACTTTATTCCTCAAGGAACCTTGAGAAAGATCTTCATGATCCCTCTCTCTAGATCATGAAGATCCTTCTTGAAGTGCCCAAAGTGCAAGAGTGAACCTTTAGGCCAACAAGCCTATACGGCAGGCATGGATATCGTTCATACAAACACAGTCGCCCGGGCTGCAGAACAATGCCATATGAATGCTATAGTCGGAAGCCATCCATCATCCAGGCAAAGTTAAGATCAGGATGGTGCAACCGTCCTACTGAGCTGCAATTTATTGCACGATACGTAACATATGTCCAGCATATGCTCTAGGGTCACACGATACGGACCCCCGCAACCCATAGGCTGGGGGAATATATCTGTCGGCAAAACCGGCTGACACTTTTACTTGTTTTGCTACAGCTTGATTATGAGTATGTACCGTTACCCAATTTCTTCCTTACAACCCATGTCCAAAAACTTCAAACTACCCAAAATTGTGTAACAATTTAAAAATTTTAAAGAAATTTACGATGTGTTTTTTG
The DNA here is from genome assembly GCF_032173495.1 of Musca vetustissima. NCBI lineage: Eukaryota > Metazoa > Arthropoda > Insecta > Diptera > Muscidae > Musca > Musca vetustissima. The sequence goes on from NW_026886292.1 coordinate 223,325, forward strand.
AAAACATCACTAAACACAGTAAATGATACCCTAAAACTGGCAGCTACCATTTCCTTGCCGCACTTCCGCAGCCTTGTCCTGTGCCAAAGCTACAACAGACACGCAACAAAACAAAAAAGAAAAAAACACATTGTACATTTGCCAATTACATACTCTGTAAACATATTTGCCAAACTTTAACCTCTTTGGCAGCTAACTTTGGTGGGTTACATTCCTTGCAGCAGCAGCAGCATCGAATGTGATGCCAACAATTCCAAAAAACACATTACAATTCGAAAGAGAAAGATATTACTGGCAAAAAAACACCGCAGCAAAACTGAAAAAACATCTCTGTGGTTACAGACAACAATTCTATGTTTGTTCAGCCATCGGTCGCTCGCTCGTTTGCTTACTTTGCCCGCCTAGGCCAGAGGGCATGAATGTCTGAGCATTTCAGGCATTTTCATCAAATAACTCAACCAACAGCAACAACATTTCTTATGCAGGCTCCAACTGAAGAGAGCAGTTGAATAACAGCAACAACAATAATAAAAGACCCATATCAATAATACGATATATGTGTGCAAAATGTGTGTTGCTTTACGCGCCGCCACATTAGAGGAGAGGCTGATGATGATGAACTTTTCCATGGTTACAACACATGCCGCCGCGGCACACAAATGAAATAAAATTCCTAACACGAAATAGTTGATGTTGAAAATACACAGTCTGCCACGCTTTGAACAATGTAAAAGGGGGTAGGAAGGGGGGATAGAGGCCGACACAAGGGGGATTATGGCAGTAATGAAAAATAGAGAGAAAAAAACAGAAATACATACATCCAGAAGTAATCACATTAACAAATGGGTGCAGATATGTAGATAAACACCCATGGGGATGAACCAACAGACACTGAGCGAAATAAACAAATATAAAAACAGTAAATATATAAATGCTGGCAAACACATTTAGTATTTCTAGATTTTTTAGAGATAGTCTCCCAACTTGGACTGAGGTTGAGGCCAACAATGCCAGCCAGTGAGCCAACCAACCTACCAACCCAGCCTGGCAGTGTTGCAATGCCTCGCATTGGACTTAATGCGGCTGGTGCCACACTCTTACTGCAACATCATAACAAAGCCATCAACAATCACATACAAATGCAGAATCACACACACACTCACTCACATCGCAGCCAATCACATGGAGAACGCTGAGAGACAAGCGCCGGGTAAACAAAACATTCCCAACAACCGCCAGCCAGCCAGCAAACAAACAAATACAGACACAAAAGGAAGAGTTGAATGCATCATCCCTAGAAGCAGATTCAAAAACACAATGAATCCTAAGATGGACCAGAGCCAAAATATTACGAACCCACACACATACATACAAACAAATAAGTTGTTTATCACTATCTGCTGGAGAATACATCTAAACTTTTATGAATAGGCTTTTTTCAGTGGTCATACAAGGGGGAGAGAGAGACAGGGCGGGCTTGCTTTTCGACAGATAAATGACGGGAGACGAACAGACAGTTGGTAGACAAAAGTACAAAAAACGAATTACATGCTCCGAACATGTGCTTGAACTAATTTCATTGAGAAAATTGCTTTAAATTTATCTGAAAGCCCCAAGTGTATTCGATTATTGAAAATCATCTGCTTATTAACGCTGTAATTGGATGGGTAGATAATATGCAAGAGGCTTTAGTGTGGAGATGTTATATATAACACAATAACGGATCAATATCAACAAGTTATTGGCGCTATAATAATTTTATAGAAATAATCTGTTTCCAATTAGAGCCTAAAATATGAAGAAATCGAAAATCTGCATCGCACAAATTCTGATAATATTTGATAGGCATAATGATATTTCCCAATTGTCTCCCGGGACTCTGAGGGAAAATATGAAAAATTCGACATTTTAAAATTATGATTTCATTTTCGAAAATTACTCCTCTAGAGCTTCTTTTTATCAATGTATCAATGCTGCATACATTTTATTTTTTACAAAATGGGATTTATTATTATAATGAAATTTCCCCTTCTCATCCAGGACACTAACAGATAATTAATGTATATTGCGGAATTCATTTTGTGCATATGCACATTGGACCAGAAATCCAATTTTTTATATATTTCAAATCTAGAGACGTTGAGCTTTTTATCATTGTGGGCCACGGTTTACAAATGACATGAGGTGAAATTTAGAAGTTCATATTTGTGTGAATATAATTTGTATTTGAAAAATTATATTAACATGAAATCACGGTAGATAAAACAGATGGAACTAGTGACCATAACAAAGGTGGAAATTATTAGCAATTTGTGCTAATCACGAAAAATTTTTTTATAAAAGTCATAAATATGATTATTTTCCAAAAACAAAATGAATTTCGGAACATAGTGCCAAGGATATTAAAGAGTTGTATCACACCTTGATATGTTCTCTGCCTAGAATTTTGCGACCGTCTGCGGCAGTTCATACATTTAAAAGTTGTTGCCGTTAATACAAAAATAGTCGTTAAAAATTGCATTTAATAAAAAAAATCTTCAAAACTTATTAAGTATAGTGTGCTATACCGTTATGCCGATAATACACAAACTAAGGATTTAATTAATACTAAGATAGAGAATGTGGATTGAAATTTGGATTCAATTTATTTGATTTTCAAATTCCGATTTCACATTTGTAACCAGTGAACATAGCTCTAAAAAAGGAGTTCAGCAATAATTTCATTAATTCTATTTAAAAATAACAACAGTTTTCGATCCACCCTATTGAATTTTTACATTTTTCTATCAGAATCGTAATCAACGTGTCCGTTCGGACTTATATGTGATATTTATTTATTTCATAAGCCCTCTGGTCTAATTATGACATATGGTTACATATACGAAAAGTAATCCTCTAGAGTTTACTTTTAATATGGAGCTCCATACTGCATCCATCTAATCTGGGGTTTTTTTCGACATTCTAAGATTTCTTTTGCATGATAGCTATATATTCGAAAAGTGCTCCGTCTGAGCTTTCTCACCATTATTTTATTCGCAAAATTGAGTTTCTTCTAAAATCTACTCCCAAAGAATATCGGAAGAGCGAATTTCCACATTCTGTTTGCCGAAAGTCTTCGGAGAATTGGCTGAAATTAGCGTCTTTTTGACTGACCAGGACATGTAATTGATGAATCATTTGCCCTACAGCCCTGACTTAAGTAATCATTTATTCCCGCACATCAAGAAATAATGAGGGGTCTCCGATTTTCGCCGCCAGACGAAGTTAACACTGGCTCAGCGTGGAAAAAACGCTGTCTAAATCGACGAAGAAACAAGTAAAACCTTCTTCAAATTCTTTACATATCCTTCACCATCCAAGATTTTTAGTTTTCGTTTATTTTAATTCGGTTATAACGAACTTGTTACAAATATCCATAATACTTAACGATGACAATCCCTGTGTATCCCTTACCTTGGATACAACGAACAAATTTACCTGAATAAAAAACTTCAGAATACGAAGTAAATCGATATTGAAATTTTTTTGTAGGAAGATTTGACACCCTATGAGAACATAAAAAATCAAATTAGAACGAATCCGGTTTAAAAACATTCCCAAACCACCCAATTGATTAAATAATCGGTGGTATCCTTATATGAGCCGCTCAGTGCACACACTGAACTCCTCTACCTTGTGGTGGAGGATATAAAAATTGATTTTTTAGTAATGATTTAGATTCATGATCGAAAATGTTCACTTGTATGTGCGACAATAATTCAGGCACCAAAATCCTCCGCATACGTTGAAAATCGTACTGAGAACTCGAACATAAAGCGATAATTGCATAGGAATTGCATTAATTATTTCATTTCACTCTCCTTGGAAATGGGAGCCGTTTGTAATTGTTTAGCTAGCCTGAAAAAAGCCAACAGTTTGTGAAATGATAAACATTTCTGAATTTTGGATATCTTGAAATGCGGTATTCAATATCGCTCGCTGTATTTCTGTGCTTGTGATGAGCATTTCAATGGCTTAATGTTCTCTCGATTTTAATGTTTCAAGATTTTCAATGGGCTTGTAAATCAATACCAATGCTTGTTAATGTTTGTAACTTTGCACATATATATTTGAAGATTTAAAAAGGAAGAAAAATAATTGAATTCGCTCTAAAATTAACAAAAAGGCGGACCTTTGAAAAAATATTTTTTGGAAAATCGCCAATTTTTAACCAAGAACCAAGTTAAAAAATAAGGAAGATCTTCGCCGAAATTGACCCCGAGAATGGGGGGTCCCTTTAATGAACACAGAATGACCGGTCAGTGATCACTAGAGATGGTCCGTCAGAAATAGCTATACATACATTTGTATAATACATTCAGAAAGTGAAACCCACCCAAAACCATTCGGTTTTTGACAAAAGAACTATTTCCATTAATCAATTTGGAAATTACGTATGCTTTACTCAAATCCACATCGAATTTCAAAATTTTCTTCTCCAAAAAGTTCAGAATTTTTTCAGATCTAGTAAGGAATAGTCAGATATATGTAAAAGTAATATATATTCTTGAAAATAACAGTATATGGTAATAATATTGAAATAAATGACGTTTACTACATTTATTACATTTTATACAGGTATATGACGTTTTCGACGTTAACACCTTTTTGACAGTCGAAAACCTAAAAATTCGTCACACGGACCATCCCTGGTGATCACCCCAAAAATTGTATTTTATTTTTAATGTTTTTAAGTCTCTGATCTCTGCAGTCGCTAACTTTGGCTTAAATATGTAACATCTAGCAAAAATACTGATGTTCTTTGAATTATTATATTTTAATTCAGAAGCAACTCAAAATTTCAATAATTCTTTGTTCATTATTGTAGTTTATTTCCTTTTTTTATATAGCTCTTTCCAAATCCCATATTTTTCATCAGTCACACGTTCTAAATCCTTTGAAAGACACTCGACTTTTTTATAAAAAAAATTGACGTAAACAACACATAGTATGACTCACAGACAGTTGTTGTTTGCATCACAAAGAAGGAATCTTGGCAACAATACAGGAAACAATGCACAAACAGACAAACAGGAGATGTGGCAAGCAGCAGCAGAGACTCATTCGATGCGTGGGAATGAGATTTGAGGTATTACTGCAAGTGATGCTGCTTCTTTTCTGTCGTTTCCTTTGCTTCAGTTGAGATACTAGCAGCAGCTCGAAGTGTTATGATAGGTGGGTTCTTCTTCGTTTTCAATTTCAAGACACAAAGAAAATAAGGGAAAATTTTGTTCGTTCCTTGTTATATGGGAAATTCTGGGAATATGCAAACTTTGCAGGTAGTAATAGGGTGGAGTACAGGGATTTGCATTATAAAAATTCAGAAGAAGAAAAAAATATAAAAGAGGCTTAGGGAATGAGGCTATGCAATATGCTAGGAAAAGGCATCCCTATCGAAAATTTCAAATTTTAAGTTCGATCACACTTCGAAACCTGCCCACCCCAATATCCTCCAATAATAAGGATGATTTCCATAATATTACTGGAGAGCAACAATTTATTTGCAATGCAATGAAATGGAAATGAAAAAGGGATGCACAGGAAAAAAATGGAAGGGAATATATTTACACGTAAAGTAGATGCTTCTGGCATCTATTTCCCTATGCATAAAGGATGAATGCATCGGAATGCATACAGCACAAAGTAGCAGCAACAACATGACAGAATGGTGTAACTAAGGCGGCTAAACCTTACAGATGTCGGTGGCATTTCAAATTTGAATTTTTGAATTCCTTTGTTGCAGCCAGCATCCAACTGCATCATTTGTTGATCTTCCTGCTTTGGTGATTGTGGTTGTGGTGCTGGTTGTCTGTCGGTTCAATAGCAGTTCAATTCGGTTTCATTTTCGCGTCCAAACAATTCCACTGAGCCAAAAGAATGTTGTCGTCGTCGAACACACTCTGAACCATTCATACAACGCGAAATACGCCAAATGATTATTGAATATTAAAATAACATAATTTCTTGAACTAAGTGGGATTGCTTGAATGAATGAACAACGAGCGAACAGATGTGTGGGGAGAATAGATATGGGAATACAGGAATTGTGACAGCAACAGCATAATGTCAAGTGAAGAGCATTGAAGAATTGGGAAAGCCATTGCTGGTTTAACATCATCTGCATATAAATGATATCCAAATGAAAATGTGTTATAGAATTTTTGATGTACAATCTTAGGTATTCTAAATGCATTTGTATGCATCAGCAGAAGGGATAGGTGAGTGTTTGGGAAATGCTTGAATGGTTAGAGGGATTGATATTTTGTTGTACCAATGGAAACATGTTGATATATCATATTTTGTAGGAATGGTGAATTTATGGTAAAAGAAACAAGATTAAAATCCAAAACATTAATTTCATATGAAACTATCTCAACGGAAATTAATGGAAATTCTCAATAATACTCGATCTGTTGTCCAAAAATTATATTGGGGCACAAAACCGAGGATCGAATTAGCAAAAAACCAAAAACCAGCGAGAAAAAAAATATTCAATATAGAATGAAAAGTTGTTGTTCGGACAAGTGGCCGATAATCCAAAGCTAAGCGCACCTAAACTTGCTGAAATCGCTGAGAAATATTTGAAAAGAAATGTAACCCAGAAACCATCCGAAGAATTTTTCGTAAACAAGTACTTCATGGTAGTGTTGCACTGAAAAAAAAACATTCATAATCCTCAAAAACTGGAAAATCCGATTGGGGTTCGTTTAGGAATACAAGAAGAATGATTTTGTTTTTTTTTTTTAAATTTTGAAACCCTTAACACACAATTCCGACCCTAAAGCACGGAGGAGGCTCTGTAAGGAGTAGGAAATCTCGTTTTTGTTGAGGGAACTATGGATAAGTTTTATTTAAACATTCTAAAAGATAATTCAAAATGTAGTGCTGACAAATTGTGATTGGGGACAAGATTTTATTTTTATCAAGATAATGACCACAAACACCAGTCCCAGATCGTTCGAGAATGATACTTAACGGGTTAGGGATCTGATTACCGATAAGAAACCGGAGGAACCTCAAATCTATCTGGAAGTTCTGAAGCAACTATACTAGTGGTAATGCGATCGACTTCTTGATAGATCCGAAGTCGCAAGGGAAGTTGGCTGTAGTTAACCCTACAACAGAGGATACAACTTTGTGGAGCCGGAGCTGGAATGCGAAACGATGCCAAACACTCCTGATCATTCAGGACTTCCAAGGGGTTCTCTAAGTATTGAGAAGTCATTGACACCATCAAAGTCGGCTATAAGTCATAAGGATTCCATTACCAATAAGGAACCGGAGTAACTTTAAATATATTCGGAAGTTCTCACGGAAGTATACGAATTATATTGAGAGAGACTTCTAGTTCGAAAAATTCAGACGACGCGAATGAAGTTGGCACTAGTTAACCCTTCAACAGAAGAGATAGCAATGAGTAGTTGGAGCTCGATTGCGAAACTCTTGCCAGGGACTTCTGATCATTTAGCACTTTTAAGGGAGGTCACTAAATGTTGAGAAGTCCTTAACGAAGTCGACTAGAAGGAGAACCCGTAAAAATGCCTCAGGGAAGACGGCCAAGCCGCAACACTCTTGTAAACAACAACCCAAATCCACCTGTGTCGTGTTGCCAAAACCTAGAACCAGGGTTATTACATCAAGACAGTTGTTTGAATAACCTTACAGAACCACCTAAAGTGGCAAAATCGAAGCAACAAGTGGTCGCGACAGCAGCATCTACTTTTGCGGCGATTGCAAACAAACCTCAAACAAAACCAGTGTCTGTAAAGAGGTCGTCGTATGATCAGAGACCATTAAAAAAAAAGAAAACTGTACTAGAGAACGATACCGAATCATGTTGACACTCCTGTTCTATTAGGGGAATCTCGAATGACTGTGAATGGCATTCATTGATCATGATAGATGAAGGGTTCCATAGTCCGATACTAAACCATATCGACACTCCGGAATTTCAGACGCTCCACAAGACCTTCGAGTGGCAAAAATTGATCGGAATCATATGATGGGTAAATCAAATGTGAAGATCAATAGGTATCTGAAGAACCTCTTCTGAACAACGTAGTCAATCGCCGGAGTCTTCGATTTGGCGGATCCTTCGATTTGACAAAGGATATTATCGATGAGACGAAGGAATCTTCAATCGACAATTTTTTTATTGTCGTTTTAAATTTAGGATATTTGGGTTTTAAAATGTATCATGTCCCCTTTTGACTGATATTTTTTTTTTTTTTTTTTTAATAGGCCCAAATTGCAAACAAATTGAAAATTGTCTGCAAAGCAACTGAAAATGTCAACAATGATGGAGTATTCTATATAGGAGATGTACTAAAAAGCGATATAAATTATATACCTATGGCGACCGGCCTTTCTAAATGGATATATTCTTCAAAATATATGACCATTGAAGTAACTATTAAAGTAAATCAAGATTTTGTCAGTTTTTCCAGCAATACTATACCCGAACTTGATCATAAACCCTAGTTTCCCTAAGAAATAAAACATCTGCACTAAGAAACAATTGAGATTTCTCTCAACCATAGAAACAGTGTTAATGAATCTTATCTATACAAATACCTCACTTCAAATACATATGCCATATTTGTAAAAAAAAGATTCATTTAAATTGTAGTTTTCTATATTATTATACGGGCTCAGAATTTTCTATTGTTGAAAATAGTTCTCCCCTCTTATTGCTCTATGCTCCACATAATACAGAATTCTTTTCTTTTTTTTTTTTTGTTAATTTCGTTGTTAAATTTCAATGCACTTGGATTTGTTATTAATTTCTCAATTCTGATACGTCATTAAAACGTGTGAGCATGGCTGTGTATATGGATACGTCTATATACACATTTTTTGTTTTGAATTTCCAAGAGGAATGCCTGCCTCTTGGATACATTTAAATGTTTATTAATAAAGAATGCGTTTGAATGAATTGTAAACAACTTTTTGTTTGAATGCTAAGTGGCGTTGTTGTTTTTGTTGTCATTTTTTTTTTGGCTGCGAGCATTCTTGTTGAAATGATGCTTTTGCTGATATTGTATATTGAGATTTTTCTGAAATGTTTCACGTTTTTTTCTGGAACGCAAAAATACAATCACATGCTGTATCTTATAATGTAAAGGGTGGTTACTTTTTTTCAGAAAAAAAACATTTAAGGGTTAGTTGTGTTGTACAAAAATTAAATCTACACATTAGCTTTTTGGTGGTAATGTAATGAATCACAAAATTGCATGTCGAGATTTAAGGGATGTTGAAGTAATGCTAATGAAGTCACCTCAGTAAGTATTTGTTTTAATAATAAACTTGCCTGTGGTAATAATCAAATATAAATAGCAAAACAGCGTTTCATTTTTTTATATTCATGGTACAAATGATAAAAGTTGGAAAATGTGTACATAAAAAAAACAAATGAGCAGCTTTTCTCAAATATCGTTCGAAATATCTAAATTCGAGAATTATATAATTCAAATTAATTCTGATTTCTAAAAATTACAATAGAATATTGAATAATTCAAACTGCAATAGGTAAAGCAGCAATTATTACAATTGCGGTTCAAAGTATTTAATTTAATATATCATATTCAATCGTTATTTTCAAAAATCCTAGAAATAGCAGCTGGATTATACTTAATATTTAACCCTTTGAGCCCCGAATTTTTTGCGCAATCTTAGAACAAATTTCTGTTCACAGATTTAATGCAACTATCCTAAATAGGATATGCACAAATCGATATATTCTTGCATTCGGGAGATACAGTACATTCTTTCGGAAAAATTAAAGTCCGATATCAAGACAACCAAATGCAAAATCGTCAGAAAAATCATTTTATATTATTCTCTATATTCAATTTAACAAGAATCAGACAGACAAGTATCAACACGCCAACCACTGTTTAAGATGGTGTAGTTCATATCTATATTTAATGCTTTTCTTTCTTTATCGTCCTTTAGTCGGAACGACCAAAAACAGGAAAAATGTTTACCATGTTTGTTTTGAATTATTACGGTCACAATAGCTTTCAAGTAAATTTTTAAGGCAAAGTAGAATATTCGAAATAAGGCCCGTTCATCGAAATAAAGACAATATTGCGATATTAATTAAAACCTCGACATGGATAAATCTACATCGATAGTTTTATGAAATAGTATGCAGTTTGTCCCATTTAAGCAAAAAATAGTGTTAATTTCGGGACAAAGATTGTAATATAAGTTTATACAGTTGTTATGGTCCAGTTTCCATTTATTCGTAAAAAAAAGTTGCTAGCATTTCCATAGAAGTTTGCATAAAAGTCAACATGCAAATAACATTTATCTGATAAATCTCGAAACTTCATTTTTATTGAAGCAATGAATGACTCAACAACACAAGCAATAACTAAATGTGTCAATGCTAAAGAAGTCATTGCAAAAAGATCTACCGGAGAGCAGTTGACTTCTGCAACCGGCTCATCGAACGGGATAGGAATTCGACTATCTATTCAGAAATTTTCACGGAATTACACGAATGATATTGCGCAGACTTCTTGGAGATGACTCTAGATTTCTTTCGTGTAAGATGTCCAAAATTTTTGCCCATTCTACTTGTAAAGAATTTTTCAGACTTGGTGTGCTTTTATCAGCAAAAAAATAGATTTCCAAAATGCAAAATCGTGTTTCTGAACGACATCCAATCGGATTTTCTGTTTTTTGGGTCTTATGAATGTTTTTTTTTCCAATGAATCTCTACCATGAGGACCATTCTTACGAATAATTCTTCGAATTGTTTGTGAGTTACATTTCTATTCCAGATATTCTCTGCGATTTCAGAAAGTTTAAGTTTAGGCAACCACTTTTCGTCTCTTATATTGAATATTTTTTCCTCGCTGGTTTATTGGCTTGTTGGAAATTCGAATTTAGGACAGCGCATTAAGTAATATTGAGTATTTCTGCTATTTTCCGATAACATTTTCATAGTTCGGTATGGTGAAGAACTAATTTTCTCTCGACAATGGGTGTGCGACGTCCCATGGTCCCAAATTCTCACGATGGCTATAATAAGCAATCTCACACGTAACGTATAAAAAGATTTCAGATGCAATATTTTACTTGATATTCCACGAGAAGATTGACTCTTTGCTAGGTAGAAGAAAATTGTTATGAGGTCAATTTAAAAATGTTGATTTAAGTTGCTCTCAATGCAGATTTCATCTTAAACCTCATTTTTTTTCAACTCGGATGTTTTGTCTACTTTAAACCAATTTTAATCCTTCACGTCTGGAAATATGTTATATGATATGCTATATATATTTTATATTTATTCCGTGAACTTACCTTATATACATCGCCATATGTACCCGAACCGATTTTCTGTATGAGTTCATATTCATCCTGAGGATTGCGACGAGATATATCCGAACTTAGAAGGTTGGCATTGTGATGGCCCGCCATGTTTGGTTATTTTGTTGATGGTGATGACAAAGCGGGAGACAGAAACGTTAATGACACACTACACACTTTTAAAAGTTTTCCACGTAGAAAATAGACGAAGGATAGATAGATTTTCTTCAGCAGACAGTTACAAAATTAGCCTCTTTGTAAAAAAGGCTTTGTTAAGATTTTGATTCAAATATTCTAAAATTTCTTCTTTTTTGTTTATTTTTCAACACTTCGATACACAGAGAACGAGTGACACAGCAGCGTTGTTATTAATTACAAATTCTGTTTCGTTTCAAATTTGTTTTCTATTTCAATTTGTTGTTGTTATTGTTGTTGTTATGGCGTAATTGATAAGTAATTATGTATCGTGTATTGTTGCTATTTGTTATTTTATAGTTATTTATCAACGGAACTTGAGACATTTATCATTTTCTTAAGTTGCATAATTTCATGTTTTATTTGTTATCGAGAGAAAGAGAGCGAAAAAACGTGAGGAGTCTGCTGGTGAAAAAATGGAAGAAATTATTATTATTAAAAATACACCAGAAATTATTATTTATTTTCATTTGTTTATATGCGTTTTGTGGTTTTTCTATATTTTGCACTTTTAGATGACAAACAATTTGCGAAATTAAAGAACAAAGAACACACACACACAATACAAACAATACACCACAACGATCAGTTTCATTCACATTGGAACGCCAAAGAGTTGTTTTTGTTTGTTGATGTGACGATGGTGGGGGGAAAGCCCTGGGCTCCAACAACATCAACAACAAAAACAACTATTTAGCGTCATTTGCCGCTGTCATCACACAAATATACATCGGCGTCAACGTGAACGCAGCCGTTGTTGTTGCGGTTGACAAACACTGTTCTGCGAACGAGCGAGCGTGTTCTTGTTTGTCTCGCTGACAGTTTGATACAAGTGGTTGCGGATAGTGTTTATTTTTGGTTAAACTCGTTGATGGTTTGTATTGTATGTGTGTCGTTCGTCGTCCGTCTGTCGGTGTGTACATGTGTATTTTGCAATATCTTCACATTAGCTGGCTAATATTCTTGTTGTTATAATTATTTTTGTTTTCTTCTTGTTTCTGCTATTTTGTTGTAGTCATCAACAAAATAATAATCATCATCATCACTTGACAGATCAAATATAAACCGGAGAGCACTGTGACACAATGAAACCACACACACATGTGCACACACAAATTATTCTTCAGAAGATCAGATTCTGTTTTCCTTTTTGTTGTTCCTCATAAAGTGTAATCAAATATTTCCTTTAATTTCTGTTTTGTTTCTTTTCTCATTTTCACATTCTTTTGTTCTTCTTCTTCTTTCGTTTTATTTTTTTGCACGATGGACGGCGACGACGAAACAGGCAAAACAAGTGGCTTGTTTGCCAATTGAACTCAGCTGCTGCTGCCAGTATTCCAATTTGACACTTGGGCAGAGACAAACTGAAGGCAGTGACAGTAATAATTTTCTCCAAAATAACGACCAACCATACACACACACTGAGAGATAGGCTGTGAGAGAGAGAGCGAACAAGCCACTCAGAGAAAGGTGGCAAAAAACAAAACACCTTCAACGTTGTAATGGAAATACTAGTCGCTGTGTTGTTACATTTAATATTGTTGTTGTTATTATTTTTTGCATCTCTTTTGATAAGAAGAGTGGATGGAGGGTTTGCTTTATTTGTATTGTTGTTGTTGTAGCTGCTGTTTTTTACAGCCTTTGCCTTGACACATTGCAATTTCAATTTCACCACGGTTTCTCTTGCCACATATTGCACAAACTTGCTTTTCAGATTGTTTAAACCTTTGCCACACACACGTTTTCACAGACAACTACACTAATTGCATATTTGTTTTTCGTTTTATTTTATTTCCATCAAATAATAATTTTATTTAGTTACACTTTAATTTAGCCCCAAAAAAGGGGGTTAACAATGGGGCGTGCGTGTCTTGAGCCCGAAACACATATACACAGAGGCAGGCAGCAAGCAATATATTGCGGACACGCCAACACTCGTCGAACACAATTATTTTTTTATTATTATTTTCTTCTATTAATTCTTTATTCTGTTTGTACTTGCTACTGCTGTTGTTGTTGCTGTTTTTATTTTTTGTTTAATTTCTTTATTAGGTTGTTATTCTTTGCTTTGGCATTTCTTTTCTTTCATTAGTTGATAGTTGGATAAATTCTTGTTCAACACAAACTTCACTACGATTTCCCCCGTTCTCAACCTCCTCTCTTGCACAAGAGCGAAAAAAAGAATTAACAAAAAATAATAACTAATTTGTAAAGAGTAGGAAGAAGACAACACACGGCAACATAACACACAATAAAAACAACAAACAGCAGCAGAACACAAAAACAACACACAAAAGTAGTAGCCAGTGAGAACAAAAAAAAAAACAAGGGCGACGTCAAATTAAAAAATTATGAAAATTTCAGGCTGTGAAACACACACCCAAACACAATAGGCTGAAACGCAACACACACACACAACTAACACGATGACGACGACTGCGACTTTGTCCGTTTGTGTATTTCGTTTTTTTGATTTGTTTCTTCTTCCAATAAGGAAACTTCAATTAGTATTCGTTCATTCCACGCACATTTTCACATCCTGCTTTTTAATTTTTTCGTTGATAATTTTGTTATAAAAAATTTTTGTCGTGAATTCTTTAATTTTTTGCTTCACAAAAATTAAATTTCTACTATTGCCGTACACACAACGTTTGTATTCTATTCAGAAAGAAAAAATCTCGGAGAGGCCACAGCACAAACGACGTTACGTCTGTGTTTGTCGAATTTTTGACAGCGAATGAAATCTGAGAGAGATTTTGTTTGTTGGATTTTTTTGACAGCCTATGGAAGAGGGATATAGAAATCGACTTTGAAGTAGTGAGCATTGGCATTATTTTACTTGTTTTCTTCCTTTGCTCTTTCTTCGATTTCATGTTATGGGCATCACTTATTTTGATTACAGGGGTTGCCATTCGATAATCAGTAGCATTATCGATTATTGAGTAGAAAAATCATGTTCACATGTTATAATTCTATTAATGATACATGGTCTGTTCCCGTACTGCAAGAATCTACAACTTTTTACTATGTTAACGAATTTTCCTTTATGATATCGAAGAAAATAGTAAAATCGAGTAGATTCTTGCAGTACGGGAACAGACCAACAATTGTATAGTGAGCAATAAAAAAGGTGTAATTGATTTAAAAACAAATCTTTGGAAATGGTCTCATAATGTCGCAGTGACTTGTTAACATATGCAATTTGTAGGTAGTTTTGTTTATTAGACTTATTTCAACATGGTTATATGGTATCCGACAATGGCAGATAACAGAAAATTTCCATTTGTATACAATTTCGTTAATTAACGAAAACATTTTGTGAGCTATGACTAAAATAAAGTAGTAACTAAACCGACTCATATAAAGATTTTAAAATCATTTTCTGCATGACGGCAAAAATGTTCAAGAAACGCACCACTGAAACGAGAATACGCTTAAAAAACTTGCCTTCGTAAACAATACCATATTTCCCTACTAATAAATCGTTGTACAAATAAATAGGGATTGATTTAACTTGGTATTCTTGAAAACAGATAACTCACGGTGTACCAAGCAAACCGCAAGTAATACTTCGCTTTTGGTTTGCGTAAAATTTCGGTAATAACAGGCATTTGTAGGAAAGTTAAGGTCAATTATTTGGTACAATTATTCAAGGTAGGCTATAGCTACCTATAAATTACAATTTTTTCATATTGTGGCTTGTTATGTCAAAGTCAAATAGAAAATGTTTGACTGTGTATGTGATGCTTCAGAAACATATAGATGTAAAGATGTATTTTACAACATTGGTAAAAAGAAATGTATGATTTGTGAATGGCAGGCTTATGTACAAGAAGCACATAGTTGTATTCGATTATTTGAAATGAGACTACCCATGGTACAAATATTCAAGGTAAGCCATAGCAACTTGTAAATTACAATTTTTTCATACTGTGGCTTGTTGTGCCATAGTCATATACAAAATGTGTGACTGTGTATGTAATGTTTTGACAAATAGAACAAAATATATTCGAAAATCGAATAAAAAAACTACAATATTAACATATTTTCTTGTTGTTTTGTAGTGACGAGTAAAGGCGTTAGGCTGTCTATTTTTGTCTCTCCTATAAAATTGCAAAATGAGGACAAATTCTCTTTACATGTAAAGTGAGAAAAACTAATAATATTGGTGCTATAAGGCGCGTTTAGACTATGCTTTTTAAATCGACTCGATTTGTAAATCGTAATATCAAATCCTAACTGTTTAGACTAGAATAAAAATGACATGGAGTCGATTTGTCAGCTGTTATCACATTTCACTGCTCTCCTGATTTTTAAGGCAATTTTTAATAAATAGGTCAGTCATTACAACCTTTGTTGTTCCAAATTATAGTACAGTATTTTTCGGTTAATTGGTTTCCCCGCTTAATTGAACCACATGATGGGGCAACAAAATATTGCATACGAAAACACATGTAAATTTCCTCGGATAATTAATCCCTGCTAATTGATTTTCCTATTTAATTGGTTCAAAATTCATGTCATCGAAAATAAATTTCCTGTTATTTTTCACTGGTTAATTGCATTATAATTGAAAAAAATCTGGCATTTTTATAGGCCCATGGTTCCTTTTGAGAATATGCATAGAATCACTTTCTGAGTCGATTTATACATGTCCGTCCGTCCGTCTGTTGATGGTAAACTGTAAACAAAAGTACAGGTCGCATTTAAAATCCGATTTAGATGAAATGTGGTACACCAATTTTTTTCGACCCAAGGACGAACGAATTGAGATAAATCGGTTAAAATTTAGATATAACTGCCGAATATATTTTAAGTCTAGAATGATGTGTGGTAAGTTTCGTGAAAATCTGTTCAGATTTAGATATAGCCTCCATATATATTTTCTAAATTTAGTCTAGAATGATTTGTACTCTGTTTCGCGAAATTCTTTGACAATAATATTAGAAAATAAGTTCACCCAATAATGCGTGATTTCTATAATTGAACAAACAGTTCAATTAAGTGGGTATCGGATAATTGGTTCCTCGGTTAATTGAAAAAAAATTGTGCAAATTTTGATGTGCAATTAACCGAAATATACTGTAATATTTATTATAAATGCAAAATTATTTTGAATATTAAGTAATAGTAAAGCATACCTTAAGAATAAACGTTTATTTTTTGGGATAACGCAAGGTTGTATTTGAAATTATCTTGATTTAGCATAGGATTCCGAGGAAGAGAGTAATTTTAAATGTCGAATATATTCGACTAAAACACTGAAAGGGTTAAATCGAGATAATGCACATTATCACGATAAAAGCTGTGTTCTAAACGCGCCTACAGATTCAAGACTTCGAGCAGCCTCTTTGCGATTGTGTTATAAAATAGTATATGGTTCTGTAAAAGTGCCTTTGATGTTCATTTAGCAGTCATTGTTTTTTAACAATTAGAGCATATGCTGCTATTTTTGTTATTATAACAGTATTGCACAGTATAGTGTTTACGAGCGTTTTTTAATATAAATTACACTGGAATCCTGGTCTTCAATTTGATGTAAATGTGTTTTTTTTTTTTTGTTTTCTTTGAATACCAAGAATTCGTTTAACATTGAAACTGCCGAAACATATATAAAATCATTATGGCAATGCCACAGCGTCGAATAAAACTGTCACTAAATTCGGCCGTGCTGAATAATGGGAATACTTTATATTAGCGTTAAATAAAGAAGGTGATGTAAAAACGGCGGTTCATGGAGGTTTATGAATACACTAAACAACAAATGGCGTATCCGGCATTTAAAAACGACTAAGTAGCAGTTCCGTGCCTGTTAATATGAGTATTTATTTAATTGAAATGTGAATATTTTCTTATTAAATACATATTTTACTCCGTATAACATTGTGAGAGGATATAATTTTGTAAGAAAATTCTCAGCTGTATTGCTTAAGTAAGAAAGCCAACATTTATATATATACCCATTTATATTTTGGTTGGCCTTTCGAGAATATAAAATAATGAGAACACTCGCTAATAAGAAGACGATATAAAGAGCGGTTTAATGGCGATTTTGCATATTGTATCCAATAACGTTTGCTGATTGTAACAACGCTTACTCACTCTATGTCATGGTATAATAATAGAAGGTAACAGCAAGTGTTGTTGTACAAAAAACGATACAACAACCACATGGAACTTTGTTGTTGTAAGTTCTACTAGTGTCAACTCATTTGGCAGAAAAATGTAAACAAACAAACAAATTATCATCAAATTATTTTTATTTTGAAAATGAAATATTTTCGAATCCTCAAAATAAAAATTGAAAAACATGAATGAAAATCTATCAAATTTATATTCCTATCGCTTCCACATCTTTCCTATAATTGAGCCATTGCCACTTATATGTGTAACACAAATGATAATGCAGGGAATTGCGAGTTATTACATGAAGAAAGTTTTGCTTCCTCAAACTTTCCCAGCAGGCAGATTGAGTAAATTGAATACGTGAACACATTTAATAAAGAACAATTACAAATTATATGCGTTCTCAATTTTCCTGTTGGGTGATTTTTAAAAACATAATTTGTCAAATTCATATTGACACTAGTATTACGTTGAAATCAAATCAGCTGGGATTTGCTGTTACCTTTTATAATTGTACCATGACTCTATGTATTGTAACAGAACCCTCTAGTGGTAACTAGTTGAATATTATTGAGTATGTGTAGGATAGGTAGATGGTGCTGTTTGATATTTTAATTTTATATAGCGACACAAGTTGTAAATAATGATAAATGACAGAGACGACGCTACATTTGGTACGCAAGTGGAAAATGCCTTAGGGAATGAAAGCCCGTGGCGAGTATATTACCCTAGATAACGCCAGATATTGTTATACCCTCCACTATAGTATGGAGGGTATATTAATTTTGTTTTCCGTTTGTAACTCATCGAAATAATCATATCTTGATCAGCGTAAAATTCTATGACGATATAGCCATGTTGTAAGGGATTACAACTATATAGCCATATAGCTAGAGTGATTACAACGATATAGCCATCTGTTGTAATCGTCGTCTTTTGTCTGCAGGCAGGTCAAGTTCGAAGATGGGCTTTATCGGTCCACGTTTTGGCATAACTCCCATATAAGGGTACCCCCCAATTTTCGGTAATTTGGGGTTCTTGGGCGCGTTTTTCAACCGAATTCGCAGAAATTATTACATTGGGTCCTTATTGGGTACTAAATGTCTCCACAAAAAATTCTAAACATAGGTCCACTTTTTCTGGTAGCCCCTATATAACGGTACCTCCTAATTTTTCGGGTTTTGATCGTATTTTTCCGCCGAATTAGCTGTAATTTAGTACATAGAAATAATAAGATGGGCAAAGTTTGGATGAAATCTAAATTTTCTGAAACTAATTTGGTCCAAAGAAACATGGGGTCTAGAACCAATATTTAGATGAGGCACATTTTCACCCTCACCATAAGGCTGAGGCTATATTTATCCATTACAAATTTCTGAAATTTGTATTATGATTTACATAATCCGTTTTTAGAAATGTCGGTATAGGTCCACTTTTTGGTATGTTCCCTATATTCTCATTTTTAGTACCTGTCAGTATATCTATGGTGGAGGGCATCCAAAGTTCGGCCCGCCCGAACTTAACGCTTTTCATTTGTTTTTATTAAAGTCTTGTTGGAAATATTTGATTGGGGAAAAGAAATGTATTATTTTTTTGTGTAAATCATTTTTCTGATTTTAACCACGACAGGCCTACATGTGCAAGGTGCATATTTAACGGCAAAAATTCCTGAACGAAATCTACGAAACCAAAATTGCACATAATTGGCTGTTACAGTATCGGAACCATTCACAATTTTAACCGCTTGGCTTGCATTTTCGCCTGTAAAATTCACCGCATTTTCTCTTTGTTCGCTTCTATTTTTAACACCCTGTAACTCACAACTGAATTTATCAGTACAGTCATCTGCCCAAAAAATAATGGATTTCTTTTTCCCCAACATAATATTTAAACATGTCTTAACATGTCTTAACATGTCTTAACATATTATGCTGTTGTCACGGAAAACTTTATGTGCCAGAGGAACTAATTAACATACACACCAATATCGACAAAATTTTTAGTAACATTTAGTACTAAATTTAGTACCATTTAGCAAACATTAATATAAATTTCCATAAATACCCACGTCAACAACCCAATAGAAATCATTTTTTTCAATTTCAATATTCTAGCCCGATCGGTTCTTTTAATCCAAATAGTACCAAATTTTGTACACATAAGTAGGAATTCTAAAACTTCATACTCCATCTTAATTTCAAACTTCAGGATTCCATTCCTATTTGTTCCCCAAATCCAAATTTAGTACGATTTAGTACGGATTTCCAAAACTAACTCAAAATGTCAGCCCTATCGGTTCAGACAACATTTAAATTGTATCAAATTTAGTACCAAACTGCCTATATCATACAAGTAATAGAAATCTTATTTTCCAATTTCAGATTCCAGCCTCATCGGTTCACTCGAATGTAGACATAGAACCATTATTAGTATGAATTTCCAAAACTTCCTACATTTTACAATACTACACCAATCAACAGCGATCCTATCTCCTCATTTCAGGATTTAAGTTCTATTGTTTTGCCCAAAATTCAAATTGTACCAAATTTGGTATCATTTAGAACACATAATAATGAATTTCTACCTCAATTTTATAGTGCTTACTTATTTTCAAAATTTAGTGTTCCAGCTCGATCAGTTCAACCAAATCTAAATTGTATTGAATATAGTACCATTTAGTACTTTTCAATAAGTACAAGTACATAAGTACAAATATACAAAACTAGCTGCAAAATTCAATCCTACACTCCGACGGTAATGTTAATTCAGAATTTCAGGATTCCAGACCCATCCGTTCTTCCAAATTCAAATTGTAACAAAGTTAGTACCGTTTAGTACTTTTCGTATACACACTTCCAAAACTATCTTCTTATATCGATCGATTCTACTTCTGAGCCTTGATTTGGATTCCAAATTTTGAGTTTTTGCTCTATTACGAAATTTTAATAAATTTTGTACTTTTCGGATACTTATATTTCGAATTTCCCTTTGGTACATCTATCTATCAAATTTCAAGCTTTACCGGTTCGCCAAATGAAAGTGATACCATATTTAATACATTTCGTGCTGAAATTTGTACTAAAATTTTCAAAAACCCAGCCTTATCTGAAGACGATCCAAATCAACCGAAAAGCTGATTATAATTATAATTGAAATTTGTTATTGCCAAATAGTTTGGCTTAACCATATATTTAATTTAAATTACCCTTTTTAATAATTAATCTAAACATGATACAATATTTTTAGTTAGTTCTTTTTATTTATTTTATTGCAAAAAAAAAAAACAACAAAAAATATACATTGAAAAATATAGTTAAGAGAGACTTTATTTCGAATATCAACAATTCCATCTTAGTTACTCGTATATATATAAAAAAAAC
Organism: Musca vetustissima; assembly: GCF_032173495.1. Taxonomy (NCBI): domain Eukaryota; kingdom Metazoa; phylum Arthropoda; class Insecta; order Diptera; family Muscidae; genus Musca; species Musca vetustissima. The sequence continues at coordinate 244,384 of NW_026886292.1, forward strand.
ACATCTATTGTGAGATAATATTGATATAAGTAGTACAGTAAAATATACATACAAAAAATAAATGAGATTACAATATTATAAAAAGAAAAAAAAAAACATAACATAAATTATAAAAAATAAAATATTAAAAAATTAAAAATCTATATATTGCAATGTTTAATATTTGTTCAAGGTTTGTAGTTTAATTGTAGAAAAGTTTAATAAATGACTAAACATTTAAAAACACAATTTTATTTTTAACATGAAAAAAACAAAAATATATTATGTAGTTTTTTCTATTGTTTTTTGATTAATTATTTTGTTTCACTTGGTTTAGTTTTTATTGCAAATGTGCGATCATTTTTTTGTTTTATATTTTTGAAGTTAAATTTATTTAATTATTTACCTATTATTTATATATAAGTTTTAGTTTTTTTTTTATCATTTTACTTAATTTGTAGAAAAAGTAGAGAGTTTTATTTACTTTGTATGCAGTATATGTATATAGGGAGAAGGAGAGTGTGTGTGTGTGTTTGTTTGTTATTCCATTAGAAAACTATTATTTCGTTTTAAGTTCTATTTCCGCTTTTTTGATGCTCATAATTTTCTAATGCTTCGATCTGCTGCTGCTGAATTAAGTTTTGATCTGTAAAATATTTAAAAAAAAATGAAATGAATTAGAAAAAAATTTTAATTTATATTTTTAAAATTCGAACAATTGCTTGCAAGAAGAAAACAAAGCGAACAATTATTGCAAATTGTGTTGGAGGTAAATAAACAGCCAAAAAGTGGAAAAACAAAGAAGTATTTATTAAAAAAGTTATATCATGAAATAATAAAATGTTAGCCGAAAAGGGAAATGTTGTACAGCACATGTGCTGCACGAGATACAAAGAACGTATTGGGTTTATAGGAAAGATTGAAATTCTATGCTATGTTTACATCGTTAAACCAGTGAGCGGCGCAGTATAGTCGGACGGGGCAGACCATATGATACCCTACACAACTTCCACGAAAATTTAACTTTGTGTGGTTCTATATTCTGATCTTGGACAATATATTCACTCTATTGACCTTCAACGTCCGTTATGTTCTTATGTTCGGCTTTCAATTGTGGTCTATAGATCGACTCGAAAAACACAAAAAATTAAGTTTTCGGTCCACTTCATCCCAGTATTATTTTATCATCACCGAAAATTAAAGGCGTTATCCTTGACCATAACTGGAACCTCATGAAACATTTCAAAGCGATCAGCGCTATAATCCACCCTCTAATGTGGTAATGGGTTACTAAATAATATATGAATACGTAAACACCTGAAAATAATTATTTGTAACTCCCACATCCGAGTACATAGGACAATATAATTGGTATCAATTTAAAGGTCAACCACTCCTCTTGGATATACTATCAACTTCTCGGGTCTATGTCCTTCAGTGGTAAATATATACGCTATAGAATACAAATTTGGACATTTTTCACACAAATGTTAGGGTCCATTTGACCCGCTAAATATTGAGCGATCTTTATCAAAACAGGCATGCTTATTCTTTGGCCCAATCCCCTTCTCCATGCGGTGTTTGGGCCATAATTGCGGCCTCTGGAGCGACCAGAAAAACCGAAAAAATAATGTTTTTGGTCCATTTCATCCCCTAAATATTAACCGATCTTTTCCAAAAACAATAGGGGTCTTCATTGGCCAGAACCCATCCTACATGTAAAATTTCGTGAAGATTGGTTCATAACTGTGGCCAGTATCGTGTTTACAAATTATAATGGACAGACGGACGGACGGACGGACACACATGTCTAGATCAACTCAGCTAGTCGAGATATGACGATCGGTATAATTAAAGGTGGGTCTAGGACCAATATTTCGCGGCGTTACAAACTTTTGGGGCTGCACAAAGCTATAATACCCTGACAACATAGTTGTGTAGGGTATAAAAAACAACACTTTATAAAATGTTCATTTTTTTCGAAAATATATTTTACGAAAATTGTATATTTGACAATTGAAATTTATCGTTTTTACTAAAACGGTGTACAGACAATCGCTTTTATATGCTACATTGGTCTGAATTTGGTTGCTTGATAGTGTGGGCGATATGACTGATGTAAACATAGGCTAAAAGCGAAATAATTCTCAGTATTAATATAAGAAGACAATAAAACTTGAATTTTGTTATATTGGAAAATTTTTTGGTTTTGGAAATGGTTTTAAGCGCTTCGCAATCAGAGTAGAAAAAAAGTTTTGAAATTTAGTTTGAGAAGGTGTAAAATTTCATCGATATTTTGTAGGAATATTTAATCAGTATTAATATAAAAGCAAAAAGCAAAATTTTAGTAAATTATAGCGATATAGTTTATTATTACCATTAGTATAGAAAAAAGTTTTATTTTAGGGATTCGTTAAACTCACAGATAAATTTAAAGATTCAACATTATATGTATGTACAATTAAAAAAAACACATTAAAAATAAGAAATAAAAGGAAACAACAAAATAATGTACAAAAATTAGTTTAAAAAAAAAAGTTTGAGGTAAAAAAATAGTCTAATCAAAATTACTTCACTACCCCAAAATCTGATGAAAAATGTGGCAATATATTTGACCAATTAAAATAATTTCAAACTTCCTTGTCCAAATTATAGTCACGTTCATATATAAGAGGATCATGTTTGACCGACCAACGATTGTCTAAAAATAGTTTTGTAATTAAAAAGGGAAAGATTTCGATTTTCTGAACAAAACCTCAATTTGTGTCTCGATTGCACTTTTCCATTTGGATATATTGAAACCAAAAATAATAGGACCAACATTTTTTCTTATTTCGGAATATACATGATTGCATGAAATTCTTGAAGTTCCATATTCTGATCAAGTAGACGAAGTTACATTGCACTCCAAGGGTTTTATAATTCAATATAATTCAAATATAATTCAAAATAATTCAATACAACATTGGAGAAACACACAACAGGACGGTGTAATCTAATTTCTATCCTGGCTCTAGTTTACAATACGTCGTAATGGGTCAAGTTATTACACTCTAGTTGAAAAAACTTAAACGGGACTTTTTTAATTTTTTTATTCGCAAGTAATCCGATATGTCAAATTATAGCCACTTCCATGAGAAAATTCGGTTAAAAAATAATTATAAAAGATGCGAAACTTTATGCATCACACTAATTTGTATATAAGTAAACCTTCCAGGACACTTTATACCTAAATAGAGCCCCATCGGTTGGGAAATGCGGCAGAGGTCTTCAAAATACCTAAAAGTGGAAGTGGTAGGAAGATTTGACACCTCATAAGAATTTGATAAATCAAATTAGATCGAATTCGGTTGAAAAACATGCCCAAACCTTTATATCTTTATAATTTTTGCCAGGGTGATTTTCAACTCAATGAGAATTAAAAATATAAAATTACAGCAAATTTGGATGAAGTTTGAAATATAGCGTTATATGTGGTATTCCATAAAAACTAAACGAATATTGATCAAGCTTAGTAGGAAGATCTGAAAGCCCATGATAACCTGAAAATCAAATCAAAAAATCCAATTTAAGCCAATTTGCTTCAAAAACATGCTCAAACCCCCCCAAAATAACTGTATGGGGGCTACCCGGAAACATAAGCCAATGTTGATAATATTTGGAATGGAAATTTTCTACCTAATGACCAATATTTGTCATTTTTAGTAGAAAGATTTACTACCATACCACAACCCAAAATAACAAATTACAGCCAATTAGGTATCGTGATTTCAACAGACTGGCGGACGGACACGCATGCATATATATTCAAATTCGAAAATTATTTTTAAATAAATGTAGTTTGGCTCAATTGGATAATTTTAGTGGGAGTTAGAGAGATTTGAAACTCAAAATTTTAATATTTTAACATGGGGTATGAACCTTTAGTGGTTGGGGTAGTATATGATCAATCTCTATGAGGTCCTATTTTTTATTTATATTTAATAGATCATCATATAAAGTCAGACTTTTTAAATCGAATTTTGAAAATTTCTCGTGTTTGTTGTAGTATAAAAATTAATATTAGGTTGGGGAAAAACCAATCCATTATTTTTTCGTCAAAAATGTCGATAAAATCGGAGAAATTATCGAAGTAGACCGGCATGTTAGTAGTCGTAACATCGCCCAGGAGCTAAAAATCGACCATAAAACTGTTTTAAACCATTTACACAAAGGTGGCATCAATTAACAGAAAAATAATAGGATGGATTGAATTTCCACTTCTTAAACGGATGGTAACTGGAGATGAGAAATGTATCACATACGATAACCCAGTGCAAGAATGATCGTGAAGCACCTCAAACGGTGGCCAAACCAGGATTAACAGCTAGGAAGGTTCTGCTTTGCATTTGGTGAGACTTCAAGGGGATTATTTATTATGAGTTTCTTGTATACGGCCAAACGCTAAATTCTAATTTCTACTGTCAACAACTGGGCCGTTTGAAGATAGCAATTGACCAGAAACGGCAAGAATTGGCCAATAGGAGAGGTATCGGGTTCCACCAGGACAACGCTAGGCCACACACATTTACAGTAACTCGCCATAAACTTCGGGAGCTTGGTTGAGAAGTTTTAATGCATCCGCCATACAGTCCGGACTTGGCACCAAGCAATTATCATCTTTTTCTTGCATTGTAAAATTTTTTTAATGATAAAAAATTGGTATCTAGGGTTGATTGTGAAAATCGACTACTAGAGTTTTTTGCAAATAGAGAGCAGGACTTCCTTTAAAATGGCAACAAATCATACAACAAAACGGTGCATCGAACATTCCAAAGCATGTTAAATAAAGTCCTACAGTACAGTTTATCTAACCTAATATTATTGTTCACTTAGTTCAACAATAAATTTCTGATCTAAAAACACTTTGGAAATTGGAAAATCCACCTCTGCACTCGCCTGTATATAGTTATATTCAAGGTGGTTGAAGATCTATTAATTTTTTAAATATCCTACAGAAATTTTTGATTTTTTCTTTGTAGGAATTTTTTTATTATTATTTTTTATTGCAATTCATTTATACATTTTACTTTTGAAGCCCCAGCGCCAAAAAAGCTTTATAGGGGCAAAACTGGATTTCAGAACCGTCATTGATTTCCACCCCCATTATCGAACGGAAAACAATATGTTTTACATATCTTGAATTAGAACCTCCTTTTAAAAATATGTATTCTCATAGCAAAAAGAATTTTCAAAATTAGAAATTTATTCATGCTGTTATTTCCTTAAGGACACGCAGCAAAAAACGAAAACAACGCAGAATAAAACAATTAATTTAACGTCAACATGTGGACATGCAAAACAAATAACGCTTACCCATTTGCCTGTTAACATTTATTTTCATATATCAAGACGAATTATTGTTTCTATCTAAAGCTGTACCTAATTTCATAATATACATGAATAAAATGTGTCGTTTCTCTTTTGGACACAATACACTTGGCGATACTCGTAGTAAATAGTTAAAAATGTTATATGAATTTCATTAAGATAAAAATTACAAAAATATTTTTTGGTTTTGGGGGGAAAATTGTGAAGAAAAAGCTTTTAGAAAATTTAAGATTTTTATGAAAAAATTACGCTATGTTTTATTGGATCCATTCATCCTAGAAAATTCATAATTTTTATTGGGAAGAAAAATGTAAAGAAAATACACAGAGTTGTCATGATTTGATATTGATACATTTTTTATATGGCTAAGGAAATGTTGTAGAAAATATTAAGAAAGCTTTGAAGTTGAAAGAAAATTTAAAGCTTTAATAAAACGTATAGAAAACTTTTGATAATTATATAACAATATGAATATTTTAATTCAAAAAAGAATTGAAGAGAAGTTTCATGGATATCTCAGATTTTAAATATTATAAAATATGGGAGTTGAATCTTAAGAGAATTGAATTACAAAAAATGATTAAAATGTGATAAATTTGGTCACAAGTAATGCAAAAATTTTGGAAGAAATTTCCAATACAAGTAGCGTGATAGATCAAATATTTTCAATTTGAATCGAGAAGATTTTTTAAATAAAAATGCAAATTCTACTCATTTAAATTTTTATTTTTTAAACATTTTTATCGATTTTGAAATTTGAAGTTAAAAAATCTGAGATACTCATGTCCTGCATATTATATATTGGAACATATTGTGATTTCAAAGGCAAATAAAAATGTGATAAAAAGCTTAGAAGAAAATATATTTTTGCAATTTTTTTCGTAGAAATTCATAACCTCAAAACATAAAACTATTTTCATAATACTTAGCAAAAAGAATTACATTTATGTATACAAAAGAAGCTATCAAAAATCAAAAATGAGCTTTCTACACATAAAAAGCTTTCAAAACTAAAGAAAAATAATCATATTAAATATTTTATTAAAATTTTAGTGTGTGTACAGTTGTACTAAAGTGTACAAGAAAAAAAATAGAAGAGTACTTTAAATTTATTTAAAAAAAAAATAATAATTAACTGAAAGTTTTTTTTTTTGTTTTATTTAGATATATTAACTAAATGTAAATCATTTTCTGTGAGTACCGGAAACGAGGCCCTTTATAGGTTTATTTTTTATTTATTTGTTGGCAAGACACAAATGAATATGTTTGAAATTTATTTGTTTTTAATAAATGAAAAAAGAAAGAAAAAAGTAAAATATTAATATTAAATATTAGATATACTTCTTTTTTAATAAAAAGAAATATAATATGAAAATTAAAATTGTTTATAAAAAATTATAATTGTATATAAATAAAATTATAATGACAATAAAATGTGACAACAACTACTTACAATTCCATCGAGAGTACAGTTGGATTGGGACAGGCTTGTGGTGCACGGACATGACACTGTTTGTGACAAATTAATTGACAGTCACGACACTCATAACCCTGTTTGCCAGGTCGTCGGGGTATTGATTTCATACATATCGAACATTGCAAGCCACCGCTATTGGAAAATGTTTTGAATATTTTTTTATTAATTAAAAATAATTTTTTTTTTAAGTGTTGTAACTCACCCGCTTAAATGCTTGGCAATAAAGGTGTGATCATTGTAGATGTGCAATTTTGTTCCCTTACGGCGCCATCTGGGACGTTGTGCGATATTTAGAGGCACAATGAAGTGTCTGTAGGGGGAAGATAGAAAAATAAATAAAAACATTATTAAGTTCGCCGGTGACGATCTTTTTATACCCTCCACCATGAGGTCACTATTCAAAATTTCCAATTCCGGTCGGAACAGAATTTTAGAATTGGTTCGATATTATCCGATTCACTCAGAAAGAGGAACTAATTAATTCATTTAGTTCCATAGTTCATTTTAGTTCAATTGTTCTTTGGTACACATCTCTTAATATGGCCAATAGACGGAAAGGATGAACGATTAAATCAATAGAAACTGTGTGAGCAAAAGCAACAAGATGAGCAAAAGTATCGGACCTAGTAGCTATCGTTCCTTTTGCGAAATAATTCATGTGAGAATCGGATCTAGCTTCTATAGTTCATTTTGCGGAATAGTTCTTTTGAACTAGTTCTTTCCGGACGATTAAAGTTGTGAAATGGTTTGGTATTTTCCGATTCGCCCAGCAACAGGCGCTACTTCATTCATTTAGTTCCATAGTTCGTTCATTAGAACACATATTTTAATACGGTCAATGGAGGAAAAGGATGAATGATTGAATCAAAAAAACTAGGTCAATTTAACAAAAATGAACGCCTAGAGCAAAAGGAACGAGATGATCACTCCTTTTGCGGAATAGTTCACTTGAACGATCAAAATACAGAAGGAACTAGATCAACAAAGAATCGGTCCTGATACGTATCGTTCGTTTTTATGCATAGTTAATTTCAGAGAAGTTAACACCAAACTAGATGAACGGAACAATTGGACTTAGTACCGATCTTTCCTTTTAAGGAACTAGTTCATTCCGGAAAAATCCAACTCGAATATGGGGTCTATGTAAATAGTCTCAAAAAAATTAGATACAATATTGCAGAGGCTCATGTAGAAAAATTCATTCAGCATACTGATAATGGGGGATGGGAACTATATTATAGTTCATACAGGACAGTATCTACTGGTCCTTTGCAGGTTATGTTAGGGGCAGGCTCCCTTGACTTGGAGGTGATGCGTAGAGCTATCATCTTTAAGATCAAGAAGGGACTGCCGTCACCTGAAATTGATTGGATTTACATATCTGAACTGAACGGGGATATGAGGAGGAACAAGGAATTGGTAAATAAGAATCTTGTGTATAGATGGCACACAAGATGGAATGAAAGTAGTAATGGCTTACGTTCGCCCTTATCAAATTTTGGTCTTAGTCTGGGTTATTTACTGACAGGGCACGGTTCGTTAAATGTACTCTTGCATAAGCGAACTTTGTGTGACATTTAGGATTGTGGGGGACCTGAGCATGCCATGCACTTACTGATTCAGTGCATGTATTATGATGATGTTAGAGACTTGGCCAGAATGGGTATTCACAGTACCCGGGACGGTTGGGATTTAACAGCTTTGGTCGTGGGGGACGAGACATATGTGGCACTTGAGGACTAGACTTAGCGGAGGTGAGTCTCTGCTAGTGTATGGTCCTGTTAATGAGCTGCATTGGCGTTCCCTGTGCCGGCTCATCATTCGCCGGCCTTAGGAGTGGTCAGTTGGGCGGTATTGGTGTGTGGCTCCATTCCTGAACTAGGACGCTTGTGGACAATTTTTGGGAGGGATGAGATGCATGTTGGCTTCCAATTTTGTAAGATGTTCGTGGTCACTCTTCCAGTTCAGCGATTAGTTCTAATGGCAGTAGCTTTGACTATGAAGCTGGGCTATAGTCTGTGGGTGACCAGTCTCGAACTGTTTGGGGTTCTACCAGGGACGTACGCAGGGGCGAAATGAAAAATTTTCACGGTAAATTTATGTTTGCAACAGCGATTTTTTTCATTTTGTACTAAAACATTCAAAATATCGAAAATGGGACGATATTGTTATGTTATCTGCAAACATGTTTATGATCAAGAACCCGGAAGGTTATATTACATACACTACCATTAGGAAAATACGGCAATTTCGAGGCGTTGCGAACGGAATATCATCATGGTGGAGGACACAAAACTCAAATTAATTGTAAATATTATTGTAACTATCCCTTTTTGGTGCTGAAATGTCATATCAATCCTGTGGTTTTAATTTTTATACTCTTAACTTACCTCTTAATGCCATTTTCAATGGTCTCCAGTACCAGTGTGGATGCTTCGTGAACATAGGTTTTTGTGCTGGCCGAAGAGAAACCTGAGATTGCTGAAGACTCTGAAATTGAAGAGCGTCTTGAGTGATCTAAAGTGGGTGACATGCCCGAGCGACCTTTAGAGATACCCCCGAACCACCACACACAAATACAATTTCAGATTTTAATACAAACCAAATTAAAAATTTTTTGGCAACAAAATGGAATTACAAAAAAAAAAAAAAAACACACACATTGGGAGAAAGTACAAAAAATATTGTGTGCATTGATTTGTTGACAAAAAATTGGGATAAACAAAAAATAATAATAATAAATAAAATAATAATACAAATACAAAAAAAAAATATATATTTGTTAAAAAACCATAAAACCAAAGTTATATACAAAACCATAAATGTTGTTGATGTAGTTGTTGTTGTTGAAGGTTTCAGTTGTCAGGTAGAGTTGAGGGGGACGAATTGTGTTGTTGTTGTTCAATTTCAAAAATAGTAGCGCCAGGGGTGCACACCAAACCAAATAAAAATATTAAATGTATGTTTTCATTTGTTTTTTAAAAAAATATGAAATGAAAAAGAATTAAAAATAATAGAAAAAATTAATAATAATAGAATTAAAATTGTTTAAAAAATAATAATTATTTATATAAAAAAGCAAAACGTTTTCCCCGTACAATAATTTTGATTTTCAATTTATTCACCAAATATTTTTTTAAATATTTAGCATTTATCAGGTGTATATAATGTGTGCCAGGTGTAGTGATATATATTTTTTGTATGTATGTGTGTATATGTTTTGTGCATGGTGATGTGCATTATGGCATATTTTGTTTATATGTAATACATACAGTTAAGTTTTTTTTGTTTGTTACAGAGATAAACATTTAGTTGAACATTTGAATGTGTATGTGTGTTTTAAACATTTTTATTTTATTGTATGTGTGGAAAGTTTTGTAGAGTTATGTTGGTTGTTGAGTATTTTATTTATTGAAGAAGAGAAAGACATAGATTTTATATTTTTTGTTGTATAGAATATAAGAAAAGAAACAAAAGGAATAGAAATTAAAAATTACACACAGGAAAAAGGGGAAATGAAAAAATTTTAATTTTTTGAATGAATCAATAAACAGAAAAATTACTAGGGTGGGGTATATCCAGAAAACTACACAAAATTGTGATGAATGTGATAACAAACAAAATAAGAACCACCATAATGTGAATATGACTGTAATAAACTTACGGAGAGAAGAATATATATAAAAATTTTGGTTTTGTCTCCTATATAAAAAAGTCGAAGATCTAATCCTTATGATATGATTGTGCTTACACCATTAGTTCAAGAAAAGCATATGCCTGAGACACAAGAGGGACTTTATCCAAATATTTAAGACACAGGAAGTCTTAAAGGAAACGCTAGAGGATAAACCTCTAATAATTAAAATACTATGAACAAGTTATGTCAAGCAATTTAAAAATCATGTTCCGGATGGTGGCAACATTTGAAGCCATCACCCTGCTCAAGTAAAGTTTCTCACCAACTAAGACGCAGTGCTGGTAATTCGCATGGACAAATTGGATAAAAGCTTAAACAAAAAATAATTATCGCAAAATTCGAAAAAAAAACCATGATAGAGGGACTGAAAATAGAAGACAGGTATTAGACATTTTTTCTCCTTGATTTTGATTTTCGAATTTTCGTCGATTCTGAGGCATATAGTAAAACTTTATTGCCAACATATGTGTTGAATATTCTGACCTGCTATAACCCCATTTTAAATGAATTTTCAATCATTTCTGGAAAAGGACACCGAAAATACCCCTTCAAAGGGTCGACTGAGCGTTATTAGACATACATATTTCTCACATTTATATCAGTAATACTGCTAAGGACATCATATATGTAAAATGAAAGAGTTTCGAGAAATAGGAATCCGGTTACCTCCCGACGTAAACATTCAAAATGACAATACACGTGTCTTCTATTTTTAGCCACTCTATCATATATTTTTATACCCTTCACCATACTGTGGTACAGGGTATTATGTCTTTGTGCATATGTTTGTAACAGGCAAAGGGAAACGAGATGGACACATTGTTCCTTTTGAGAATATGCATAGAATCACTTTTTAGGTCGATTTATGCATGTCCATCCGTCCGTCCGTCTGTCTGTCAATGATAAGTTGTAAAAAAGTACAGGACGCACTTATGATCCGAATTGGATGGAATTTGGCATTGGGAAAAATCGGTTCAGATTTATATATAACTCTCATATATATCTTCGTCCGATTTAATGTAAATGGTTCACCAACGTCTCAATATATCTTTCGATTTGCTCGAAATTTGGCATAGCATACAAAATTATGTCTAGAATGACGTGAGTTAAGTTTTCAGAAAATTGATTCAGATTTAGATATAGCTCCCGTATATATTTTTGTCCGATTTAATGTAAATTAACCAATTAGGTAGAAACATGTATCCAAAACAATCAAAATATCGAATATTGGAGGTCACCATTAGCCCCCATATAATGGGGCTATATACCCGAAAAATTAGTGAAAGTTTGTCGTAGGTAGATCTGATAGCCAAATTGAGCTCAAAATACCACAAAATACCACCACTACCCAAAAATACCGAAAATTTTGAGTGGTACCCTTATATGGTGCTAACTTAAAAAGAGGATCAATATTCATCGGTAGGACCAATGTGAACCAAACGTAGCAATTTACGACCAATTCGGTTGAAAACGTGTCAAAAATCCCCATAATACCGAATATATGGGAGTAATACCAAACCGTGGACCGATGTACCGCCAATCATCGTAAGAGTAATATCAATGTCAGTGTAAATACTGTGATCTCTATGGTGATTTCACCAAACAGGCAGAGGGCGGATAGATGGACAGACAGACGGACATGCATTAATCGACGTAAGGGATCGAGGCGTTGCAAACGGAATGACTGAATATACACTCCTTTTTATGGTGGAGGGTATAAACATAAACGGAACTAGTCTATGGGTAATATGCAAAGTAGTTAATGCTCTGATAGCACAAAATGAAAATTATTACCAAATCGGTTGGAAAATAAGTCCTGAAATTTTTCAGGACCCTTACTTGAGTGTGTATTTTGCCCTCTAAGGATCGGTGTGTCTAAAACTTTCAAAATGGATCTGTATTGATATAAATGAAATTATATAGAACGCCATCGCGAAATAATGGGTTATTTCCAGTTTAAGACTAATAATGTTCTATTCAAGACCCTCCAATATTCTGATAAAAATATCCCTCCTCAAAATGCTATCCAATCGCCAGATAAATGCTTCATAAACATAAATTAATATTTGTATCAAAATTATAAAAAAACAGTGATGTGGGGTGATAAATATGATGGCGCATTTTACAGTTGAAAAAATATAGGGGGACTAGTGATAGAGGTTGGTGTATTTTTGGGGATGGTGTGGAACATAGGTAATTACCAAGTGAATTGCTTTTGGACAAAACAGCACGATCGACAGATAATGAACGTGAATCACCATTAAGTGTTCCTGTTGGGGTTGTTGTTTGATTTGATTGATGTTGTTGTTGTGACGCCAAGGCGCCATGATCGGCCGAATGAGTGCGTGTCTTCGAACGGCTTAAACGTTTTTTCAAAGTACCAAAGAAATTGCGTTTCTTACTGCGGCCACGATCGTCCAGATCGGAATTTGGTGGCGAGGACAGCGGTTGTTGTTGTTGGTTCATGACACCATTGCGAGGTAAGCTGTTGCTCGAATAGCCATTATTTGAATATGAATTGTTATTGTTGTTGTTGTTACTAGGTGAATAGCCACCCATTGAGGCACCATTCTGTTGATAATTGTTGTGACCATTTGGCGAGGAGGCAGCATTCGGTTGACCGTACTAAACACAAGTAAAGAGGGGGTAAGGATTAGAGAATAACATAAGGATAATAAAGAGAAAAGAAGAAAAAGTGCAAAGCCTTGAAGTAACTTCATGCTTATTTTTTAGTAGAAACAAAAGAAAGAACAGAACAGAGCTGAATGTTTACACGCAAGTTCCAACAACTTTACGTGCAAGTGTGTGTCTGCGCCATTTGTACTTACCTCTGTGGTGGAATCTCCCAGAGCACTATCGTTACCTGTGGTGTTATCTAAGGACGGTTTTTCATTTAGGCACTCGGTTTGTGGATACGAATCAGTGGGGCTAGCAGTTATATCTGTCGTCACTGATGTATCCTGTGTGATTTGTTCGATATTCTCTAAGCTATCGATAGGCATAGTTGTAGATTCGTTTGTCGCCTCCTGTCCAGGGCTTTCCAAGGCCTTTGAGACGGCGGCATTTAAAACATCTTGAGATTCTTTAACTTCGATTTGTCCATCTTTATTGACTTCGACCTTTAGGCAGTTTCGGTTTTAATTTAAATAGTAAGCAGGGTTAATAGAAGCGCAGAGTATGCGTAAACGTAACGTAAGTGATCGTATCGAGACGTACACGCACACATAACAGTATTTATTTTTTATACAAAACAAAATACAGGCCATGAAAAGAGAATTGTTTAACAAGTTAGCATTTGAACCAGTTCTAAATCTAAAGTTTCTAAATGCAAAAGTTTCTAGTTATTTACAAACTAAAACTAAAGAAAAAGAGATAACGAACGCTCTTCATCTTATTTCACCCAGTGATGGATGGATCAGTGTATGAAGAAGTATGAACGCAAATTAAATTTAAATTGTAACATAATTTAAATAAACGAAATTTGTTATAATTTTCTTTTTTAAACTCAATGAACCAAAAAAGAAGAAACTCAAAACGAAACGAAACTTTAATAAAATATGTTATGAGCGTTTTTTATGAGATTTCTTATTTTTTTTTAGAATTGTAGAATTTACCTTAAATGCATTTGGATTGCTTGAATTCTGTTCGAATGATGGTTTTGTGCAAAATTACGATAATGCAAGGACGATGTTTTTTGGTGATAATATCATGAACAGTTGTCAGGAGTTGTAGGAGTTTTGGGTCAAACGTAATGATACAGCGAGTGCAGGATGCAAAAAATAATCATGAAAATAAATATGAAGAAAAAATATATATTTATAAAAAACCAATATTGTATTGAAATAAAATTTGTTCGAATTTAATAAAATAAGCTATATATATGAACGATAAATATGTTATAAGATCGATAAAACATTCTTTTTTTTTAAATATAAGACACGATTTTTATTTGATATCAATTTAAATTTTAATATTTTATTTCTTATCTAACAACAGATTCACAAATTATTAGGTTAAACAATAAAGTGTGACTTAAAAAATAAATATTTTTTTACCCATATTATTTATTGGATATTAATCAAATGTATATTATGTGCCAAATTTTGTACCAACCATAGGAAAGAGGATGTTGATTATCAATTAGTTAACATCTAAGCAAATTTATTTTCAAGTGTTCATGTTTTGAACATGATGAAATCAAAACAAATAAATTATTACTTCCTATTCGTAACTGTAAAAATATGATGTAGTCTATCTTAACTATAGTAAATTTCATAGATCTAGCAAAATTATAATTTTCACTTAGTTGAACTTCCTTTAAATATTACAATCAGCGGTGGTAGAACGTCTTGCAATGGAGCAAGTACTGTGGGCATTTCATATTGAGAACTAAAATAAAAAGCAATTATACATTCACTACTTTTGATTGCACCTCCTGGTCACTAGACAGTAATTCTAGTGACCAGTTGGAGCAAAATGTTTGTATTAAATGTATAATTATACTCTCCACGATAAGGTGGAGTGTATATTAAATTTGCCATACCGTTTGCAGCACATCGAAATATTCACAGGAGACCCTATACAATATAAATATTCTTGATCAGAATAAAATTCTATGTCTACTTAGGCGTGCCCATCTTTTTGCCCGCCTGTCTGTTGAAATCACGACAGAGATCGCAATATTTGAGATAGAGTATTGAAATGTTGCACTGGTATATCGATCCACGTTTTGGTATAGCCACCATATAACGGCACCCTCAAATATTTGGTATTATATTTTTCACGTTTTTTATCCGAATTGGTTGTAATTTGCTACGTTTGGTTTTCATTGGGTCTCAAATCTTCCTACCGAAAATGATTTATATTGGTCCACTTTTCAGGGTAGCCCCAATATAACGGTATTTTCACTTTTGAGGGAGTCCCCCATGAAATATCACATCCCATATTTCGGTTTTCGGGGAACTTGGACATGTGCTTCAATCATAATATGATATAAAAGGTTCTGGAAAGCTGACTTATAATAATTTTGCGCGGTGTTTATGTTGGTACAAGTTTTGATGAAACCCTACATAAAAGTTCCGCTTCTTTTCCGGTATTAATACATTTTTAACGGAATTTTCTCATGGGAGTGGCTATAATTTGACATATCGAAAATAAAAAATTAGAAAATAAATTATAAAAAGTCACTTAAAAAGTTTTCCAACTAGACCGACTGCAATTTGAAACACTATTCTTTGCAGATCATGAACAGCCTACAACTACATAACACAATAACATAGTTCCCATGTAAATCGATCGGTGGAGGGTATACAAAATTCAGGAGAAGTATCACGTATAGACCCCATCTTCCGATTTAATGTTAGTAAAATATTACGATGTACAATCTATGGAAGCAATCCGATACTCCATTTGAAATGTACAGTTTTCAAACGTTGACCCTAAAGATTCAACCTCTGACTAGATCTAGATTTCTTAAACTATTACTCCATTCGCTTTGTATTGGATTAACAAAATTATTTACACTTTATTTGGGAGGAATCAGAAGGATTAGACCGATGGATGCTATCATCGGATCTTATCTAGGTTTGGTAAAAATATTCTGATCATGTACAAGTTTTCATTGTTTCGCCACTTTGTGTGGGACTTGCCAGAAACGGTGCGCGGATTGGTTCCATCTTCGAAAAATATCTAGGTTTTACGATGTGTATAGTTTGGATTAAATTGGAAACTCGCTTAACATTTAATTTACAAATTTTCAAAATTTTGGCAATGTGGACGTTGCCATTTTCAAACATCATACTGGCTTCGTTGCAGTATTGGGTTATGCAATATTTGATTCCAATCGAATACTCTATAAAAACGAATCGGGTTCTACAACATTTTTAGGGGAGGTACCCGAAGGTGTGAATTTATATTTTCCATCATCGAACTAGATTTAAGTTTGGAAGAAATATTTCGAGAGTTATCATGCTCAACAGCCAGACAGATAGACGGGGTTACATTTGTAAATCGACTCTATATAGAAATATTATCAAGGAATGGTGGGGTCTAATACCGATATTTCCTCAATAGTCATAAGGCTGAGAGCATAGTAAATTCTATCTCCTAAACTTTGAATGTGGATGCAACACTGTGATTCCATCAAACACTCGAATTCATAATGCCCATATCGTTGTCATATATTGAAAGTACAATGGTGCGTATAACTATTATCAATACGTATACGTCGCAATTACAGTTTTATATTATTTTGCAAATAAATGGCTTTAATAATGGACTTCACAAATATGAGCGTTTGCTACGATTTGGCCGAAATTCTCGCACCTAGTAGTGCAAAAAATATTTACTTAGTTATGTTGCCGAGACAGCGTTGATCGAGAAGTGTATAGAATATTGATGTCGTCCAGGCGTCCATAGCAACCGATACAAATTAGCCAAGTTGTGCATCGCCAAGGCCACTCAAGGTTTTGGTTTTTGGTTCTCCTACACGATAAAGCTGGCTTAAGTTGACCAATCAAGCGACGTACGAGCTTTGAATGGACTTTGGAAAGGATTTGAATAAATAAGAAGGCCCTGGTTTAAGCGGATGTGCAAGAGCTCACATTGTCATGGTGCATAATGATTCGTCTTTTCCTGATCGTTTTTATAAAGACTTCATGTGAACAAATTGTAGTGCATCGCTCAGTATTGGGCGTCCTATATTAGTACAGCAGAACTAGCTTTTGTTGCGAATAGTTTTTTTCACGAGCAACATTTGCTGGATTCGAATCGTGTTCGTGACAACATAGCCAATTGATGTTTCTTGTTCTTGAGCAATTATTAAATACTGTGGCATTCAACCGGATCAAACCATTGATATAATACGATATGCCACGCATCACGCCATTCGGCGAGCATTGACAAAAAGTGTGTCACGATTGAGATACATCCATTTTATTGGCCGTCACAACACATGTCTGTACGTCAAACTTTACTAAATACATTAATGCTACAAATGTCAAACTTTCCAGTCGTAAAAATCGATTTTGTTTACCAAGCCTTAATATCAAAAATTCAACATTTGAGACCAGTGTCGTATACGTATCGACAGCAGTTATACGCCCTAAGATACTAAATTATTGTTGCCTTGTTTTTGTAATAAGTTAAAATTACTTGAATTGTTTTTTCGCTGTAAATATTTAAACTGTTTTTGATAAACCAGTAACTAAATTATATCGGAGGACAACATACGACTTTTCTCAATGAGCTTTTATGAATCTGATAAGAGTTTGGATGTGTCCTCCAAAAAGGCATAAGTGCATATTACAGCTATTTAACATATTTGATTTTAATAATTTTTAACAACTTTAAATAAATTATACTACACAAAAATGCCCCTAATATTATTTCTTATACTTTCAAAACATTTTATCGATCTTTTTTATTAAAATCTTATTCTAAACATAAATAATTTCACCAATTCCACCAACTCATCCCAAAGATTCGATTTCAACTTACCCTCTGAACACTATGGATTATCAATGTACTCTTACTGGGTTGACCGTTGGTATTTAATGCACCCTCCTGTAAGGCGCGTACAGCAGCATCAGCCAAATTCGAACCATTCTTCATGTGCTCATTTATACTCGGCGTACTAATGTGCAGAGCTTCTTTCAGTTTATATGGTCTAGGGCCGGCAGGTATTTCGGCACCTTCAATGAAAACAAAGTCAACGGTTATGGAACCGGAGACTTGTTGTGTTTCATAGGGGCGTGGTTGCAAGGCTAGTACCTGCGTTGAGGCAGGGCCCACGGCCAATTCATCAATGCCTACCAAACCCAGGCCCAAAAACTTGGGAGCTTCTGTGGCATCAGCAGGACGATCATAGACTTCAAAGAGGATCTCGGCAGATTGTGGTGACAAATCGCTAAAGGAAAACAATTATTAAATATAATTTTTAATTTAATAAAAATTAAAATTTACTTACAATAAGAAATGTTCATCCCAATAGGGTTGGTTGCCCTGACGGGCACCGGTTTGATTCTTTTGTGGCGGCTCATCCATTTCAACAACAACATAGGGATCACGGGCATCCTTCAAACCTTCGCCCTTGACAATTTTAACCAGCAAACGACGACCCGATATCATTGGCGTTGGTCCCTGGGAGCCAAAGTCCATGTTGTTCTGAATACGTTAAAGTGTTTTTTTTTAGGAAATGTAAAGAACATTTGAAAATGATTTTAATTAAGATGTGCTAAGCTAAAGAGGATTGGGGGAATTGAGAAAAATGTCCATCAACAGAGGAGAATATTTCACAAAGAAAATAAAAAACCTAAAATATGCCTTTTGGGATTTGAAGGAGTTTGGGTTTTTTGTTTTATTCAAAATTTAAATAATACATTTCACAAAGGACAAACAATCTTGGGTTTGTAGTTAGCAAAATATTGAAAATGTAAGTGAAAAATTTTAGTAATTGTAATAATATTGAAGGTGCCCCTGCAAAATAAGAAAATAAAAAACAAAAAAGATGCGAAAATTAAAACAAAATTTGCCAATAAGTACCAATCTATGGAAGTCGTGTTCAAAGTGTGAAATTTTAACAGAAACAACTCGTTGGGACAATAGATTATTGTAATAAGGTTTTATGTTTAGCTTTGAAACATTTAGGAATAGTTTTGATGGGACTTTATACACAAAAGTGTAAATTGTAAAACTGTATGTATTTGTTAAATGTATATATTGAAATATGTATGTTTATAAATGGACAGACATTCATATACTGTTGAATTAAACAATTTCCTATATGTTATATTTAATATAATTTTAAAATATGGATCGTGAAGTAATTGTCGGTACTCTGGATCGTATGACTAATGTCACAACGTATACTTATTTACGATATCGTATTGTATTCATATAAAGATCGTGAAGTGACTATGGATGCTCTGGATCGTATCACTAATATGAAAACGTATACGTAGTTACGATAAAGTATTTCATTCATAAAAAGATTATGAACATTCGTGATTATTGATAACAGACTCATTAGATATCAAACAAGATGTAAAGCCTACAATGACTTGCCAGAAGTGGAAAAAATATATTATTTCTATATGTTAAAGGATAGTCTGAAGTCCATATAAATTATTTCTTTAATTTTTTCTAAGTATTCGAAATATCACCACAACTTCGAACGTATTTGGGATTTGTGATTTTTATAGATACTTTTGGATGGCGTCTTATTATCCTATAAGTGATTAAACATCGGGTCGTAATATATATATATATATATGTATATAGCTGAAAAGTTGTTTTTTTAATTCCTCCGAATCTGTGATAACCATTTAACTAGACATATTCACCTCTTCTATAAGGATTGCCGTCAGTCGTCTTAAAGACACCTTTCAGATTGTCTATAAAGACTGCCTTTAACTCGTCTTTAAAATATCTATTCAGCTGGCTTATTAAGTCTACCATAAGTTCGTCTGTGGAGGGAGTCTTCCAGCTTCCCTCTAAAAACTTCGTTTAACGTCTAGGTAAATGGTTAATAGCAGAAAATCAAATATAAGACTGTCGTCATTTACGGGAATGAAAGCAATGTAATCAAGTATATACGCCCAAATTGGTCGAGTATTGGACTCCAGACCTTAAATATCGAAGACGCAAAATTTGAGGCCAGTGTCGTATACGTATCGACAAGCGTTATACGCCCTAAGGCACCTAATTATTTTTCCTTGTTTTTTTAAGAAGTTAACAAAACTTGGAGCAGTTTTGTCGCTGTAAACATTTAAACAATTTTTGACGAACCAATAACTAAAATATCGACACTTAAGTAACGACGAAAGACATATTTTAGGTTTTTCACTGCAGTTGAAATGGTTTTGAAATGTTAAAAATTAAAAATATGTAAAAATGTTTTTGTTAAAATATTTGAGGGGGTGGTAAGGGATATAGAACATAGAGAAGTGTTTTGCTTGTAGTATTTTAGTGTAACCATTACATAAACTTTGAATTTGTTTTTTTCCACTTAACATAATTAATCTGTACACCACACACACCAATTTAAATTTACCAACATATATGTGTAACTCTCAGTGTAATAAACAGTACAAAATGTTCTGTAAAGTGTAAAGGTTCCAGGTTTTTTGGGCGGGGAAGTTGGAAACAAAAAGAACAAACTTTTTCCGATTATTATGGAAAAAAAGAATAAAAGTTATTAACATGCTATGATTTGATTTATCCCAAGATGGATAAATACGTAAAATGTCGAAAAATATATGCATGTGTAGGGAAATTGATATCAAGGCAAAATTGAAAAAAAAAACTCTGCTTCTCAATGTTCTTACGCTCACCGCCACTGTTTCATATGGCATTGGATATATTACAGGTAAATCCATAGGTTCAACTTCAGCTCGGGGACAGGTCGTGTAAATGGAGAAATCCACGGGATATATGGTTTCACGTAAGGCACGTGTCATCATTTCCGAGATGGCGGCTTGAACTTGTGTTTCCTCTTGGTCCATGGGCTTAATGGCGCCAACACTGTTCATGGAAATGCGGATCTGTATTAAAAAGATTGATACAATAAAAATGTTCTTCTTCTCGAGGTGTCTGTGTTTTATCTTACATCTGGGAAACCTTCAACACGCATATCACCCTTCAATGTATTGTAGTTCATGGCATTGGCAATGCGAGCCCTAAATCTGGACACAGTCAGCTTGTAGTGAGATGTTTCAACCTTTCCAGATTTCTGACGGAAAGCTTTCACTTGGAAAACGGGCATGGCATCACAATCGAAGGTGATTAGCTGTTAATTTCAGAAAAAAAAATTAAAATAATAATTGTGAAGTGTTGTGTTCTTAGGACGTACCATATCAGCGGGATTGGCTTCATCGGCATTACAAAAGATATTACTCAAGGCTGGTGGTGGACTGTCTGGCAGGACGCGTACAATTTCAACAGCAATGGGTTGTTGCTAAAAAATAAATAAAAAAAAATATTAATTTTAAATTAATTATTCTAAGTGATTTGTTATGAGATTTGAAACCTGCAGAAAAAAATTGAGTTGTTAACCTATCAAAAACAATCCTGATGAAATTAGTCGTGAGCTCTAGATTTATTACAACGTAAATAGGTAGACGGTGCCACACTCAAAATATTAAATTAAGGACAATTTGGTTGAAGAAGGCGAACAAAATCCAGAAGCTATTGCAATTTGGGGTGCACTGTTATATGGGGACTATCCTAAAAAGTGGACCAAATTTGATAATGTTTGGTAGGAAAAATGTCTACCCAATAATAAACTACCAAATTACAGCCAATTTATTTGAAATTAAAGTTTATATCTTACAATTTTATCAACAGCATGCTATGTTATTAAAAGATTTTAATTTTATTATTTTAAGACAATTTTTAACGACTATTTATACCCTACACAACTATCTTGTCAGGATATTATTGCTTCCAAGAGTTTGTAACGCCGGGAAATATTAGTCCTGGAACAAATTTTAAGTATACCGATCATATCTCGTATCTCGACGAGCTAAGTCCATCTAGACATGTTTGTCCGTCTGTCCATTATAATTTCTTAATACGATACAGGCCACAGTTATGGACAAATCTTCACGAAATTTTGCATATAGGTTCGGTTCGGACCAAAGAAGACCCTGGTAATGATTCGGTATGAAATGGACCAAAAACATTATTTTTGACTGTCCTTTCGGTCGCTCTAGAGGCCACAATTTGATCCGAACACCACGAAATTACACCAGGAAGAGAATCTGGCCAAAGAATAAGCTTGACTGTTTTATTTTTATTTGTTTTATTTTGTGTGACCTTTAAATTGATATCAATAACATTGTTGTATGCATTCGAATATGGGGGTTATACGAAAAGATTTAAAGATGTCTATGTGTTATGATATTGTTTAGAATAAATATTACCCCACTAGAAGTCGTAAATGTCGCGCTTATCGCTTTGAAATTTTACATGAAGGTCAAGAACGACGGTTAAGTGATGTAGAGATGATATTTAGGGTGCTATACGCATTAAAATATCCTCTGACACTGCCTGGAACTAGGTTCTGGAACTCAATTTTTTTGGAAATATTTTTTAATTTTAAATGCGAAATTTTTGATGACTATCTTAAAATAACTAATAATTTTCACCCTTTTCCCTTAAGAGCTTATGAACTTATATAGCCTACAAGGCAAACTACTCAACACCTAGATTTTATAGACCTATAAGCTTCACCTCAATGTTGGCATCGAAATCCTTAGGTGGCCCTCTAGCTGACAAGGCAATTACATAGCTGACAAGGCAATTACATTGGTAACGACATACACCAGGCAGCTTGTGGTATAACCACCAGGGTCTATGTAAGATGGGGGACAGCACATGGAGGAACATAAGTTGTCCCCTAAGGGACAGGACATGCGAAGGTTTTAATTTTAAAAAGATTTGATAATCAGTGAGAACCCAAAATATCAAATTAAGGTATTTGAAAAAAATTGTTGGGTTACCGTTATACGGGTTCTATAGGGAGATTACACAATGACAATTACAACTGAAAAAATTACAGTCATTTTGGTTGAAAAGCGAGCCCAAGCTCCTCACAATATCGAAATTTTGGAGGTAAAGGGGGCCTATCCTAAAAAGTGAACCCATTTTATTAATGCAAGGAAGAAACCCATTAGAACCAAAAATATCAAATTACAACAAATTCGGTTGAAAAACGTATTTACAATTCTCAAAATATCGAATATTGGGGATATCGTTATATGGGGTTATACCAAACCCCACGGTTTATCCCATTTTTAATGGCTAAGTCGACGCAGAATTTAATTCTTGATCAAGAATATATATACTTTTTGGTGTCTCCAGGGAATATTTCGAGGTTTTGCAAATAAATTTAATATATGTATATTCCACTCTATTTAAATCTAATAAATATTACATTCAAAGTCCCACAATAAAATATGCCTCTCCAACTCTCAGTCACGTAACTAAGGCTACTTCCAACTTTTGTTTTTATCAAGCATAATACCCAAGCAGACATATCCAAAAAAATAAATTAAAAGTACAAAAAACGTTTCCAGCTTTTCGTTTTCAATACTAAGGCCAAGGTCGTAATTTGACCAAACAACAACAACACATGTTCAGAAAAAACAAAGAGTCATTTATCGATAACTCTGTGTGTCGCTAAGCCAATAAGAGATGTATTGATAAAGACCAAAATTAACATACATGCATATATAATGAATTGCTGGGAGCGGGTTCATAATATTTTATTGCATAGTTATGAAGAGAAATATTAAAATTTTATGTAAATTTTAGGCTACCACCGAATTTCCGTATTTGGAAATTTGTGTTGAACTGTCTTATGTATTATGTGTTGAATTTGTAAAAAGCTTACGTAAGGGTTTTAAAATTCTTAAACTTAAATTCAAACATTTTTAGAACATTTCAATTAAAAAAATAACTTCCTAGAATTTAGCCACAAAATTGGTTAGACTACGCCAATGATTAATAATAATGTTTGTTATAAATTTGTATTCAAATTCTAGAAATCTAGTTTCTGGTTTTACGCAATCGAATATTCCAAATTAAAATTATACTTGCGGTTATTTGGTTTCAACGAGAAGACTTTGCAAACAAACAACTTGGTATAAAAATAGATATTGTGCGGAATTAGAAAACCAATAACAAAATACACTGCAAACATCAGCGAAGTGGACCAAATGGGATTTCAAGTACAAAATAGTTACCAAATTATTTCTTTATGACCTTCCAAAATAAAGTTATGTAGGGTCAAATTTGTGGTTATTCAAATTCTTATTATTCCCGTCGGTTTTCATGACCCATAACCATGTTCATAAATGTAATTAACAAGTGCCAATTTAAGCAATAAAATGTCAACAGTTGCTTTGAAACTTCCCAAATAAGTGACCAAGCCATCGCCATATGTTAGAACCATAAACCAAAACAATAGATGGCGAATAATGAATTGCTTTTATTTGAATGAACTACAACTTTCACTAGCTGGTTAATTGCCACACTGACTGACTGACGGACAAACTAACATTGACATCATTATGTGAATTGGGTGGCGCTCATGATTTTATGATGCATAGCTGTAACCATCCATTTTACGGCCATGTCACTACTGTCCTATTGTAATAACATCTGTATGCTGATTTCAAAGAGTATGTGAGGCACACACATACATACTCACATAGCTACGTATATACATTAACGACATCATGTCTATTGATACAAATTGATAACCAACGAACCGTGCGTCAAAGGCGACACAAAGAAACAATGAGTGTGAACATGAATGGAATCTGAATGTGGCACTGTGACATTGAGTCGAGTAGGGTTTTGTTTTGCTAGATTTATTTACATGCTTTGAAATACTCATTATTTTTTGAGAATACATCTTAAAATCTACGATGAATTGTAGAAGATATGAAAGAGAAAAAAAAAATGATTTATACAATATAATTGAAAGGTAGGACCATATATTTGGGGAGGGGTTTTATTTGGTCACGATATACGATAAAGCATTGATCTATATTGGAAAAAATTCTGCCACATTGAATATGCCCCAGGACCAATAAAATACCTAAAAAGGATCATAACTATATTCAAAAGAGTATCAAAAGAGGTCCAATATTGAATTTGTTTATTTTTTCCAAAAACACATTTACGAAAAGCCACATAATCAAATGAGATTGGTCATAAAAATCGATGTTCTTTACTAAGGTGTCTCATTTAGAATCGAGTTATTTTTTTGCAAGCTAGGTATGATTTTCACATATTACATCGGTTTTATTATTGCCGTGATATATTTATTATGTAGAATACCCCTTCGGGTTCTGTTATGGTAGCTACTCCTTTCCATTCAAATTTAAATTTTTACAGATGGGGGTTTTCCGTTAGCACACGTATACACGTTATGGACCAATATTCAAGAAATTTTTCATGTAGGATGCGTTCTGGCCAGTGAAGACCCCTTTTGTTTTTGGTAAAGATCGGTTAATATTTAGAGGATGATATGGACCAAATACTTAATTTAATAGCTTAATCGCTCCAGAGACCACAATTATGGCCCGAACATCGGGCCATAATTGGATCGGGGATCGGGCTAAAGAATCAGCATGTATGTTTTGATAAAGATCGGTCCTTATTTAGCGGGTCGAATGGACACTGACTTATGTGAGAAAAATGACAAAATTTGTATTCTTTGGCGTATATATTAACTCCTGAAGGACATAGACCCGAAAAGTTAACAAGCAATTAGAAGGGCTGTACTGAATATTGGGAATATTCGGAAAATATGTCAGTGTAAGGAAGAGGTGCTGTTGATCTCTAATCGGTCAAGAGGGTGCAAATATCACGAAACAATCGTCGACCTCGTCTGATTATACTGCTCCGTTCACTGGTTTTTAAATTATATTTTTCCATACATAAATACGTTTTTGAAAAGACAGGTCGAAAACTCGGACGCTTTATTTAATGATGCGGAGCATGCACTTCGACGGCAAACACCTTAAAAGATTTGAAATCACACAGTGGTCCTCAAGAATCTAATGATGTGGAGATCAGACAATCGCAGAAGGTTTGAAGAATGTGTAGCAGAAATGCGACAGTGCACTTGTGCAGGTTAAAAAAACCGCCGCAGAAAGTTCACTGGAGAATGGTTCTAATTCGGCTCGAAGGACCAGAGGCCCTGGTTATGCCAACGTTGCCACTAGCGGTAATTACATCGACTTTCGACTAATAGATTAATCGCCTTTTGGTATTGAAAAACTCAAAGTGCTAAATATTACACATTCCAGAACTTTATATTATCTGTTGATAATAATTTATATAAAAAAATCACATTTTTAGTCGATTTTGCATTAGTTTGTAAAAGTCGAAAATCGATTTTAAGCAGGTTTAACAAAATCGAAAGATCTAAAAGTCGACTTTGTAGTCAATGTCAAAAATTGAAAAGTCAAAAAAATCGACATTTTGGTTACAGTCAAAAATTTAAAGCTCGACTATGTATCCCTGTTAGCGACGGTGCGCCTGGGTTCGGAGTACACGTATGACTATGTCTATTGGAAGAAATTGAGCGGATTGATTTTTATTCGGCGGATATATATATATATATATATAAGTGAACATAATCGAGAAAGGCAATATAAAAAGTGGGTTTGGTGTTATCTGGGCCATTATCTATCTGGAAGGATTAAACTATCGCCGAAGGCCTAAAGAATGTGTACCAAAAATCGAGACAATGCACTTGTCCTGGTAAAAAAAAAAGTTCCGTGGTAGAAAGGCCACTGGAGAATGGTATGGATTCGGAAACTTAGGAACAAGAGGATTATCTTCGGATAAATAAATGCATTTTGTTATTTGGTGGAATTGTCCCTTTGGTTGTCAAAAGCACAAAAGAAATTGATTGTTCGACCAGAGAAATTGTTGCTCCAACTTATCAAGGTGACGTCAGATATCGGTCAGTTGCTCTTGAAGTATATATTAAAGAAGCCACAACAGATCATGCCTATCGAAACGTCCAGAAGAGCCAAAACGAATACTACCTTGAAGTTATACGAAGTATGTGCGAAGCTCAGACATTGATGCTTGCGCGCGTTTTTGGTCGACCCGCGTTTTACTACAATGGACAATATCCTACACCCACTTTTCAGACGGCATTACCCAAACACACTTTTTATAAATTTGAGACAACCTGACGATAGCCCTAGTTAACAACAAGACCCACTCAGAAATGAAGCAAATTAAAATCCATTTTTTCCGAAGACTGAAGAATACTACGCTGCTAACAACTCCTAGGAGTTCATTCAGCCAAGTTCTTTGTTCATAAAAGAAAATATTTATAATTTCACCTTCACAAAATCCACAAATCGCATGAAACCACAATGCACATTCATTGCGCGTTCGGAACGAATAAACAAATTTTCTTGTAGAAATGTGCACACATTGTTGAATAAAGAAATATGTTGTTGTTGCTGTTGCTATTATTTGTTTTGGTGTGATCGTAAATATTTTACATATTCATCACTGTCTGAATACAAAATATAAAAAAAATACTGAAATCAAATGAATAGCTATGATTTAATTGTTTATTAAAAATGCATAAAGAATATGAAAATTTACAACAAAAACAACAATTTGAAATGGAGGGTGGCAAATCAGTGAAGATGTTCATTCAAAGGAATGATGTTAATTAAGATTACATTCGTACTTCGTAAACAAAAATTAAGACGTTTTTGATGTCGAAAACAAGGCAGAAACTTCAATTTGTAATGACATCATTAAGGTTTGATGATGAAAAAAATATTGATTTTATTTTTGGAATTTTAAAGCAGAGGTGATGTCAGACTTAAAAAAATGTTTTTTATTACGAATTATGGCCTCTATTTGAATTGTTAATGATGTCATTAATAATATGCTATTGTTTGAAAGAACTGGAGAACAAGTTCGTAACATTTTGGAATTATATTTTTTATAAAATTTTGGTATCCACTAGCATTAAGCATTAAATTTATATATCCTCTCTAAATGCTTGAGTGGTGTTTATTTTAGTCAATAAAACTTGTGACTAATTTGGAACTTTTTTTAATTTTACACAGCTAAAAAAATATTATTTTATACCGATATGAATGATCATACTTTGGGTCTTTATGATTGATGAAATTTAAAGAACAGAATTTTTGGAACATCTGACATACTTTGAAATATTAAAACACTCAGATTGAAAAAAAAACGTTACAAAATTAACGGAATCTTTATGCCAATATTAAAACATGGACCTACACTTCCACACTCCAAGAAACCGGAATTGCAAACTACAGCCCCTTTGGTTATAAAAGCGGTAAAGACTCTAAAAATACAGAAAATGGCGCAGAACCTTTATATAGGGGCTATGTCAAAACATGGACTTATATCGAGCATATCGGACAAAGATATGTTGCACTCTGCAAGGGGTCCATATTACAGCCACTCCTGGAGTACAAATATCCTTTTCAATATTTAAGAAACTTGAATGCAAAATTAACGCTACATCAGGTCGAATAATGTTGCAAAGTCTGAAAATGTCGCCGCACCTTTTTATTTTGGCACTGTGTCAAAACATGGAACCATTCTGAAAATTTTCTGGGAAACAGTTTTTTATTCATCCAAAATATGGCATACCGGATGAATAAAAAGCGACTAAACCTTTAGAAATACCAAAAATAGAAGAAGACCTTCATAATAAGGGGCTATGTAAAAACACGGACCTATAATGAAAGTACTCTGCAAAGATATTTATTCAGCCTACGAGAATCCGAAATGCCAAGCACTGGTTGGAAACCGAATAGAATCTTATTCTGATCAATAATGTTGTGACAAATGACCGATTGGGGAGTGACACATTTCTTTGACTTGTCTAAATATTTATATCACCTATTCTATATAATCGACGTACGTTTTTACTGGTCCAATTTCAATTAGTAAAGAATATCGTTTTACTTACCTCATCAGTGTTTTTGCGTAGGGTATCATTTAAGGAAATCACCCAGGCCATAAGCAATTCATTGACAATAACCAAATCGCTGTAGAGCCAACGGAAAACTTGGCTGGTCCAGGTTACGGAAGTCTAGAGAAGAAAAAAATTATTAAAATAGGAAAATATTAACTTTTCTTTTATAGTTTGTACTGTCAAATATTTTTTGAAATTAATAGTTTATTTCTGTAAAATTCAAATGGAATGAATTCGAACGAATTACTACCTAACTATTGTTTATGTAAAAAATGTGTTATTCAATAAAAATATAAATGACATATTTTTCAAAACTTTGGTTCAAAATTTTACAAAAACAGGCTGTAAAATTAAAAAAAGATATATTTAATAAAAATCACACTCACTGTTTCGGGTCCAACAACATTTGATGGTGGTGGTACATAACGCTTTTTACGATTTTCCGGTCCGGTCGAACTCTGGCGCACCACACGTCTACGTGCACCCGCACCACCCATACCCAGACTACCACCAACACCGCCAATACCACCCGGGCCGGGGGTACGACCACGTCCTCCACCAACACCACCAGCCGATGGTTTACTTAGTAAATCTTTAATTTCACTTTTACTAGCCAAAATATCACGGGGTTCCGATAAACGCTTTTCAGTTTTAATACCGGCGCCACCAGGTGCAACACTGCTCTGTCGACTATTACTGGCACTGGCGGGCTTTTCTTTAACCATATATTTCTGGTATAAAAATTTACACAGCCATACTAAGAACAGAGCCAGAACGGCCCATATAAATATGAACATAGCTAATGAATCCATTGTTATATCACCAAGACCTTCAAATGTACAAATATAATCATCGATTTGATCGGCTAAATCCATAATAAGTTAAACAGCGTGGTGTGGAATTAAGATGATTGATGCATCATATCTGTAACGAGAGAAATGGAATAAATATTTTATTAGAAAAGTTGTTTAGAAAATAATTTACTTATTATTTCATATTAGAAAAAAGTTTAGAGGTGACAAATATTGTACAAAATAAGCGAATATTTGATGAAAATTTTTGATTTCATTACAAAGATATTTGTATACACAACTTTACTTTTTTTTGTTCTCGGACCTTAAAATTTTTTTTTTCCCCAGGAAAGCCCCTGCATGTAGATGTAATAACAGAGCCGTATTCTCCAGATCTGGCGAATAACGTGACACAAAATGAGCTCATGGCATATGGAATGAGGGATATTTTTGCAAAATATACCCTCCTTTGAACTTGGTCTATGCATGGTAATATATTGCGATAGGAGAAATCTGTATCAAATTCCGCACTATATTCCCATGATATTATTTATTTGCTACCTCAATCACCGGAAATCATTCTGCGATAGTCTTGATCTTCGAACTTTATCATGAATTGATCAAACAATGTCCAAGATTATGATAAAATTGTTACCCACCAGCCAAACGCATAAACAATTTTTAAATCATATCCGAATTATCTGATTCTGCAAATCTGGCGCCTAACGCCCTCTAATCTCAAAGGAATGTTGAAAGTTGAAAAGGTAAAACTGAGGATATTGGTCTAGTGTGGTAAAATATTGTGAGGAGTAAAATCTGTGTCAAATTCCGGTACAATTTAAATTTTGGGTGAACCTATAGTGCTGAGATCCTGAAATAGGTTTAGGTTATGTAGGAAGTTTAGGAAATCTGTACTAAATTTGGTACAATTTAAATTGTGGGTGAAGGGATAGAATCTGAATCCTGAAATCGGAAAATAAAATTTTCATTGGTTGTATGATACAGGTAGGTTTGAAAAATTCGCATGATATTCTTTCATTTGTTTGTCTTCGAAATTCATATCTTTTTTATATGAGGTATCACAGGAAGTATTCTCTTATAGTAAAATCTTAAAACGCAGTCAAATATTGATCAAACAATATTACAATGTGAAAAGTTAGGATAAAATCCAATCCCATACCCACCAGACAAACGCATTTCTATTTCTAAACCATCTCCGAGTTATCTGAAACTGATTGTTGGATCAGAAGTACGCACCAGCTGATTAGTACAATTTCGCTAAAAATGCTTGCTTAATGAATGGAACCTCAGCATTCTGTGTCCCGCGCACAAAAAAGGAGACATGAACCCTGTGGGTTTTACATGATTCTCGCCTCAACGGCTTTAACCATGGTGCACCAATGGTTGTCGAAATTGAGCGTCGACCAGCGCCCCATTGGAAAAGCCCAGAGTACTCAACGAGCACTCTGAAGCCCATCCGCCGGTACCAATTCGAAGATCCACCGCAAAGGTTCACTTCCTCCTTGGTGAGGAGTCGAGGACTACCTAAACCTCTTGTCTTTCTATGGGTCAAGCACCCGGTTGATAATGCAACTCCACATCGAGCCGAAGCACTTCCCGCGAAATCTTTGGGCTAACCAACAGCCACCACATTGCACCCTATAGGGCCAATCCCAATCGTCAGGCTGAAACCTCTGTTTCAGGGGCTCCTGACACCCGTGGCTCCGGACAACCTCCGGCCGGTACTAGTTTTTTGTCTTAAGTGACAAGGGAACTAGTAACCTCCGCACAAATCAAGCGTCTAAACCTGAACAGCTTCACAATACAACAGTATTGTTAAACTATTGCTCTGCGACGTCGGAACACCGTATTGGCAAATTCTCCTATGCTAGCACGAGTTGAACTAGTGGATAGCACACGACTAACATCCCATTGGTCATCAACGTTAACGATACCCATGGACTCCAGGTTCCTCACATCCTCATACAGGGGACATGAGCAGAGAACATGAAGCCAGTACTTCACTGGAGCCCCATGACTACACATTTCTGTATCTGTCACGTTTATCCTATGCAAAAATGGATTCAGAGACCCATGACCCGTCAACAAGAAGCCCAGATGGAGGCCGAAACCAAAATCGGGGTTAGTCGCAACCAGGGACTTACGCAGGGAGGCGGCCCGGGCCCCTCTAAATGATTTTTTCACAGTAAATTTATGTATGTAACAGCGAATTTGTTCATTTTGTACTACCGGCCCGCCCCAAAAATGGAATCCTGTGTCCGTTGCTGGTCGCAACAAATGTAACATCCGGGATAAACCGAAATGTTAAACGCCCATTCTCACAAGTATTCCATCTAGATTGCCATCTAGAGATTACAAACTCGTGCAGCTTCGCTTTACGTTCTAGAACACTCAATCGCTCTATACCTTCTACCGCCCAGTCATTGGGCACTATAGGCAGACCTCTTTTTGCCAGAAATGATACGTTTGCACGTAGCACTTCCAGGTCGAGCGGAGGTACACCCAACAATACCTGCATGGCTACGGTTGATACCGTGCGGCATACAGTCATGATGGCTTGTCTGCCTGTATGCCGCACGGTATCATATCTTGCGATATCCACATCCCGTTACTGCAGTATGCCATATGGGAGCACCATAACCTTAAATGGTACAAAGTCAGCATGTAAAATCGGAAAGGGCCTCTCGGAGATTTTCAATACCGAACGAGGGTTCAGCCTAGGGATTCTTAGTCGAGCGTAAAAGTGGACTTTTAGACTTTTCAATTTTTGCCAGATGGAGTCGAGATATAATGATTGGTATACTAAAAGTGGGTCTAGGACCAATAATGCACGGCGTTACAAACTCTGGGGGCCACACAAAACTATAATACCCTGACATGATAGTTGTGCAGGGTATAAATTGTAATGGTCATATTTTGAAAATTCTTCAGATATTAGGTTTTTGTTTATTTCTTAAATAAGGATCCTTAACATCGGTTAAAATTGTATCAATAAAAATATAGGGACTTAGCTTCTGCATTTATACGGAATATGGAGTCAGTCAGTCTCTCTACATGCTGATCATTATAATCCTTCCTAAGACTACACGATAAATGTTATTTATATTCGAAATTTTTTTACGTTACAATTCGAAAAATTATAAAAAAAATATTACATGTGTTAAAACTTACCACCTATTAAATATTTTTGTTTTTGAAAATTTACAACAAAATATGTTAAGGTAATATTTTCGCTGATTTACCAAATGTAAACAGACGAAGAAATCCGCAATTAATGTGTGGTTCTGAAATAAATCACTTCAATGAAAAAAAACATGTTTCTTTTCTAAACAAAAATTTCCAAAATAAACAACTTGATAATATACAGCGATTTTAATTTAAATTTAGCACCTTTTCAAAATATACTTTGCTGTAGAATGGAAGAACGAACGCAATAAAAACCGCAAACAGATAACCAAAAAATAATGTAAATTTACAAAAAATCGATTGAATAAATAATGCAATAAATTTTGAATTTAACTTAAATTATTTTGTTTAGAGCAGAAATTGTTCTCGTTGCGCTTATATTTCGGATGTGAGTATGTGTGTGTGTTTAGGACAATATGTTTACATATTTTGATTGTTGTTTTTTTTTTCATTTGCAAAATAAATCGAAGCAAGAAAAGAAAACAACTACACATCTGGGATCTTGAAAAATGACAAGTAAATGAAAAACAAAAAAGTGTAGAATAACTAAATTGAAATAATACACAATTTATTTGTTAAATATTTTTTTTTTGTTTCATAAAATACACGAACAGATGGTTACGAAGCAAACACCAGCAGAGCGAATGTATTATTTAGAAAATCCCCACTAGCGCAAAAATATATCATCGCCGTGCTAGACATTCGTTCGTTTTTTCTTTCACATTTCTACTTTTCGTATTTTCTTATTCTTTGTGTGTTTTTCTTTTTTTCAACAAAATTTTGTAGGCTATTTTTAGCTGGGATTTTCTTTCGTTTTTTTCCGAATGTTTCAAATATGAAATACAATTTTCAAAGTTATATTTCCGTTGAACTATTCATAATGACCGATATTTGTTTCAGTTTTCAGTTTTTCAGTTTTATTTCTTTTTCACTTTCAGATTTATTTTTAATTTTTATTTTATTTGATGGGTTTGTGACAATTGTGATCTGAAAAAAAAACTCACTTGACTATTTCATCCACTTATTTTCAACAATAATATTTGTCAAATGTATTAAAAAAAATTATATAAATTATGGAAAACTTAAAAAACAGCAAAAAAAATGAAAACTAAATTCTTATATGGAAAACTTTTTAAAACAGAAAACCAAAATCGTTTCGAAACTAAAACCGTAAACCGAAAATATAGGAGAAGAACAAACGAAAAATAATAAAAAACCGAAGCGCGTTTATCGGAAAATGAAAATTTTTCACTTTCAAACCCCAAAAGAAACTGAAATATGTTTTTTCGGGAGGAGACACAGACACCACAAAAATCATTGTGCGGAGAGATTTGTTGCACAAACATAAAAGAGAGAAAGGAGAAAAAGCTTTAGAAGTTCGTGGGCGATGTGAAACGGTAATGGCGGCGTAATTTTTTATTTGTTCCCAGGAGGGGGCATGTAAAGAACACCTGTTAGGTTTTTGAGGAACAGAATGGAAACTTAATACCCTTCACCACACTGTGGTACAGGGTATTATGTCTTTGTGCATATGTTTGTTACAGACAAAATGAAATGAGATAGACACATGGTTCATTTGGGAATATGCATAGAATAAATTTCTGAGTTGATTTATGCAGGTCCGCCAAAAAACAAAGTTCAAGTCCCATTTATAATCCGAAATAAATAATTTGGAACAGCTCAATTATTTGGCCTTAGGACGAACCCAGTCGATATAGTTAATTCTCGAGCCAAAACTTCTATTTTTTTATCTCGATATCCTCCAAAGGAAGAATGATTTCAACAGATGGATAAATCGACTAATTCGTCTTAGAATTCCATTCTATAAACGAAACAAATCACTTACCTATTTTAATATAAAAAGGGGGTTATATGGGGACTACCCCTAGAAGGAGGCGAATATTAATAATTATTGGTAGCGTTATTTGTTACCATATGCGACTACAAAATACCAAATTACAGCGAATTCGTTTGAAAACGCGCTCAAGAACTCCAAAACACCAAATATTGAGGGTACCGTTATATGGGGGCTACCAGAAAAAGTGGACCTATATTTATAATTTTTAGTGGAGATATTTGGTACCCATTAAGAATCCAATGTACCAAATACCAAAGAACCAAGAACCTACAATGACAAATTATGTCCACTTCGGGTCCTATAAACGGGAGAGTGTCTAAGCAATGATCCCCCATTCTCGGATCAAATTTTTTTTGGATTTAATTCGAATGTACACTCAAATTCAAAAATGTCCCAACAAAATTTCAAGTGAAAATCTCAGGAACTCTTGAAGGTATAGCCGATTTATTGTGTCAACATCAAATGACGGCTAAAGGGCTTCTCAAACTTTAAACGCGTTTTTCTCGTTTGTGAATGGCGGGCACGATAACTCAAAAACTAATAACCCAATCGATTTCAAATTTTTACACGTTTCTCTGTGAGTGTATAGCTATCGTATGAACTAGGATAAAGCCAATCGGTGAAGATCTTCCTTATTTTTTAACTTGGTTTGTGGACAAAAATCGGCGATTTTCCAAAAATATTCTTTCAAAGGTCGGCCATTTTGTTAATTTTTAAGCGAAGTCAATAATCCTAGTTCATACGAGAGCCAGACATGTACTCTTTCTAACACCGTTGGAATTTTCGGATTCTGATGTTCCAGAGTTATCATGCCCGCCATCAAAAATAAGGACTTTTCTTTAATTGCAAAAAACAACAACAAAACAATAACAACAATTTTTTGTAAATTATTTTTCTTCTCTTTTAAATCTTCAAATGTATGTATATGTGCAAAGTAACAAACCTTAACAAGCATTGGTATTGATTTACCAGCCCATTGAAAATCTCTAAAAATTAAAATCAAGAGGGGGGGGGGGGTTCCCTTAAATCTAAACAGTTTTGCAAATATGTTCTCATAGTGCCATAAATGCCAAATTACAGGCAATGGATCTATATCGAAATAGTGTTTACATCCTCCAAGAGTCCAAGAGGGTTATGTTAAAACATAGATCAAAAACCTGGAATGACAAATTACAGCATTATCGGTTGGATACAGCATTATCGATTGGGGCTATATTCTTCAAAAAATCGTTATGTTGCACTTTTTCGTGCTCTCAACCCAATATTCGACTCACATTTGTACTTCCGAATCGGTCCGAAGAGGTCCGTAGACATCTTCCAAACAAATGATTGTGTGCCATTCACAATTCACCGTCCTATGGTGTTCAAGCGGAAAAGCCAACGCATTACCATTTTCGCCTAATAAACAGATCTCCACTTGCTTCGAAGAGCTTCTTCCAGAAACAACTTTTGTTGGATTTGACTCGATTTCGAAACCCCAATCTTCAAATTTCCTCGACCCATCTGATTTTCCAATGAAAATATCAGATGGGACCAGGAAACACTACGCCCGAAATATATATATATAGTAGCCCTCCTAGAAAACCAATATTGTTCTAAATCGGAAAAATATTTATGGTATGAGGACGTGCCCGTAACAACTTGTCTATTTGATAATGCATTAATAATTTTTCAGCTGACAATTTTCATCTGCACAAATTAAATTATTAAATATTAAAATGTGGGAGCAAACACTCCGCTCCCATTTCCTTTCTAACGGCGTCAAACGATCAAAATTTGGCCACCAACACTAGATGTGGACGTGAGAAACATAACCAGTGCGCCGCCTCCAAGAGATTAATCAAAACAACAACATATTATGACGTCAGGTAGGTAGCAGCAAATGTTTATTTTGTAAAACGAGAGACTACCACAAATATGTATGTATGTTTAGGTTGGCTCATGCTGAATGATTTTGTGATGATATTACGCATACGTAGGCGATCTACATAAATATATGTATGTACACTCGTACATTTGGGAAGAAATATTGCAAAATATTTCTCAACGCATTAAATAAATTTATGTGTAGAAATGCAATTTGTAGTAAAAAATTAGGACAATTTCTTTAAGTAAAAGAAAATAAAATTTAATATTTTGTTTATTATTTATGTGTATTTTAATTTCAATATGTTTTGCTGTATACATATATGCCCAAATCTCAGCCAAGTTATTATATTTTATTTATTTTTATTTTTGTTTTGTTTGTTTTCCTTTTTGCCATCAATGCGTTACGACATGTGGCAAGAATGAAGAGTTTCTGTTGTTGTTGTGGTTGTTGGTTGACTGGCGGCAGTTTGTTTGGGTTGCATCACACGAAAGAAAAAAACACAACCATTCATATATTTTAGCCATAGAGCAGCATCCGCAGCATCATCTACAGTCGTATCAATCAGCAGGAACACCTCATCAATGACGTCATTTGACCAACTTTGTTGTCAAGTTTCTGTACCATTTCCTATTGATTTTCTTTGTTTTTATTTCTCTTTTGTCTTCAATTGCAATTATTTGATTTATAATTGATTTGTATTTTTTTTAGTATACGAAAATAATGAGAAAAACAAGTGAAGAAGAAATCTGCTGATTTTTTATACCCTAACATATTGTAGAAATGTGTGTATGTATACAAGTTTGTAAAATGCACTGTCTTGTTCTCAGTTGACTCTTTATAATCAAATGCCAAATTCCTACAAATGTAACTACATGGCCTTTTGCTTTTTTTTTGACTGATAGACCACACTTTGGTCAATGCGAACGTTTTACAGTTTGATAAACTGGCGGCACAGACATTAACACGTTTTGATCGATGAATAAACTGTTGCAGATGTTGACAAGTTTTCAAATAAAAATAAAAAGTAAAGGAGACAATAGTACATAATATCGAAGACGTAATTTTAAATTCAACTAAATTTATAAAACAAGTAAAAAGGTGTCAGTAGGTGTAGGTGACAGTGTATACACAGAGTATACATATCGCTCATTTGTTGCAACACCGGCATAAATAAAAAAATCGTGATTTTTGAGTTATTGATGCAGAATTGTTCGATATATCAGACTTCTTATTATGTAAAAATTTCGTATGAAAATCTCTTACAAATTTTGATTAAGAAACTGAAGAATTTCATATGTCTGTTCGCTCGCCCATCTGTCTGTACATTATAATTTGTAATCAAAGTACTCAACGCAGTTATGGATCATAAAGCTTCGCTTCGGGCCAAAGATTGGTAATCATCAACTAAGGATAAAACGGATCAAAAAACTTAATTTTCGCTCTAGGGGTGACCCGAACATCAATGTTAAGCAAGGAAAGATATCTGGGTGACATAGGGAATTATAGATACCAAGCAACGGCTTCCCTCCCCGCGGTATCACCTGGGGTAGCTACTTTCCCGTTGATGTAGTGAGCTGATATGTGCCGCGAGTTCCCCCATAAGAACTACACATTCGGAAAGCAACGAAAATGAAATCCAAACCTAAAGTGCTGACGACCCCCGTCGTATAAAGGACCACGATCTGCAAATCAGCACTTGGAAT
This sequence comes from Musca vetustissima, assembly GCF_032173495.1. Taxonomy (NCBI): domain Eukaryota; kingdom Metazoa; phylum Arthropoda; class Insecta; order Diptera; family Muscidae; genus Musca; species Musca vetustissima. The sequence goes on from NW_026886292.1 coordinate 282,847, forward strand.
GTGCATAGGTAGAAGTGAACAAACGAAGTTTTCGGTTTGGCGGATGTATTCAAGAAGTACAAAGCCGATATTATTGCCCTACAGAAAATGCGATGGAAAGAGACAAGCAAATCAGATCATTACGCACTTTATTATAGCTGGATGAATTTGGCTGTATTTTTGGTTAACAGGATAATAAGAGACCTCTCACCAGAGTAAATTAGTGAATTGCTATAATTCGTATAAAAGTGAAGTTCTTCTACGTCAGTCTTATTTGCGCCCATGCTCCGAATGACAAAGATGAGCAGACCGAAGATATATTTTACGAGGGCCTAGAAACCGCATATGTCCTATGCCCTGGCTACGACGTTTAAATTTTGCTTGGAGATTTTAATGCAAAAATCGGAAGGAAAATGACTTTTCCTATGGCCCCATCATCGGAAAATGCAGCCTCCATGAAGAAACATCCGGAATGAGGTTAATTGACTTCTGCATGCCCAATGATTGGAACCTTAGCATCCTGTGTCCCGTGCACAAAAAAGGAGACGATATATGCAAACTATAGAGGGATTAGTCTCCTTCCAATCGATTATAAAAATGCTATCCAGCGTACTGTGTAAACGACTGTAGTCAATGGTCAATGAGAATATTGGGCCATACAAATACAACTTCAGCCCTGGTAAATCCACCATAGACCTGACTTTCCAAATCCTCGAAAAGTCCTACGTAACACATCGACACATTCCAACTATTCGTCGACTATAAAACCGTTTAGAGTCTTTAAGGTGTTTAAAGACATGTATGTCTGCGTTCGGCATTCCCGCAAAATGAATACGGCTAAGCAGGATAGCTTTAACTGGCACAACATAAGCCGTTATAGTTGGAAAGGATTTCTCGGAGCCCTTCAATACCGACGACCTTTTTAACATCCTGCTAGAAAAGGTCATACGAGATGCAAATGTGAACAGAAATTACACTCTGTACCTGCAGTAAGTGGCGAGAAGACCAAGCTGATGGTATCAATGCGCAAGAAGTCCAGTAGACTCGGATCAACTATGGAACTTGAAAACTACAACTTTGAGGTAGTCAACGATTTTATAGACTGTGGTACCGCCATAAACAAAACTAATAGCATCAGCTTTGAAATTCGGAGGAGAATAGTGTTGACCAACAGATGCCACTATGATCCTGGAAAACAATTTAAGAACAGGGCCATCTCTCACAAACTCACACTCTACAAGACGCTGAGACTACCCGTTCCGGTATATGGATCTGAAGCAAGGGTACTAGCGCAAGGAGATGAGGCAGCTTCTGGAGTGTTTGAGAGAAAATGTCTACGAATCATCTATGAGCCGATCTGCGTGGACGGTGAATAATCATGGTCATCGACATAGTCAGACGTATGGAACTGCAGTGACTACGGTGGCTAGGCCATGTTGCGAGAATGGGTGAGGATGCCCCAGCTCAAAAGGCACATAAAAGTTAGCCAACTGATGCTTCACACAGAAGAGAAAGGTCATTGAAAGATCAAGTGGAAGACAAAATTTCAAATCATTTGAAAATCAGCACACAAACCCGACGCCCCTGGAAATCTTTTTAATGTTCTTTTTCGAGCCAGCTAATTAAATATATCTGGTCAATTAAGATGCACGGCTAATTTTGATGGGTCAATATTTTGCGAGTCAAAGGGACCAAGACTTTTGTATGTTCAATTGGGGAAAGATATTACCCGAAATGTACATGCCATGTATGGTTGTTATGAATTACATTACTGGCAATACCGTTTACTGGTTATTTCTACACAGCAACAAAAAATCCTTGTCAACGATTTTCGTCACTATAAGATACGTTTAGGAGCTAAAAATGTGTTTTGATAACTAGTTAGATAGACACCATGTTTTTGAGGTGTCTCAATATGAGTGGAAAAAGTGTTTCGATATTTGGTTTCGATTTACGAAAATGTAAAGAAATCATAGTTTGAAAAAATAATACCATTTTTATCATAAATATTTGAATTTTCAATATTGACCCCCAATACAGGAACAAGTCGATCACTTTTACCTAGTGTAAATATTAATCTTGCGCTTTGTGATTTAGAACTAATGGCTTCTACGAACGTTTTTATACCCTTCACCCCACTGTGGTACAGGGTATTATGTCTTTGTGCATATGTTTGTAACAAAAGCAATCGAGATAGACCCATGGTTCCTTTTGAGAATATGCATAGAATCACTTTCTGAGTCGATTTATGCATGTCCGTCCGTCTGTCCATGTTAAATTGTAAACAAAGTACAGGTCGCATTTATGATCCGATTTGGATGAAATTTGGCACAGCTCACTTATTTGGCCCAAGGACGAACCCTATTGAAATTGGGAAAAATCGGTTCAGATTTAGATTAAGCTCCCATATATATTTTCGTCCGATTTAAGGTAAATGGTGTACCAAAGTCCCTATATATCTTTCGACTTGCAGGAAATTTGGTATAGCTTACTGAATTAGGTCTAGAATGATGTATGCTAAGTTTCGTGAAAATCGGTTCTGATTTAGATATAGCTCCCATATATAGTTGCGGCCGATTTTAGGTAAATGGTGCACCAAAGTCCCTGAAAATGATTTGATTTGCACGAGTTTTGGCATAGCGTATTGAATTAGGTTTAGAATGACTTGTGCCAAGTTTCGTGAAAATAGTTTCAGATGTAGATATAGCTCCCATATATAGTATCGCCCGATACTATATCGCCCGATACTATATATACCTAATAAATGGTATTAGGTAAATTTGGTATAGCTTACTGAATTAGGTCTAGAATGATGTGTGCTAAGTTTCGTGAAAATCGGTTCAGATTTAGTTATAGTTTCCATATATAGTTTCTCCCAATTTTAGGTAAATGGTGCACCAAAGTCCCTGCAAATCTTTTGATTGGCAAGATTTTTGGCATAGCGTACTAAATTAAGTCAAGAATGATGTGATTGACACAACGTACTAAAGTTAATATAAATTAATCTCTGGCAGGTTTGCTTGAAATCGGTTCCGATATAGATATAACATAGTTTCCATATATAATTTCGACTTATTTATGTTGATTGTACACCAAATTATCAATGGGTGTCTGATTGAGATTAAATTTTAAACAGTACAGCGACATCTTTTCGGATATATATGTAGAATATACCCAAAGTGGTGAAGGGTATCATATAGTTGGCCCAGCCCGACTTTACTACTTTCCTTACTGTTTTTTTTTTTTTTCAAATTATCGCATTTTTTATTTCAGAAAATCGAATGTGATTTCTTCAATCTTCAAAGCATTTAAAATTGCACTTTTGTTCAGATAAATGTGAAAATTTTGTGGAGTACGCACACAGTAACGATGTTTGGACGATGTGATGACCCTAACACCTTTCTGTCGTTTCTGGTCTATTAATTTTTAAATAAAAATTGCCTGACACCTTTAAATGCAAATGCAACACGCCCTAAGTAATTTTATATTGGCATATCACACAACTGCGACATTTCATAATAGCTATTGTTATGATGAAAACAGATATGCAGAAATAACGAAAAAAAAACTTAATGTAATTGAATACTTATTGTTTTGCATCTATTCGATAACAATGATGTGATGATTGGAAATGCGTAGCGTAGCAAAAACAAAAACAAAAAATGCAAATACCCAATTCAATTGATGGATGGCCAAATCAATATAACAACCTCACAGCGACAAGGCGACGTTGCTGGTGGTCGTGCAAAATAAAATGAAATATTTTATTTGAACAACTAATTACACAATAGCTATGTAATTTATGTGCAAAACAAGAAGAAGAAGAGAGAAAACAACAAAATAAATAAACAACTGAATGGATGGGTGGTAAGCGGAATTGGTCAGAATGTTTTGGGTAAATTATTGCATTTATTGGCTTTAACTTTTGTTAACTAGATTACTTCTGCGTAGTAATGTTTTACTTCGTGGTTAATACAAAATATGGATATCCTTCAATATAACATTTAATAATAAAGTATTTTTATTATTTAAACTAGCGGACCCGGCAAACGTTGTTTTGCATAGCAATATTGTTGATGTATAATTCACATAACGATAGCCCAATATTACGTTAGCTTTTTCTACCCTCCACGATTTGATAGTGCTCTGAAATTTGCACATACATTGCTACTACTCCTAGGATATTTGATATTGAAAGTTCAATATTAGTTCACTATTTATTTGACATTTTTTTCAACAGAATTGGTTGTAATTAAGCAGAGAGTGTCCGTATCAAATATTTTTAATATTGACACATGTTTCGGGGTACCGCTCATATAACGGTAGCAATAAACATTCCGTATTTTGAAGATCTTTAGCACGGTCTTAAACAGAAAATCTCTCTACTTAAAATAATAAATATTGACCAAAGTAATCCCTTAATATTCGGCGTTTGGCTGTAATTTTATATTTTGAGTAGAAATTGTTCCTAAAAAAATTGCCCAAGCTTCCGAAAACCTTCATATAATGGTATTCCACATTTTTGGGGATTCCTGTGGATAAAAACATCGTCCCAGAAACAATGCACTATAGCTTTACGTTTTAAAAAGACGCCATAATTATTTCCCGTTCAATTTTCGGTTCTCCAACCTGAGTGTTATCGGTAGTTGACATCTTCAATACGAATAGGTAACATCGGACGGAGGTTTTGGCATAACCTTCAAATTAGAATTATGTTATTTCTTCTAATATTGCTGGTTTTTTAGCTGTTCTCTTTACAGATGAGCTTAATGATAGATTTTGCAAAGAAAATATCTCGTATATTAGTTTTCTATGTGATACACATTTTTGGTATCGGATATATGCGCGGTGTTCTGTTTATAAGTCCAAAGATATTGAAAAAAGGTTAGGCATATAACCTCCTGATTTTTTATTTTCCGTGACATATCAACATTTCAGGTACTTTAAGGAACATCATGTTCCTATTATTATTATTATTATTTTCCAACAAATTTATCTAGGGCAAGGATCTTAGGATCCGAATACCCTGAATGGAACTCGAATTCAGAATGTCTTCTGATTTTCCATCCTTGCATTACTCCCAAAATGTACGTGCATTTTATGGAAAACGTGTACGTACAATGATCGCGTGTACATTCAATGATATACTTGAATGTGTGGAAATGCAAATATGCTTCATAATTTTTTTGCAAATATTTCGCGATTTTCAAATTTTTTGAACCTTTTAAACCTTCCCTGAAGCTCCACCAACATTTCAAGACTATGATAAGAAAAATCCGTTCAGCCGTTTTAGAGTTTTAGCGAGACTAACGAACAGCAATTCATTTTTATATATGTATATATGTATATGTATGTATATAGATATAGATAGATAATATCAAATGGTCGTACGTAAAAACATAGGGAGTACCTGTATGGAAACAAGTGACAAACTTTTCAATGGAAATGTCAGTTGGTGCCACGTTACAATAGAAGTGTATATTCTAGTCCTCGCATAAGTGTGAGAATCTAAAACTAGCATTATCTTGTAATTTCGTTACTTAAAATAAAAGCGTTGGAATAAAAAAAAAATAGAAAAATTAAAACATTTCAACTTTTTTACTAGAAATAATTGTAATACATTTATTTTTTAGTAGTGTTAAACTTTTGTAAACTAAATCAACAAAAAACGCAATACCATACAGCACAAATCCAAAGGTCGAACATTACAACTGCCAACATTGAAATGTTGCAGATGGACAATGCAAATGAATGAATATTCCATTGAATATTGAGTTGTTTTTTTTTTTTTTTCAATACTGTTGCCACTTTTTGTGTTTGCTTTAGTAAAGTCTAAAGCAACTTGAAATGTATTTTCGCTTTGATTTTGTTTCTTCGTTTAAATAAATGCATGTGCCACGAAACGTTTGTACGTTTTTTTATTTTGCAAATGCGTTATACAAAATGCGGTGGCATGCAAGCTGTCCAAAGCATGCCAACCAAAATAACAGCAACAAAAAACATATTGGCATACATTCTATTACATCAAATGTCAATGTCCGTTTAAATATGAAATTTGCTTTTAAATTTGTTACAAAGGCTTCGAGTGCAGCAAAAAAAAACTAACATCAACAATTTTCAAATTTAATAGTTGGGCGTTTGAATATGAACATATTTATAGCTTAAGAAGGAGGTTATTTATGTGTTATTTTATAGTTTGACTAATCGAACTGTAGCAAAGAATTTGGTACCCTCATAAAATTGTATTCAACATAATAAAGCAGCTCTTTCCTTTCCTATCGAACCCGACAACCATAAAAACACTTTGCGGAGAAAGTTCCTTTTTCGCACGTTTTTTCTGATTTCATAGGAAGTTGGAGAATATGCCAATGCTTGTCCTGCAGGACAAGTTTGGCCAATGTTTTCTTCGACCTCAATATCGTTGTTCATCATGAATTCTTGATACATGTCCGAACACTCAATAAGGATACTATCGTATCCGCCGTTTGTGCTAAACAATTCGTTGGAAACACACATAATTGTGGAAAATCCAATCATACTCCATCTCAATATAAATACTTGTGCGTAAGTTTTTGGGCAACAACAAAACCGATCCCCTGTCTGATGCATCGTATTCGGACGAGGCTGTTGGCCATACCCAAAATCACGTTTCAGTTATGTTTCGAGCATAAAAAACGATTGCATAAGGGAACCCCCCATTCCCGATTTAAAATTTAGGCACTTTCAAACGGTTGTCAAATTAACGTGCATTATGCTGAGGACTTGTAACTTTACATAATGTTCAACGGAATTGCTGAGAGGGTTATCGTTGGATATAACCTCAATAACAGAGCGTGGACGAAGTGCAGGTCTACATGTACGGAAACCATGAAGAAACCCCTTTTTGTTTTATATATAATATTTGCACAGTTTTGGTGTAGCCCTTATAAAACGGTAACACCCATTCTCCCCCCTCCCGCAATGTTCGGGATTTTGCTCATATAAAGCTCATATAAATTGGAATCCAACTCATTGGAGAAATATGATGTTCTGGGATAATATAAACCTTAAAGGGACCCCCCCATTCTCGGGGTCAAAATTTGTTTTGATTTAATTCGATTCTACACTAATTCAAGAATGTCTCTACAAAATTTCAAGTGAAAATCTCAAGAACTCTTGAAAATATAGCCGATTTATTGTGTCAGCATCAAGTGACGGCTAAAGGGCTTCTCAAACTTTAAACGCGTTTTTCTCTTTTGCGAATGGCGGACACGATAACTTCAAAGCTAATAATCCAATCGATTCCAAATTTTTACACGTTTCTCTGTGAGTGTATAGCTATCGTATGAACTAGGATAAAACCAATCGGTGAAGATCTTCCTTATTTTTTAACTTGGTTTTTGGTCAAAAATCGGCGATTTTCCAAAAATATTTTTTCAAAGGTCCGTCATTTTGTTAATTTTAGAGCGAAGTCAACAATCCTAGTTCATACTCTTTCTAACAACGTTGGAATTTTCGGATTTCGATGTTGCAGTGAGGAGTTATCATGCCCGCCATCAAAAATAAGGGCTTTTCTTTAATTACAAACAACAATAACAAAACAATAACAAAATTTTTTTGTAAATTATTTTTCTTCTCTTTTAAATCTTCAAATATATATGTGCAAAGTTACAAACCTTAACAAGCATTGGTATTGATTTACCAGCCCATTGAAAATCTTGAAAAATTAAAATCGAGAATGGGTGAGGTTCCCTTAATATTAAAATTTGCCATGAGAGAGTCAAAAAATGAAAGGTTCAAACCACAGTATTGCAAGAGTACTAGGAAGCATTGAGGAGGGTCAATAATGGCATTGGGTTGTTTCGAACTTTTTATGAAGTTCGATCTTTTTGCGAAATTTATGAAGTAATGGGTCGGATTGTTTATATAAATGTTTTGAAAATTCTATGGTTCCCTTCGCTTAAGTTTGGGGGTTTCAACCTGAAAGTACACCGAAACATGTCAAAGATTGCTTGTGAAAGTCAAAAATCAGGCTTTGTTATGGGCAGCACAATCATCCGATCTTCACCCGAAAGAAAAATCTATGGAGTATCATAGATAGTAGAATCAAAAGAGAGTCACAAATAAGCATAATCTCTACCCAACGGTACAGGATGCGAGGAATAGTATATCCAAGGAACGGAATTTTAGTTTCCATAGAGTATTTTTTATATCAAAATAACAGCCTGTTTTTGTAAAATTCTAAACGAACGAATTCGAGTGACTTACGACCAAACTCCTTGGTTTTGAAAAATATGTCATTTATTTTTGTTTTGAGTCAAAAAATATTTGTTTACATAAACAAAGGTTTGGTCGTAAGTCACTCGAATTCGTTCGTTTAGAATTTTACAAAAACAGGCTGTAAATGTTTGTTTTTTAATTGTCTGGTTAATGATCCTGTCTAATGTTCGGTTCTTTGATGTCCCTAACCAAGGTTTCCAAACTGAGGCTTGTCATTTTAAATTAATTTTCTGAGGGCATTAACAACCTATTAGCAGTTAATTTTCAATGTGATGACATAAAGGTCCCGACTTTTATAGAAATTTGGAATATACACCTAATAGTGGAGGGTATAACGACTCGGACTTGTCGAACTTATACATACAACACTATTCTCCTTCGATTTTCAAAACTGATGTCATTAGTTTTATTTATGGCGGTACCAAGGTATATAAAATCTTTGACAACATCGAATCTGTGGTTCTCAAGTTCCACAGTTGGTCCGAGTCTATTGATACCATCAGCTTGGTATTCTCGCCATTTACTGCCATTATGAACTATTATAGTAGTATTGGACTCCCAGTCCCTGAAGTTGTAACATTTTTTTAACCTTGCATTTGATATTGAGTGCATTGGTGAAACCCTCAAGGTGCTAAAAGGCCACTAAACTACAAAATGACTTTAAAAATGCATACAAAATGTATCCGATGTTTGTAAGACTGACATAGGTTTTATATATATCAAAGCCCTACTATTTTTGCTTGTTTGTGTTTAAACTACAAATTGGTAGTAGTTACTATATCTGCTTTGTACTTACAAAAATAGTGTCCCATCTCTTATAATACATTTTAATTCATTTTCTGTTTCGGGTCAAAAGTTTATTTTACCGGTTTAAAAAAGAAAACCTAAAAACAATAACAACAAAAAACCACCATACCAACACTGCATCATAACAATTATAATATAGTCAGTCAACTTTCATAATTCTCTCATTAAAACAATTATTCTGGCTTGTTTCATGTGAAATTAAATTTAATTACAACAAACAGATAGATGGCTGGTTGGCTTGCTGACTAGCTAGCCAGCCATATTTAAATATGGCCAAAACAAGAAAGAAAAAACGACTACAAACAAAACAAAACACAACAGAAACAAAAAATTGAAACAAATTTTAATGATGCAATCAGTTGACCTGATTTGGCCTAAAAACATCGCCAACCGAAAACAAGCAGAAACACAAACAGATATTCTTCCGGTGTTGTCGTTTTTTCGAATGGTTCTCTATTTTGTTGGTAACGGTTTGTTTTCATGCAAATGGTCGGTCTTTCTCTTTAGTTGTTGTCTATGGGAGAAAGAACGAAAGAAGATGGCATTCATATTCTCAACGAACCATAGGGAAATTATGTTAATTTTAGCCACAAACATCAGGCCAGAGAACCAAAAAAACAGCTTCTCAATGTATTTTGAAAGAAAAGATATTATCAGTGCACCACAAAACACACACTCACACAAATACATAGATGAAAAAAAATTGGGTTTTCTTTCTGTTTTTTGGGAAAATTTTAATTGTTTAGTTTCGGGAATTTCAACAGATGCTTGTAATAAATCAAGATTGCAATTGTCCGAATTTGGGGGAAAATAAAAAAATGCAATGTGCAAAGAGAGCCATAAACATTCCAGTTGGATGAGGTGGTATTGAACAATTCAAAATTGTGGAATTTGGCAATTGTAAATGAAAAATCACTACCACAGAGTGTGTGTTGAGTGCACAATATTTGGTATTTTTTATGGAAAAAATACCTTTAGGTGGTAAAATACAAATTCTTAATGAAGAAATTAAAAAAAAAAACAGAACACCACTCATTCGTCCTATCCCCCATCATTGATTGTTGGTATAGGCCAATTTAAATAAATATTTATTTGTAGATCATTTCATGTGGGGATTTGAAACAGCTTGTGGTTTTTTGTTTAATGAAGTGTGTATTTTTAACACCAATGAATCTTATTCGTTGGAATTTGAAATATTTAAACAAGTTTGCAATGGAGAAATTTCAATACACATAATTATTTTTATGATTAATTAAATATTGATAACCGCCAACAATAAATAATGCAAACGGGCTATTCCAAAACATATATTTTTGCTTTCATTGCTAACCAGCACTATTATAAATAACTTACTGAATGGGAATGAGAATTTTTAAAAACATTTGAACCTGATAAAAAAAATAATATCTTATAGACTTATAGCTTTGCAGACCATTATTAGAGAAAACCTGAAGTACGCATGTGGCTCAAATATGAATAGATTTTTGAGTCTGATCACAGGATGCCAATGGAGTGTGACTGTGGACAGAATTATAATTCGTCGGTACACTTATTTACACTTTATTCTCTATATACTTTATTCTCTATATACCTTCTTCCATGTTTGTTTTACGGAACGCCCTCATATTCAGTTTGATTTGGTGTGTCTTGTACGAAGACTCCACCAGTGCAGGGTTATTCAGACCCTGCATAGTAACTTTATTCTCTGTACCGTATTCAATGTTTTTTGGGGGGAAAGACCCCATAGTCAGAATAGCAATCAATTGGCTGAAGAGTGGTAACCGATGGGTTACCAGCCGAACTATTCAAGACTGGTGGTCAGATGCTGGTCAGGAGCATACACCAGCTGATTAGTACAATTTGGCTAGAGTAATGCATACCCAATGATTGGAACCTCAGCAACCTGTGTCCAGTGCACAAAAAAGGAGACAAGACGAAATGTGCCAACTGTAGAGAAATTAGTCTTCTTCTCATCGCATATAAATTGTTATCCAATGTGTTTGTAAACGACTGAAGCCAATGGTCAATGATTGGATTGGACCATACCAATGCGGCTTCAGACCTGGCAAATCCACCATTGATTTTTACTCTGCGCCAAATCCTGGAAAAGACCTACGAAAAACACATCGACACGTTCCACCTATTCGACCACCGCATTCGACAGCCCTATTCGTTCAGAGGTATTTAAAGTCATGTCTGCGTTCGGCATTCTTGCAAAATGAATACGGCTATGCAGGATAACTTTAAGTGGCACAAGGTCAGCAGTTAAAGTCGGAAAGGACATGTCGGAGCCCTTCAATACCGAACGAGGATTTAGACAAGGTAAAAGTTTGTCGTGTGATCATTTTAACATCCTGCTGGAAAAGGCTATACGAGAGGCAAAGGTGAAATGGCACTCTGTACACCAAACAACACATGTTAAATTCGGAGAAGGATAGTGTTGGCCAACAGATGCTACTATGGTATAAGTAAGCAGTTTTGAAACAGGGCCACCTCCCGCCAGACCAAATTCTCCGAAAAATCTATGGGCCGATCTGCGTTGACGGTGAATATCGCCGTCGAATGAACCATGAGTTGTATCAGCTATTCTCGGACATCGGTATTGTCAGAAACATTGAGTTGCAGCGACTACGTTGGCTAGGTCATGTGAGAATGTATGAAGATGCCCTAGCTCAAAATGCATATAAAAGCGAACCAGCTGATGGTTCACGTAGAAGGGGAATGCCACGAATTAGATGGAAAAATCCAGTGGAAGACAACATTACCGAAGATGGCCTTTTAAATTGGAAAAACTGCGCAAAAGACGGACGCACCTGGAAATCTTTTTATACCCTTCACCACACTGTGGTACAGTGTGTGTGTTTGTGCATATGTTTGTAACAGGCAAAATGAATCGAGATAGACCAATGGATCCTTTTGAGAATATGCATAAAATAACTTTCTGAGTCGATTTATGCGTGTCCGTCTGTCCGTCCGTACATGTATTTTTGTGAACAAAGTACAGGTCGCATTTATGATCCGATTTGGATGAAATTTTGCACATGTCACTTAATTGGCCTAAGGACGAACCCTAATGGAATTGGAGAAAATCGGTTCAGATTTAGATATAGCTCCCATATATAGTTTCATCCGATTTTATGTAAATAGAGCACCATACTGCCAATATTGGACCGATTGAGACAAAATATTGCACAGCGTACGGAATTTAGTCCAGTTTGACATCTATAAAGTTTTCCTTGAAATCGGTCCAAATTTAGATATAGAAAATCGGTTCAGATTTAGATATAGCTCCCATATATAGTTTCATCCGATTTTATGTAAATAGAGCACCATACTGCCAATATTGGACCGATTGTGACAAAATATTGCACAGCGTACGGAATTTAGTCCAGTTTGACATCTATAAAGTTTTCCTTGAAATCGGTCCAAATTTAGATATAGCTCCAATAAATATTTTCGTCCGATTTTAGGTAAATAGTGCACCAAACTCCCAATATTTGTCCCATTGAGATTTTTTTGCCGGACTTCATACAAATGTTTAATTCAAGTCTGCCCGATTGACGTGCAATTTTTTAAACTAAATCACAATTTATGTGAATTTCATCAAAATAGTTTCAAGGGGTAAATGAACTATGACATGTATAAATCATTTTTGACAATCTCAACTAACTTTCTTTCTTCCATGCTGCCACTGACGTCTTAAATAACTGGCGAATTAAAATGCTTTGTTGGCTGTTGAGCATGAAGTTAAGCTTTTTCTAAGATTTGCTAAGAAAGATTTTGGCGACAGTCACTGTCAACCACAGTTAATTGTGTAACAAAACGATTATGTTTTTTGGCCAGCATGCAATTACACTGAAAAAAAATCAATCGGGATTTTTTTTTTTTTAATTTCCCACAACATTTTATTTCATTGGGCTTTATGATAAGTTTACAGTATGAGGAATGGTTTCCATTATGATATGAAAATTAATTTCCATTTTTGTAGTAATTTTTATTATTCACTTGAATAATTACCATAAGGGTATTTATAAACTCCAGTTCTCAACTCGCCGATTTTGCCACAAGAATAAAGTTTAAGTGCACTGTTTGCCCATTGCAAAGTGATCTATTCCCAGACTCCATGTACGAGTATGTAGCTGCTAAATGAAGTAACAAAACAATTGTTGTGATGTGTTGTGATCATTGTGCTGCTTGTCGTCATCATTTATCGTTACACATGTTGGAAGCGGCTGGTATAGACAATCTTTTTAATTTATTTTTTCTTTTTCTCTGTCATTTCATCTGCCATCCCTCACTGACGACATCAGGCCATTCATTTAGTTGGCAGTTCTCTTCGGGCCAGTAGTGCTCTGAAAATGTCTAAAAATAATAAAAGCGGCACTATGTTGATCAAGATGCGTTTCTAAAGATAGTTTTTCAGTTTAATTGGTAGCTGATCGTTATCCGTAAATTATAGACAACGACAGAGATTGTTGAACTTCTGAAAATAAATTCATGTTTCTTTTTGCAAAGTTAATTTATTTTCTTGTTGTTTTTTTATATTTTTTCAACATAACAATGGTGTACTTGTGTTTTCTTTTGGAATGATTGGAATTTTTTGTGGAGTTTAATTTTAGATTAAAAAACAAATGCTTCCAAATGGAAGGGATAGTGATATATATATATATATATATGTAGAATGCTCCAAAATTTCCGATCAGCGAGATCTGTTAAATCTGTTTAATGTTTTTGTTGGTATTTTTATTTTTAAATTCTTGGAATAGCAACAAAATAGGCTACTATTCCGCACAGCCATAACTATAAATAAAAAAATGTGACCTATAGAGCGACTAGAAAAAAACACAAAAACCTAATTTCAACCCCTAAAGTAAAATTTCAAATCGATCAGCGCGAAATATATTCTCTATAGTGTGGTATATAACTCCCACATCCGAGTATATACAACAATATAATTGGTATTAATTTAAAGGTCAACCACTCCTCTTGGATATACTATAAAGTTCTCGGGTATATGTCTTTCAGGAATACAATTTTTTTAAGTTTTCACGCAAAAGTCTGGGTCCATTTGACCCGCTAAATATTGACCGATCTTCATCAAAACAGTCATGCTTATTCTTGGACCAGACACACATATTTAGATTGACTCAGCTAGTCGAGATATGACGATCAGTATACTAAAAGGTGGGACAAAGACCAATATTTCGCGGCGTTACAAACTCTTGGGGCTCCACAGAGCAGATGGATCCATGTTATGACATAGTTCCCAAATATGTATTTTGAAGATTGTAGGCGCATTTCCCTATTGTAGCGTATGCAATTTGGAATTCCGGGATATTGGAGGGAAGATTACATATGTGCGAAAAATTGCCTATGTTGGGCGAAGTTTTGATATATCCCACATAAAGATAGCGCCCCATTATCGAATGTGTGTTCTTGGAGAGAGAAAAACAAAACACCTTTTCAGACCATTTTTGGTATCAGTCGGTGTTTAGACATAGTTGCCATAGAAAGGTCACACTCTATTTTCGTTATTATTAAAGTTTTAATCGATTTTTTTGGTAGTGATTTAGATTTTTAGATTTTTAGATTTTTTAGTCCGCTTTTCTCTAAGCCCGCTTTTCCACAGGCAACAATCCCTCCATATTCTTTCCAAAAACATTTGTCACTCCCAAGGCTTTAAACTCTGAAAGCCCTTGTCGCATATAAGGAACCCAAAGAAAGTCCGATTTGCGGTTTTCCATCGTTTAAAACTTTATTCCGACTTTTCGCCTGTGCAATACGAGAAGTGTATCTCCAGGTTATTGGCTCAATATGTCATCAAGCTCCTCGATTTTTTTTTCTTTATTGTCAAAAGATGGTTTTATTAACCCTCCATTAACACTCGACTGTCATAATATTTACACATAAAATTTAATTAAACAAAAGTTCTGCAATTGCTATATGACCCCGTTCGGCTTCGTTTTTTGTTCAAGGAGAGAGAAAAACGGTTCACATTCAAAATAGTTTCAATTCCAAGGGGTCGTTTACCCCAATTTGACGGCGTCGATTTGCGCTTTGTCATTGCATTGCATGCGACAAAAGAGCCATGACCAATACTGTACAACCTGAACGCAGTGGTGGGAGAAGGAGAACACAGAATATGCAAAACATTGTAGCCGACGACGTCGTAGCCGGTACTTTTGATTTGGTTACGCTTATAAATTAAAGCGTTGTCATAGCTACTAAGTATGGTTACTAAATTTTGAAATTAAAATGCTGTCATCCGTCACCGTTGCTGTTTCTAACAGCAGCAACGGTAGAAACAACAACAAATTCAACGAAAACTATAACGGTCTACTAATGTCGAAAGTGACACTATATTGTGTCACTTGTGTGTGTGTGTGGCTACCTTTTTTTTTTTTGGTTGGTGGATATTGTCCACTGGGAGCTAGTAGCAAGCAGCAACAAGTTTACACAATTCACTAAATCTACTCGTGCTGTTCGATGCCGGTAGCACGCAGTGCTTCTAAGTATGTTTATTGTGGAGGAATGAGAAAGAGGTGCACACACACACACAAATTGTGGTCTTTAATAGTGGTTTTCTTTTTTCTTCGTTTGAAAAGTACCAGCAATAATTTGCATATACTTTTTTTGTTTTTGCATTTGTCTGTGCCATTACCTGCCGACTGGTGGCTATATGTACTAGCCGCAATCGCAAAAATTATTTCTTATGCAAATTCAATTCAAAATTCGAAAGTGTTAAATCAAATTTGTGCTGTAATTGCGATGTGTAGCACAGCACCAATTTGTAATTGTTTCCAATGAAAGTGTAAAAAGTACAGATTTTCCAGGATATTAGAAATGCAAATTCAAAGAAAACTATTATATCCTTGGAAGGAAAATCGATTATGATTATGAAAGGTTTTATAGATTAGTTAAATGGGGCCGATTATATTATGTCCTACATCATTTTGGCAATGTACAGGATGTGTTCTTAGGATACATATTATAACCAATTATATAAATATACTTGCCAATAAATATATTTATCCAATTTAACAGTATTATGTACTCACCTAGAAAGAAAAAAAAATAATTATACGAATTAATAATCATATATTTTCGAATTTTAAAATTACGACTTATAATAACAAAATGCAAAACAGTAATATAGACAGTAAACGTTACTAATTATATATGTCTATTATTATTATTCATTTAAATGTCAATATCATAAACAATTATTTGTATTGAAATATATATGCACATTTAGCTATTTGCTGTGTTGCAGTAAATCATTTATTTATTTTTTCGTAATTATTCACTGCAATAAAGTAAACAAGCGCTAAACACACCCTAAGTAGATATAAAGGAAAACGTCTTTAAAATGTATTATTAAAATGTATAAAAATAAAAATAAAGTAAAAGAAAATATTGTGATTTATATTCTGTATTTTTTTCTTTGAATCAATAAAAATATCCGTTATTTTTAAATTTCGTATGTTGTAAATATTCGATTTTTTAACTTTTGTTGCTACACAAGTCTGTTATATGTGTTGCTAATATAATTTATTTTGAATTGTAAGATTATTTTTATGTGCTCTCCGATTTCTTACTATTTGGAAAAAATGAATCAAATCAAATGCGCGAGGACATTGGAATATGAACAGAATACAAGTTCAATTGTGGTATAAACTGCTTAAGGAATGCCGACGATGCTAGTTCTGCTTGTCAACAACCGACGAAAGCACATAAGCAGTAAAGAATATGAAAAATCGAATAACTGTCGGTGTGGTATTCCAAACAAAATGTCCAGGAGAACCAAAACTGTTTGGTCAAATGTGAGGATTTTGCTCATGTTTACAATGTCAGAAAATCATAGAATTGTGGAGTGGAGGTACAAAAAGAATAGGTAAATATAATAGATTGTGCAAAGTGTGATTCAAGTCGGACATTCCATTCGTCTGATATTGCATTAAAAATATGTAAATTTCTGGGGGACTTATCAGAAGAAGTAGACCAAATAGTTGCATCTTCGGGCTTGATCTAGGCTTGGTAAACATAATAAGTTGTGCAAAGTTTGGTTCAAATCGGACATTCCATTCGCCTGAATTTATCCAATATTGTTGTTGAAATTCTCAACTCTTTGTGTTGGAGATACCAGAAGGAGTGAACCAATGGTTCCCATCTTCAAAATTAATCTTCAAACTTAATCTAGGCTGTGTAAAGATAATATGTTGTGCAAATTTTGGTTTAAATCGGATGGACCTTTGGCATGATATTACAAATATATTTGGAAGAAACATTATGTTGTGCAAAGTTTGGATGAAATCGGTCACTCTCTTCGAGAGTAATCGAAGAGACTCCAAATTGTCTGAAACAGATTTGGTCCAAAGAAACATGGGGTCTAAAACCAATATTTGCCCTATCAAATGTATATACCCTCACTAGCTATATGATTGAGGTTATAAAACATCGTTAAATTCGGCAGGGCCGAACTTTTTATACCATTCACCACGAAATAAAGTTTTCTATTTTGAAGTAAAGTTTTGTATTCACTGGGAATCCGCTAACCCACATTTGAACCAATATTGATTACTTTTAGTAGGAAGATTTTATAATTAGTTAAAAGACCTAATTCCAAAGCTTCCAAATACCGAATAATGTGGAATACCGTTATATAGGGGTAACCCAAAAAATGGACCAATATTAAAAAAAAGAAAAAATCTGG
Source organism: Musca vetustissima (assembly GCF_032173495.1). Lineage (NCBI taxonomy): Eukaryota > Metazoa > Arthropoda > Insecta > Diptera > Muscidae > Musca > Musca vetustissima. Next base: position 300,605 of record NW_026886292.1, read on the forward strand.
TCAATGAGAATACAAAATATTAAATTATAATCAATTCTGCCCAAAACTCCTAAAATACCGAACAATGTGGGTACCGTTCTATGAAATGATAAAAAAAATGTTGTAGGAAGATTTTATACCAAGTAAGAACCCAAAATACTAATCTATGTTCAATATTGCGAGCTCTATCGTGATTTCAACAGACCGACGGACATTCATAAACCTACATGAAATTTTATTCTGATCAAGAGGTTAAGGTTTGTAATATATATAATATATATATGTAATATATATATATATATATATATAATATATTTGAAGATTTATTAGAGAAGAAAATAAATTTACAACAAAATCCTTATTTTTTATGGCGGGCATTATAACTTTTTAGTGGAAAATCGGAATCAGAAAATTCCAACTGCATTAGAAAGAGTATATGTCTGGCTTTGTATGAATTAGGATTCCTAAAAAATATTAAAATGGCTGGCCTTTGATATTTTTTTGGAAAGATTGTGGAATTAAAGAAAGGAAGATGTTCATTAATAGGTTTTATAGTTAATAGTTCATACGATATCAATATACTACAAAGAAACGTACCAAAGCTTGGAAGCGATTGCATTAGTAGTTTTTGAGTAATCGTGCCCGCCAGTCGTAAAGACACTGTTTCGTTTAAAGTTTGAGAAACACTCTTTCCGTTTAAAGTTTGAGAAACACTCTTTCCGTCACTTGATGCTAACACAATAAATCGGCTATATCTTCAAGAGTTTTTGAGATTTTCACTTCAAATTTTTTGCTATTTTATGATCGGAAATCTCGCCTGCATTCAAAAAGAAGGATATTTCTTTATTAAAAAAAACACAAAAAAATTGTTTTCTACGTTAAATCTGCAAAAACTTTGCATATATAAAGCTATAAGCCTTCAGTATTCGAAATCAAGAATGAACAGTTCTCTAATAGCTGTTTAATTCCTCAATGAATTAGGTAGATTCTATTCATATCCTCGGATTTCTATTACAACTTCAATTTCGTTCTGTCTTTGTAATTAGATTATTTTACCAATATCCGAATGAAACCGATCAAATTAAAAACAAATTTAAAACAAAATTAAAATAATTATGCACAGAAAAAACTAATTTTCCAAATTGCTTGATTTACTCATTTAATACCCATTTCATTTAACACAATTCCCATCACAGAAAATTTACATTGCCTTCAACAATAGGCCGATGTAATTATAATGTAATATTTATGCTAAATGCTCGGCTTATTTACCATTTCAAAGTCCATTTTGACAGTGCTGATACACATTTTCATTTATTTAAGTAAAGAAAACACACACACGCACAAAATGAAAATAAAACTAGTGCGTGTCAAATTTAATGCGAATTTTTTTTTTTTGTTTTTTTGAAATGCCGTTCCCATTACAGGGACATGAATGAAGAACACCACAATACAACTGCAGCAACAACAACCTTAACACAGCATATTGAGCATCATTTCACGAGCTGTGCGCTTTATGTCAAAAACATTTAAATAAATTGAAAATAATAATTTTCACCACATAGCCACAGATATAGCTGTAGTCAGTGAATGAATGTCATTCTGTAAATGTGTAACATTTATATTCTCACGTATGAAAGAGTGAATGTACATACATACACATTCGTGTATTGTATGTGTGCATTTTTTGATATGTTTATATTACATATTTACAATACATTTTCATTTCCGCAGCAAACGAAGTCATCAAATTTATGAATGAATTATTTTGGGTATTTAAAAATAAACCATTCATACATATAAAAATAAAAAGAGGGGAGAGAAGAGAAATGGGTAATTATAATTAACAATTATACCATAGTATAGCAATTATACCATAGTATAGAAATTATACCATAATATAGAAACTAAAACGTGAACCAATACATTCGATTTCCATTTTAATAATTCTAAGAGTGGGAGATGATCTGCTTATTATGAAAATTTGTTTTCTATGGCCAAAATTTGTCGATTTAAAATTTAGTCCTCTAAATGACAGGACTACACTCTGTACTCTGCAATATTACGACCACTGTGATATGTCTCTCATATACCCTGTTGTAACACATACATGAATGCTGGTATGTTTATATTTTGTGCATCGGAAATTGGAAAATCATAATTGAAATGAAATTACAAAAAATGCATACCGAAAAATCCTATTAGGGGAAACTTTACCCTGTAGTATTTTTACTTGCCTATCAGTTTTTTTCTGATTTTTTTGTTTCATATGCCATAAACGAATGACACACACATACAGCATAAATAAATTTAATCTGCATTTGCCCAGATCAGATTATGACACCTGCTGCAAAGAGGCTTTTGACCGACACGTTTCGAGTATATCGTCGTTAATAATTGAGTTTATCTAAATTGAAAATCCGGTACACTTTTATTATCGTCTGCCATGAAGGGGTACTTGCTGTCTACGGTAAACAAAACAAATTTTGTTACCCTTTTTTTTGGATGTAAAGCATGTTGAAGGTATCGTTGTCAAGTAAAGGACTTAGCAAGAATTGGAATAGATAGAAATAAAAATAAGAAAGAAATTAGGTTGTGAAGATTTTATCTCATAGCCAAGGACAACAACTCAGACAGTATTCATTATTATGCGAAACAGTGATGTAAACATCATCGAATATAATCGAAATCCGATTCAAAAATAGTTTCAAAGTATAATAAACAGACACTAGGATTTATACAAAATGTGCAAAATGTCAGATAATATATTTTAACGAATTTCCAAATTAACTAACGTTTTACAATTATAAACAGTCTTTCGTATTCGCAGATGCTTGGAAGTGTCGTCATTTAGGCCACATACATACATGTTGTACTCGTTTGTTTAACAGTTTTTTTAATGTACTTATAGCTTTGTGTGGCCCAGAAGTTTGTAATGCCGCGAAATATTGGCCCTAGATCCTAGAAGACCCTAATTTTTATTTGTAATGATCGGTTAATATTTAGGGATTTAAAAACGTCATTATTGTCTGTTTTTATGGTCGCTCTAGAGGCCTCAATTATTAGTCGAATATTGTGCACGAGAAAATGGATCTGGCAATAGAATAAGCATGACTGCTTTGCTGAATATTCAATTGACATTCACAAATTAATTGTCCTTACCATCCAAAATATTAGGTTGGGGAAAAAGAAATCCATTAGGCCGGTCGTCGAAAATGTCGATAAAATCAGAAAAATTATCGAAGTTGACCGGCATGTTAGCCCAGGAGCTACAAATCGACCATAAAACTGTTTTAAACCTGGATTCAAAAAGAAATTCGATGTTTGGGTGCCACACCTATTAGGATGGATCGAATTTCTATCTGCGAAGCCTTGATAGACCCATTTCTTAAACGGATGTCGACTGGAGATGAGAAATAGATCACATACGAAAACTCTGTGCGAAAACGATCGTGGTCAAGAGCGGTGAAGCACCTCAAACGGTGGCCAAAACAGGACTAACGGCCAGGTGGAACTGGAAGGAGATTATTTATCTGATCTCTACTGCCAACAAATGGAATGCTTGAAGATAGCAGTTGACCAGAAACGGCCAGAATTGGCCAACAGGAGAGGTGTCGTGTTCAAGCAGGACAACGTTAGGCCACACACATCTACAGTGACTCGCCAGAAACTTCGTAAGCTTGGTTGGGAAGTTTTAATGCATCCGCCATACAGTCCGGACTTGGCGCCAAGCGATGATCATATTTTTCATGCATTGCAATATTTCTTTAATAATGATATCTAACGAGAATTTTGAAAATCCACTTCTAGAGTTTTTTGCAAATAGAGAGCAGGATTTCTATGAGAGAGGCATTATGAAGTCACCTTTTAAATGGCAAAAAATCATGCAACAAAACGGTACATATTTTGCAAAATTGGACATTCCGAAGCATATTAAATAAAGTTCATATAAAAAATAATGAATTTCTCTTTCCCCAACCTAAGATGATGCTTTTGGAAAACAATTTCGATTAGTACAAGGTTCTTGCAGGTTTTTGAACAGAGCATCAATATATATTTATATTATTATTTTTAATTTTTTATATAAGTATATAATTTTTTCTGTAAAATATGTAAAAACAAAGACTATTTTGCGATGAAATTGATCATCTTTGTATTTTTTTAAGTCTAATTAGAGAACGTACCTCGCTTGAAGTAGACCACCAGATTTAATTTGTGAATAATCATTATCTAATTAGGGCTAATTCGTCAAAGAGATCCGGATAATGCTCAATTCTTGAGAATGCCAAGAAATTGACGCATTCAGATCGTTTGCAACGGACGCAACGAGATTCGACATTTCAATTCACTTTTTGTCCTTTATAATTGGTCTGATCTGCAACAATCTACTATTTTTTATTATTTTCTTCGATATCGTAGGAAAAAATTATTATAGTACTAAAAAATTGTACATTAAAAATATATATGACACCTTACCCGTACTTTACTTACAACATGAACATAGAAAGTGGGACTAAGAACATTGCCATAATTAAGTATGTGTCTATATTACTTTATATATTACCAAGAAATTACAAAAACATAGCATATGTACTGATCCACAGTGTGGTGCAGGGTATAAGATTAGTAACATAAGGCTTTAATATTATACCACTACAATTTCATTAAGCTGACTGTTTGAATTTCCATTTTGTAAAATGCAATACAGTTTCTTTTAATTTAAAGAAGATCTGTCAAAAACATTTGGATTCTATTTACATTTACTCCGTAATGCAGTACATTCAATTATAAACCATACAAACCATTTCAATATGATAGAAGCTCATTTGCCATTTCCATGTATTTTCTTTTTTTCCATTGAATTTGTTCTAGTTGTGGTTTTTCTGATTTTCTTACTTCAAGATTATTCTCGAGTATTCAAACCCATGATGAAGATCACGTACAAATTCAATTATAACCATTTGGCCGGTCATACTCCACGACGACTGTGGATCATTTAAATGATCTCATCTATTACTTTCTATGGTTCTATTACTAATAAATCGATAAAATTAATTGCATTATATTGTATGTGTGTGTGTGTGTCTGAATTTTGCGTTTCTTTTTGGTTTTTTCGTCTTTCAGTTGGGTGTATGATCTCACTTTTCCAAAAAAATATATGGGATTTGAAAAATAAATTAGAATAACAAAGTTTCGATTTCGACACACAAACAAGTAATTAATCTATGTCACACCTAAACTAAGACGAGTTCATTTGTGAAGAAAACCAAACTAACAACAAAACTCTTTTTATCTGCTTCATTAACGATTTTGAGCATTAATTTTATTTTGAAATGAAAACAACTTTTTTTTTTTATTTAACAATGGATTTGGATTGAAACTCAAAAGTTCAGAAGCCAAAAAGTTGTGGTTTGTTTAAAGCTATGTTTAATATTTATTATTAGTAATAATAAATATTAGTAATGATTTTCGATTCTAACGGTTTTTTTATTTATAAACTTTATTAAATGTTATATCTTCATTAATTTTGATTTTATTGGTATTCGAGGATTTCATTTTATTTGATATCTACATCGAATAATAGTTTCTACATCAAAGAACTTGTATAGAACTTATTTTAATGTCCGGAAATATAAATTTAAAATCTGTGCGTTTTTCTGACGGCTTAATTCGAGCAAATGGCGCATAACTTCAAGGTATGCAAACCCTTAACATTATTTTTCTTCTTCTGAACGTTTCCGTTGGGATAATTGGGCTTTGATTTCAATGTCGCTACCAGTTATGATCTTTTTGAGGTAATCAGGATACGACGTAGTTTTTCTCAAAATCAAACTTAAAATCGACTAACATTTTTATCTATCAAAAACTCATGGAAGGGTGAATATATATTTTTTGTCTGACCTCGTATATATTTCTGACCTAGTAATGAAAATGCGAATATTTATGATCAAAGAATCGTTTAAGGGAAGACTTCTAACGTTGTATAAAAGTAATTGAAGACTTAAAGGATAATAAAATGTATTGACATATTTTTGTTGTTGTTTTTGTTATTAGCAAAATGTTATTCTTTTCGATGGCGGGCATGATTTCCGTTCATTGGAACGTCCAATTTCAAAAATTATTTTTATTTATTTATTATTTATTTACACCCTTCACCACACTGTGGTACAGGGTATTATGTCATTGTGCATATGTTTGTAACAGGCGAAATTAATCGACCCATGGTTCCTTTTGAGAATATGCATAGAATCACTTTCTGAGTCGATCTATGCATGTCCGTCCGTCCGTCCATGTATTTTTGTGAGCAAAGTACAGGTCGCATTTATGATCCGAATTGGATGAAATTTTGCACAGCCCATTGGTTTGGCCCAAGGACGAACCCTATTGAAATTGGAAATAATCGGTTCAGATTTAGATTCAGCTCCCATATATATTTTCGTCCGATTTTAGGTAAATGGTGCACCAAAGTCCCTGAATATCATTAGATTTGCACGAATTTTGACATAGCGTACTGAATTAAGTCGACAATGATGTTTGCTAAAATTCGGGAAAATCGGTTCAGATTTAGATATAGCTCCCATATATAGTTTGGCCCGATTTTAGGTAAATGGTGCTCCAAAGTCCCTGAAAATAATTAGATTTGCACAAATTTTGGCATAGCGTACTGAATTAAGTCGACAATGATGTGTGCTAAATTTCGGAAAAATCGGTTCAGATTTAGATATAGCTCCCAAATATAGTTTCGCCCGATTTTAGGTAAATGGTGCACCAAAGTCCCTGAAAATCATTAGATTTGCACGAATTTTGGCATAGCGTACTGAATTAAGTCGACAATGATGTGTGCTAAATTTCGGGAAAATCGGTTCAGATTTAGATATAGCTCCCATATATAGTTTCGCCCGATTTTAGGTAATTGTGCACCAAAGTCCCTGAAAATCATTAGATTTGCCCGAATTTTGGTATAGCGTACTGAATTAAGTGCAGAATGACGTGTGATAAGTTTCGTGCAAATCGGTTCAGATTTAGATATAGCTCCCACCAGGGACGTATGCAGGGGGCGGCCCGGTCCCCCCCAAAAAAGAATTTTTTCACAGTAAATTTATGTTTGCAACAGCGAATTTTTTCATTTTGTACAAAAATTACCAAAAATTGTAAGTAATAAAAGTTTATGTTTAATTATGTATATGCATTAATCGTCTCCATCCATAATAGGCTTTCGAACATTTAATTAAACACCTATTTGCGAACAAAATACCAAGAAACATGTTCGTCAAAATTTATTTATAAATTGTGAATGTGTTAAGCTCAACTTTGACATTGAATTTCATTAAATTGGCGGTGCGACCGGGTTTATTTTGCCACTGAACAACAAATAAATAAAACCAAAATAGCAACAACAAAATGCTGAACATCAATTACTATATGTGCGTGTTTGTATACACATTCGTACATAGATATGTATAGGTATATACTATATGAATAATAATGACGACTTAGGCTTTAAAACAAAACAGAATTAAATCCACAAAAAAGTACCGACAATTGCTGCAGCAACAGCAAAAAATATAAACAAAACACGCATAGCCGTATTTTTTGCTTCTACCTTATACAGAGAGAGTTTAATAAAAACACAACAACAGCAAATAAAAAAATAAAATTACTTGAATATAAAATAAAATTACTACGAAATATGTATTTTTTGTTGTTCATGTATTTGTTTTATTAAATATGGCAATATCACCGGCTAAATGGTTTGAATATTGAACTTGACAGTTTTCTGTTGTTATACCTCTCATTTTTTTAGTTTTTTATTTTTTCTTTTTATTCTCTCCAGCCATAGTTAATGACAATTGGAACTAAGTACAGTGTACCAAAGGAACAAAGTCTAGCAGTCTGACCGTCAACAGTAGCGTGCTAATTGATGGTAAAAAATCATTTTTGCATGACGTTGAACTTTGTTGTTTGTTTTTATTTCTACATCGACATATATGTATATTTATTTATACACAAACTAAGGGGAGATTTGTTTAGTGTACTGTTATTAAAGGTGTCCATATAATAACATGGTAATTACTTTTGAATAATAATGAAAAAAAAAAACTTAGGAAAATTATTGAAAATAAATTTAATTTTTCATTGCAATCGATCATGTAAATCTAACATCTTATAAATCAAACAGGTTTATAACAGATATAATATTGGTCAAAGTTGACTTTCGATTTACGCAAATTAAATTTTCTAACTTCGGAATGTTTCTGGAGCCTAATATAGATTATTTTTATCGGGTTACACAAAAAAAATCGTTCCTAGGTTCAACATTACCTTTTGAAGTTAGTCTTAATTATACCCTTGACCACACTGTGGTACAGGGTATTATGTCTTTGTGCATATGTTTGTAACAGGCAAAAGGAATCGAGATATACTTATGGTTCCTTTTGAGAATATGAATCACTTTCTGTGTCGATTTATTCATGTCCGTCTGTCCGTCCATGTATTTTTGTGAACAAAGTACAGGTCGCAGTTATGACCCGATTTGGATGAAATTTGCCACATGTCACTTATTTGGCCCAAGGACGACCCTATTGAAGTTAGAGAAAATCGATTCATATTTAGATATAGCTCCCATAAATAGTTTCGTTCGATTTTTTGTAAATGGTGCACAAAACGAACAGTATTGGTCCAATTAAGACAAAATTTTGCACAGAGTACTGAATTAGGTCCAGATTGATTTATGCAAAGTTTTGTTGGTATCGGTTCAGTTTTGTTGGTATCGCATGTAAAGTTTCATCCGATTTTATGCAAATGGAGCACCAAAGAGTCAAATTAAATTCCTTTGGCACAAAAGCGTACTTAATTAGGTCCAAATTTTTGTATGCGAAGTTTTATTGGAATCGGTTCAGATTTAGATATAGTTCCCATATATTGTTTCCTCCGATTTTATGTAAATGGTGCACCATACTTTCAATGTTTGTTCGATTGAGACAAAATTTTGCATAGCGTATTAGAGTTACTACTGTTTTAGGTCCAGATTGATGTGTGCGAAGTTTTGTTGAAATGGATTCAGATTTAGATATAGTTCGTCCGATTTAATGTACATATTTGTCCGATTGAGACAAAATTTTGCACAGCGATCTGAATTATGTCCAGATTGATGTATGGGAAGTTTTTTTGGAATCGGTTCAGATTTAGATATTGCTTCCATATATAGTTTCATACGATTTTTGTGTAAATTGAGCACAATACTGCCAATATTTGTCCGATTGAGGCAAATTTTTGCACAGAGGACTGAATTGGGTTCGGATTGATGTTTGCGAAGTTTTGTTGGAATTGGTTGGGATTTAGATATATCTTCTATATATAGTTTTGTCCGATTTTATGAAAATGGAGCACCTGAATTAGGAATCTGTTCAGATTTAAATACAGCTCCCATATATTGTTTGTCCGATTTTACGGAAATGGAGCACCATACTGCCAATGAATGACATCTGTGAAGTTTATATATAACACCATATATATTTTGTTCGATTTCAGAATGGTATGTGTTGTTTTGATTTAGTTCAAATATCATGTCCATCACACATTTAATTTCGTCCGATTCCATTTCAATCGTCCCCCAAATATGCCATGTCTATTCTATCTAAAGGATACGGTATCTTGTATGTACCCAAGGTGGTGAAGGATATCATATAGTCTGCCGACTTTTGACTTTTTTTTATATATGAAAGCAATATAGTCAGATGTGACATCTTTGAATTTTTGAATTTTTATTTAAATATTGTAAATGTTTAAATAAAATTTCGGTATGCAAATTATGTAAATCCATTTACAAATAACACTCTGCAGCCAGTTCTAGTGTAGGTAAACAAAAAAAATCCACGAAAATATTTGCCGTAGTTGTTGTCCTTAAACCATAAAATTGCGGTACAACGAAACACAGCATGTTTTCCAACCTTTATTCAGCTCGCTTCCCAACAAGGATGTGCGGATATCTAAAAGTAAAAGGCATAAAGCAAATATGGCGAGCATGGCAAACTTAAAGTTACTCCTATTGATTTTTGCCTTCCGAACAAACAACCACGACCACAGCAACGACCCAAATTAAAGTGGCCCACAATGCTCCACCACCAACAACAACACCGCCACCGCAACAAAAAAAAAACAAAATAAATGTCAAATAAACTACGTAAAGGAGGTCAAACAGCGAAAGGAAACGAAAAATACGAAAATGAGGACAATTGAGGAATTACCACGAAAACAAGTTTATTTGTTTTTTTTTTGTTTCGTCGTCTTCTTCTTTTTCCTTTCAAAGGAGCAACTTGTTTTGGTGTGTGTGTGTGTTTGTGTAAGTGTGTGGAGTACCGCCAAGCAGTAAGATTTGTGTTCTCGTGGAGTGGAGCTTAGCATGGTAAATGGGTATTTAATGATGTCAGTAAATTGTCAACCATTTGAGATACAAGTTAACTCTGGTGGCGCCTCCATTGCGTTGCTGTAAAAGACGCACCTTAAAGTTGAGGATGGCATCAACATCGCATGAATTAGGTTAAGTGTTTTGAGACAGCATGATGGAGGGGGTGGATTTTAAAGATAATTAAGGTTATCTTTTCAAGAGTACGAATATTTCATGTGTTGTGTTCGTGTAAATGTGTGTTTTGAGGTGTGAATAGTGAGCATTTGCATATCTATGCTTGTTATGAGCATATTTTAGGGACATATGTGAATAATATATGTGGAAATAAATGTTGTTGGCTGTTATGTTTATTACCTGCGGCAAAGGAATGTCGGGTATATGTCTCAAGCTTGTACAATGACATCTGGTTTTTAAATCACCAAAATTACTATTTTATATTCGTTATTTAAACTTCGAATTAGAATGAGTTTTGTTATAAGGCACACCCTTTTCAATCATTCTACCATATATTTTACTCTTGATGTGAACAGTTTTGTTTTAAATTTTTGTGTAAAAAAAAAATAATTTAATAGATTTTCCTGGATCTATGGATCGATGTGTGGAAATGGATGAGAGATTATGATTTCATCTCGAAGTCGAACCAACTGTCATCTGAGAGTATACATCCAAGTCAGTAGGACAGTATAGATAATTTTTGGCCATTTAATATCGTGATTGAATTGAACAAACTGGGAACTTTTAAAATTCAGATATTGCAGACCCTAATTGGATAGTGAATTAAGTCGTTTTAAAAATTAAGTGCAAACTTGTCAAGTCGATTTTCCCAAAAATAACAACTAGAATATCTATAAAACAAGGTCATGACATGATAACATAAAGCTGTATAAAACATTTTCGCAAATCCAAATTCCAGAAAATGGGCCTATTTACTTACAAGTACATGTTCCGTCATCATTGGGATTGTTGTTTGTATCAACACTTGTTTTATATATTGTTTTTAACATTTATATCGAAATAATTTGGAAAATACATATGTGAATTTTGTATTGGTGCTTGAGAGGTCGGTGTCTGAAATAAAAAAACACTGGAATGCAAAACAACCCAAAATAATCTGTTGAAATCCCGATAAAGTTCACAATATTTAAAGAAAAGTTTTGAATTTGTACGCATACATTGCTACTACTCCTAGGATTTTCGACGTTACAGTGAGATTTCCCGACCCCGACGAGTAGACTCCTACTTTCAGACCTGATAAAAACATTGGAATGTAAAACACAAAAGTCGGAATAAATGTATACAAGGGCTGGGTGTATTGGGCCCAATTTTAGCATTTTTCTATCCAAGGAGGCTGTAATTTGACATTCCGGGTTCTTGGAAAATAGAAACATATTTGCAGAACATGGTAAAGATTTGCCATAGCCCATAAGGGCCCTCCAATTATTAGGTATTTTCATGGCCAACCTAAGTAGTTATGATTGGTGTATTAAAAATTTCTTGCCAAAAAAATGGTCAACATAGGTTAATATTTTGCCATAGATCCATATAAATGTTCCGGATAATAAACCTCTATACAGGTATATACTAATAATGTTTTTTACTTGTCTTTTGATATATTAGGTTGGGGAAAAAGAAATCCATTATTTTTATATGAAGTATAGGACTTTATTTGACTGGCTTTGGAATGTCCGATTTAGGCCAAATATGCCCCGTTTTGTTGTATGATTTGTTGCCATATTATAGCTCAACTTCGATAATTTTTTCGATTTTGTCGACATTTTCGAAGATCGGCATACCGATGCGAACATCAAAAATTCCTGAACGGATTCTACGAAACCAAAATTGCACATAATTGGCTGTTACAGTATCGGAACCATAAACACCATTCACAATTTTAGCCGCTTGGCTTGCATTTTCGCCTTTTTCAAAGAAAAACTGTACAATTTACCGATTTTTCTCATTGTTCACATCAATTTTTAACACCCTGTAACTCATAACTGAATGCACCAAACAAAAAACAGAAAATATTTTTTTACTGCTAAATGCCACCCTTTCAACCAACATAGTTCTGAAATTGTTTGATCGATACCTTACGAGAAATCTATCACTGCAGCCATCTGCCGAAAAAATAATGGATTTCTTTTTCCCCAATCTAATATATTAAGTAGTATAGCGAAGAAGAGAAGTCGAATTATAATTGTGTCTCACAAACTATCGAGTAGTGTAGATTGATGCAAAGACTTTTAAGAAAAAATGCGAACTAGGTGATTCTAAAGGTGTTTATAAGATCGTCAGGTGGCTAATCATGGAGCCAAAACAAAAAAGGAATCCACCGTTAGTGTCGTTAAGACAAGTCAAGAAGTCTGGCAGAACTGATAATTTGTCGATTAACCAGCTTTGAGTGGAACAGGATGTGCAGCACAGACTTAGCATCCAATGGCTTATTTTTATTCCGCACAGCATGAACAACGAATAGCCATATATTGTGGTGTCTTAATCGGTGTGGAAAAAGTGCTTTAACAACTGACAACTGACATGCTGGAGTATACTTTAAAGAACAATAAAAACATTTTTATGATAAATATTCGCATTTTCATTGCTGGGCCAGAAATATATTGGATAGCCCTCGTGAACCTTTGATAAACTTCCATTTTTACTTCTGATTTGTTTTTCAGATCATCTCTGTACTACTATATTTCATGGTCGCAAAGTTTGCCTGACTAGAACTGCTTAAAACATTGTTCTCTTTAGCGAATTCTCTTAACCTTGTTGTTCCTTAATATTTCCCTGTGTTTACGATTATTGTCAAGGCAACAAATTGCGTTACAACCATTTTTAGTTTTGTACAAAACTACAAACAACATCACTGAATATCATTACTTGCACGAAATACCCACAGTTTGCGCGTTGTCTTATAATTTTCAGTTAAAATGCCTAAAATTAGCCTGGATATTTTGCATAATGTGTGCCAAAAACAAAAGTTGCGCTTATTGTTGCGGTACACCCATTCAACTTTGATAATGATTACCCATTATCATGAATAGTTGTTAAATTTTTGGTAGGTATTATTCAAGGTGTACTAGTACATATATTTGATGTGGCAAATTATCTCCTTATATGGGAATGGTTGTGTAGTTGTGCGTACAGACACGATACACTAGCTTAAACATTCCTCCTAACTAGTTAATGTGTCTGTGTATTAGCCCTTTGTTGGCGTTTGGCTACAGCCGTAAAAACCTTTACTGTCTGTAGTAGAAGTATATAAGTTTATGTGTTTGTATGTAAGCCCTCTTCACACATTCATGGCGTCTGGTTGCGTGTTTGAGGGAGTGTGTAAATATTTCTTTATTTGAGCTGGGAATACACACAACAAACACCCACATAATTAATAATAATATTGTTGTGAGTATATTTAAATTTTGATTTTATTATCATTGTGTCTAGAGGTGTTAGCTCTAGAAATGAACAGTGACGTCGACATGGCGAAAAATTATTATTACACTTTTTGGAAATATATTCGAGACGGAAATGTATTTCTTTGTTTTTTATTGGATTTAAAAAAATTTATTTCAATATAAAACTGAATTTTAGGCAATTGAGTGAAGGGACATATTTAGAAACCTTTTAAACACTCGCTTAAAACGTCAATTCAAAAACTAAATATTTGGCCTAAAATTTCTCGAACATTATTATTTTTGATCACAAAAACCCATATTTCAAATTCTATAAATTTTTGCGAATATCTTTGAAAAGTTTGAAATGTTTAGAAGTAAACGTACTCTAAACGATTTGACGAACGACCATGTGCTGTGTTGTTTATAGTGGCATGAAAAACAATTTGTAAAAAAATGAAATTTGCACAACACTTGGATTATGAAGAAAAGATTTATGTAATTCGATTGTGGATGAGCATCCTTGGGACTTGGGACTTCATCTCTATACTGTTCACATTGCGTGAGCACATGGCCGTATGAAAAGTTTTAACAACCGCTCCCAAAAGTCTCGGGTCGAGTTATTCAAAATACCTAAAATCTATCGGGATTTATATGTGGAACATAAGCTATTATAAATTTCTGCCCGGAGAAAATAACCAACATTATATGAGTTCCATTCAAAACATGGACGCATATTAATACTTTTTGTGAAAAGATTTACTACTTTTTAAACATACCAAATTGTAGACACAATATCCCCGGATATGGAGGTTGCCCTAAAAAGTAGACCAATATTGATAAGTTTTTATAACCTCATCGAAATATTTGTTTTAGACCCCAGATTTCTTTGGATCAAATCCGTTTCAAACAATTTATAGTCGATTTACAAATATCCGTCCGTTGTGGTGAGCACGATAACTCATGAAGGTAACCTATTCTATCCAATGTTAAGATTTCTTCCAAACTTAGTTCAAGTTCGAAGATGGGGAATATCGGTCCACTCCGTCTTTATAACACAACTTTATAATATTATATGAACTGTCCGATTTGAACCGAACTTAGCACAAACAAATATATTTACCATGCCTAGATCGAATTAGAAGATAGGACCCATTGGTCCACTTCTTCTAGTACCTTCCCCAAAAATGGTAAAAATTTTCAATATTTATAAATCCAATATCCGGCGAATGGAATGTCCGATTTGAACCAAACTTAGCACAACATAATATCTTTACTAAAAATAGATCAAGTTCGAAGATGGGACTAATTTGTCCTCTACTTATGGTATCACCACCACAAAGGGTCAATATTTTATAAATTTGTAAATTTAATTTAAATCGAATTAAAGCCAAATCATCATTGATATATAATGTGAATAATAAAACATGTGTAATTCCGAAGACCTCCACAAACCATAGGTTGAGGCTATATATCTGTCGGCAATACCGACTGACGATTTAACACGTTAAATAATTACCGATCAAAATAGCCATTCTAACTAGTTGGCTAGATTTCCTTCCCCATGTTATGTGTTATGATGTTCGGCTTATTATTGTGATTTATAGAGTGAAGTGAAAAAAACACAAAAAATTAGGTTTTTGGTCCATTTCATCCCTTAATAAAATCCGATCATATCCGAAAATTATAGGCATCGTCCTTGACCATAACCTGAACTACGTGTATAATTTCAAAAATAGGTCATGTGGTAATAGTAATCAGTATAAGTAGATCTCTGTAAATATTTACGTATAACTCACACATCCGAATACATACAACAATATCTATAATTTTGTAATTTTTAACACAAAAGTCTGGGTCGATTTGCTCCGCTAAGTATTGACCGATCTGCATCAAAACAGTACTGCATATTCTATGGTCAGACCCCTACGATATTCGGGTCATAAATCGTAAAATTAATTCTTTTTATTAAATTTTGTATAAAAAAAAGTATTGGAAGCCGAAAAAAATTCTTAAAATTAATTTTGTTACAATTTAGCAATATCAAGTTATTCATGATTGGTGGACTTGATTCTAGAGATATTTGATTTCCGAGAAGATTGAATTCCTTGCGAGTATTCGTGATCGGGCTGGGTACACTTTTTGGTGTCTCCGTTGTGTATTTCGAGGTGAAGCTAACCATTAAAATACAATACACCTTATGGTATAAAAATAGGATTGACGTGTTGCAAAATACGTTTTTAAAATCGTCACGAAAATGGGTCCAAAAAAGTTTGTTCATAGAAGCATACTATAAACCTGCTGAATCGTTCAAACACCATATTTCAGAGGTGTCTTAAACGGAGTGTAAGCATGCTCCCATAATTAGTCTAAGAACATGAAACTCTGTATAAATCAATATTATTAGAACAATAAAACAATTTTTGTGATACATTTTCCACTTTTATTATTAGCTTAAATGTATACAGTAACCCTCTTAGCTACACACTATAGTTTATCTATATCAGTAACAGATGCTCATATTTCTAGTTATGATAGCTATTTATACTGGTATATGCAGATGCATTAATTATACTTCAGACAAATAAATAAATCCGCATGGAATGTGAGCTATTTTTGGTAAACCACAAAAAAACACCACCGCATCCCATTTCGGTTATACTCTACAATTTTATTTGCAATTACCGTTTTGAAGTAATAATAAAATATATTATGGCAACTTCTATTTGCCAACCATTTTCGCGGTTCACACAATCACGACGTACAATTCCCACTGATGGTTGGGTGGTTAGCTTGTTGGATGGTTTTTGTTAATCTGATGAGCAGCTAACAAAAGTGGTATAACAACGAAAGTGTGAAGTTGCTCCCATGAAGTTTCGCTTTGCCATGGATACAAAAAACAGCAAATATTTTACAAATGTCGTCATTGTTCTTTCTGTTTTTTTTTTCTTTTTTGCATTTGTGTGTTGTGCTAATCAAATATGGGAATTATTTCTCACAGTTCTGTTATATTTTTAGACGATGAGTTTTTTGTTATTCCACGATGAACAAAATTATTTTTTTGTTATAACGATGACGACATATGGAATTTGTTACATTGTGTGCTTTTTGGCGAAAAGTCGTTTCTGTTGGCGTTCCAGTGAAGTTCAATGGGTTATGGCGTTGCCGCTTTTTGGTAAATAACGACATAATAAAAAAAAACTTAATGCCGCATTAAAGGGTGATTATTTTGTTCTATGTTGCTGCCTAATTTACCAGTAGTGCCCTGATAAAGCGTAACAAATTAAATATGACAGTAAATTTGGAAATTTACATTAATGAGATTTTAATTTGGTTCAAGAATTTTGAAAATAAATTATAAACTATACCATATGCTCAACATTTTTTGAAAACTTCAGTTTCCATTATCGCATACTCACCTGAAATGAAAAGAAATGAGAAAAATTAATTAATAAACAATTTTAAATGCTTGTATTTATTAAGTTAGAGAAATAACGTAGATTGTGAATTAAAATTTATCATGCGAGAGACCCTATAAAATATATCTATTCATGGCGGAAATTAAATTATATATCAATTTAGAAATATCCGCCCGTTGAAATCATAGGATAGGCTCGCAAAATTTAAATATTGCTAATTCTTCTAGGATGATGGGTATTGCAAATTAGTATAGCCTCCATATAACGCAACGAAATTTTCGTTGTTTTGAGCAAGAACTTCGACGAAATTGGCTGTTGTTTAGTATTTTGGATTCTTTTTGACCTAAGTTTCGGGGAATGTCCCTTACATCGTTGTTGTTAGTGGTGAGATTTTATGACGCACACGATGGGAAAACTCTCCACAGATCAAATTCTATTATTAGAACAAATAGTTTACTGATAAGTATTTTGTGTTTGAGATTAGGCTAAGAAAGAGTTGTTTAAGTAGAACCTAAGGATAAATATTTTAAAATAAAATCAGTGCCTTACAACCACTCACATAGTACGGTCGGGAGCACCGTGTCGTGTCTTAATTTATTATACAGACGAGCTGCGGCTGTCTGTATAATTTTAATAATGCTTTTACACAAAAGCCAGGGTCCATCCGATCTTTATCAAAACAGGTAAGCTTTGGCCTGATCCCCTTCTTAATGTAAAATTTCGTTATATTCGTGTCATAAATGCGGACTGTGGAGCGACCAGAAATACGGAAAATTTTTTTCCCATTTCATGCCCTAAATATTAAAGAATCATTTCCAAAACCAGTAGGGTCGGTCCTACATGAAAACTTTCATGACGATTGGTCCACAACTGTGGCCTATATCATGTTTACAAATTATAATGAAAAGGACGGACACAAATCTAACGATCGGTATGCTTAAAGGTGGGACTATGATCGATACTAAGCGGCGTTTCAAAAACTTAGGGCCACACAACACTATAATACACTGATTAGGAAAGGTCCGTGTGACGATTTTTAGGAATTCGAAGCGAATACGTTCTAAATTTGAACAAATACTTTTGAATATACTTAGCTACCACAGGATAAATCTAATTGCTGAAGATCTTCCATATTTTTCAACTTAGTTTGTAGTCGAAAATATGCAATTTCCTAGAAAACAATTTTCCTAGGTCCGCCATGTAGCTATGTAATTTTGGATTTCGGATATTCCAGGACTTTTCTTTAATATTAAAAAAAAAACAACGACAACATTTTTCAATATATTTTCTTTTTCTTTAAGTCTCTAAAAACATATATGAAATGTTATAAGTCTTTAATATAGCGTATGCTCATTAGCCATATTGAAATCGACAATAGAGGGTTCAGTTAATGGATAGATATTGATAGTAAAATGCTATAGTATATGTAGTATACATGTTTCCGCAGTCTTCGGACTTAGAGTCCATGTGTCATAGGCTGTCGGCACCACATTTATCGACCTTGGCGACACAATCTATTCGAATAATTGCGACTATATTTATCCCGTATTTAGTATAAATTAAACCATATTGGTACACAAATCGAAGACTACCCCAAAGGGCCTCCAAGCAAAACAGTTAAAAATACAAAAAAATACGATTAACCTTATTTTGATAAAGCTATTATTTTGATAAAGCATTTTTTTACTTTCTCAAATTTTACGTTTTTTAACCTCCACAGTTTTTATTGTCTATAGCTATATATTTTACTCGACTTCCACTTGACGTGTTGCCCTTAATAAATATTCGTTCACATATACTTGCCTTTATTTCATTTATTTAAATAAACCATAGAATACTATAAATATTTTATGTGAGAGACATTTTACTATTTAATATTTTCATATATAATATTTTAACTCTTTGTTTACTGCAATATGCCATCCGTATATTGCACTGCATAATCGAAATGTGTGTCATTACTTTGTTTTGTTCAATTTAGTTTTTTTATTCTCTCTCCCTCTCTCTCTCTCTTTTCTCTCTTAGTTTTAAAAAAATATAAAAAGTACCTATTGCGCAGGACACGCACTACAAATAGTTGCGATTATATTTTCTGTACGGACAGACAGAATGGAGACCTTAACAACAAAGAATTAGGGTAAAGGGAAGGCCATTATCAAAATTATATTTTCAAATGAAACTAGTGGACATTTCAACACATAGAGAAGAGAATAAAAACAGCATTGCAATACATTGTACTTTTGTACGGGACATTAAACTCGCAATTGTGAGAAATGACGAAATATCTGTAATAATACTGAAAGTTTTACATGTCCTGAGAGAAACAATGTTTAATTTTTTTTCAATAATTTGCATTGTGCATGGAACTCTTTTCGAAAAGGATATTTATAACAAATGGTAATGAAGTTTGCAAACTATTGAAATCGATATAATATATGTTATTCAAGTGTCAGTAATGTTATGCTATATAGTATGAAAGGTATTATTTTGTAAAAGCCATGGTGCAATTATACAAGGTAGGTAGGTAATTCTTTACTGTGTCTTATTATTTTAAAGGCAGAATGTGCATATTGTTTTGAATATTGCAAATAAATGTTGTATTTTACAAAGTTCATTTGTAACTAGATTTGGGGAAGAATATTTGACAAATTTTTGACTACACCGGAAAGGGGCTATAACATAGCCTCATGGTCATTTAGGAGGAAATCAACCAAAATTTGAGATTCATATCTAAATAATGAAATTGGTGATTCACGAAAGCTATGCGTCGTGTAATTTATTTAATACAAATCGTACAACAAACTGTCAAATCGTACGACAAACATGGTATCGTAAGGTTGAAGGTCGCTAATATCAGTGTCCAAAAAGCATTTGAGTGTTTTAACTGTTGTAGGTCAAAGGCTTTTGAATTCACGTGTTATGTTATCTATAAAATTTCAGTTTGCAATTGTGGGCCAATATTCAAGATTCAGGCCATATATTAGTTTGGAGAAAAATAAATCCATTATTTTTTCGGCAGATGTCTGTACTGATAGATTTCTCGTGAAGTATCGATCAAACAATTTCAGAGAGAGATATCAGGAAGGGTGACATTTCGCAGTAAACAAATTATTTTGCTGTTTTTTGTTTGGTGCATTCAGTTGCTTTTAAAAAGTGAACAAAGAGACAAATTGGTACATTTTACAGTTACAAAGGCAAAAATGCAAGCCAAGCGGCTAAAATTGTTTATGTTTATGGTTCCGATACCGTAACAGCCAATTATGTGCAATTTCGATTTCGTAGATTTCGTTCAGGAATTCTTGATGTTAAAGATCCACCTCGCACAGGTAATCCGGTCGTCGAAAATGTCGATAAAATCGGAGAAATGATCGAAGTTGACCGGCATATTAGCAGTCCTAACATCGCCCAGCAGCTAAAAATCGACCATAAAACTGTTTTAAACCATTTACAATTGACCAGAAACGTCCAGAATTGGTCAACAGTAGAGGTGTCGTGTTCCATCAGGACAACGCAAGGCCCACACATCTACAGTTACTCGACAGAAACTTCGGGAGCTTGTATGGCATCCGCCATACAGTCCGGACTTGGCACCAAGTGATTATCATATTTTTCTTGCATTGCAAAATTTCTTTAATGATAAAAAATTAGTATCTATGGAGAATTGTGAAAATCGACTACTAGAGTTTTTTTTAAAAAAGAGAGAGCAGAACTGCTATGAGGTAGGCATTATGAAATTACCTTTAAAATGGCAACAAATCATACAACAAAACGATGCATATTTGGACATTACAAATCGGACATTCCGAAGCATGTTAAATAAAGTCCTATAGTTCATATAAAATAATGAATTTCTTTTTTCCCCAAACTAATATTTATTATAGGCTGACATTTTGACACAGCCCCACACAAGTGTTCTACTCATTTTATGTATTTTTAATGTCACATTTTCAGACGGAAGAGGTAATTTGATCTAGCTATATGTGCCCGACCGTACAGTACAACTTGTAATTAAAGTTCAGGTCGTAGTTATTTTTCAATCTTCACGAAATTTAATATGAGTTTGCCGTTTTGACCATGGATCGGCTAAAATGCAAGGAACAAAAACTTTATGATCCAATGGCAAATAGCGACCCCATTGAATTTACAATAGCTTTTTTTCTAATTGTAAGATTTTTACCATACCTACATTAAATCCGCATGCCTCTCCATAAATGATCCAGGTTTTATATGCAAGTCGGGTTTTTAGGGAGTAGAAACCATTCTCGATTAATATATTTATTATAGACTCAGATTTTCACACAGCCGCCACCCAAGGGTCTTGCTCATTTTTTGTATATTGAAGATCCCAAATGCATTTTAATCCTAAGTTGCAATTTGATCTAGATATCTATGTGTCCGATCGTGCAGTACAACATGTAATTAAAGTTTGGGTCGCAATTATGTATCAATCTTCACGGAATTTAGCATGAATTTGCGGTTTTGACCAAGGATCGGTTAATGTGTAGGAACAAAATCTTTATAATCCGAATAGGAAGTAACGTCCGTATTTATTTTTTTTTTTATTTTTTGTGAGTTATCTTGGGCACAAAAAGTTTTATCTTGACAAAGACTATGAAAAAATTTGTAGAATAGCCTTATTTCACTTCAATTCTCAATATTATACTGCCGTATAAATGTTTCACTTTTAAATGTTTTCTGTATAGATATTTCAGTATATGGCATAAATATTACGTTTCCACATGTATTAACCAAAATCCATGCCAATTATATGGTATTTAATCTCCCCTCAATCATTACCGTGATTAACTATTTAAATAATTCCATTGGTCACGTTTGATTGGAGACGACCTTCAATCAGGCTGATGATGTGAATGCCTCACATTTCAATATCAGAAACCTGTTGTAAATTGATGATGTTCTCATTTCGTTGGAATAATTGTACAAGAACAACTGCTGACTGATATACAAATTGTAATCATTAAATGTACAATTTATGAGAAAAAAAATTACTGCAATCCAGTAAAAATTGAAATTTGTTTAAAAACTACAAGTTAATAATAAGTTTACTTGGATACATATCTTTGGCTGTAAACATCCTGTTTGGCAACATTTTTTAAAAAGGAAAAGGTTTCTGGGACAAGGACGCAATGTCTGTGACACATCCTAGAACACACACACTGGCACACATCCATCCACTGTTGCTCATTCAATTGCCATTACATTCACAGTCAAGAGATGACAACAGCAGAGTGACAACAATGTAATTGAAATTGTACATTTCAAACTGTAAACTGTCTGAAATAAAATGGAATTTTATGGCGTACTCATATTACGTTAGTATTTTTTCAATTATATTTTTTATTTTATTGCCCTATTCTTGGCTTACCTCATTCCTCTATCAATTTTGAAAGCAATAAGAACATGAAAACAATAGCAAAATACTTTTTAAAAAATGTTACTTTTTAAAGAATATTAAAGTTGTCATTGTGTTTTTTGCTACTTTTTATTCTCCGGTCCTTGCATTTGGCTTAAGAAGAACAAACAAGTTGTACTACAATTTATTTCATTGCCCCAAAAACTAAAAAAAAACACCGCCACACAAACTATAACCAAAACGACTAAATGATGTCATCATCTATTTGGATACCAAACCAAAAACAAAATATACATTTCCTATGTGGGGGTATTTTGGAAAAGTGTGGAAGAAGAAGGCGCAAAGACAAATGGCTGTGATACTCCCTAAAAATTATTTATTATGAATAGGTTCATAATTATATTCTCTTGTTTTCATTTATTACATATTATACCTTTATGAAAATTAAAAAAATATATTATCAGCAATGGTCCAAATATCGTAAAAGTAATAGATTACAAACCGTTGTTGGTTGAATACTACATGAAGGAAGAAATGAAGGTATGAAGAACTTCTAATAGACCATGGGTATGCTAAATTCGTATGTGCGGTTGAAAGGTGCAATGGAAATAGAAAAAATGGCTATATGCCCTCCAAAAAGGAACACCGTTCTTCCATTTTGGGTGTTCTGTGAAAAAAACTAAAATTTTCTCAGCCAATGAATAGTAACCAAAAAATTACTCCAATGACTGAGGTGGCTTACAGACGATTGATATAACCATTTCATAGATTTCAAGAAAATCATCAGAGGACACTATGTGATCAGCTTTATAACCTCCAAGCGGATGAGAATGCAATTAAGGTTTATTTGAATAAAATAATAGTAAGCTTTAAAAATTAATAAGAAATGCAGTTTTACAAAGTAAACCGAGGGAATACCGGAAATGGGCCTGGAAATGGAGAAAATGGAGCTCTTGGGATTTTTATTATTATTACAAATTTAGCTTTTATATGAATTTATATCTATATACAAATTTAGTATTTGTGTATAGTAGAAGTATATATGCACGAAATTTAAACACACATGTCCGCCAGATGTTGCGTCTTTGCTACATCATTTAAGGGAACCACACCCATTCTCGATTTTAATTTTTCAAGATTTTCAATGGGTTGGTAAATCAATACCAATGCTTGTTAACGTTTGTAACTTTGCACATATATATTTGAAGATTTAAAATAGAAGAAAAATAATTTACAAAAAAATTTTGTTATTGCTTTGTTGTTGTTTTTTGTAATTAAAAAAAGTTCTTATTTTTTATGGCGGGCATGATAACTCCTCACTGGAACATTGTACATGTCTGGCTTTCGTATGAACTAGGATTATTGACTTCGCTCTAAAATTGACAAAATGGCTGACCTTTGAAAAAATATTTTTGGAAAATCGCCGATTTTTGACCAAAAACCAAGTTAAAAAATAAGGAAGATCATCACCGATTGGCTTTATCCTAGTTCATACGTTTGCTATACACTCACAGAGAAACGTGTAAAAATTTGAAATCGTGCCCGCCATTCGCAAAAGAGAAAAACGCGTTTAAAGCTTGAGAAGCCCTTTAGCCGTCACTTGATGCTGACACAATAAATCGGCTATATCTTCAAGAGTTCTTGAGATTTTCACTTGAAATTTTGTAGAGACATTCTTGAATTAGTGTAGAATTGAATTAAATAAAAAAATGACCCCGAAAATGGGGGGGTCCCCTTAAATGATATGGGAGGAAACATATATTTGGGCGCTATATTTAAATTTCGAGGAAATTTCATCAATCCTGCAATTGGAATTGGAAAAATTATTATGCACAGATGCGCAAAGACATAGTATCTGTCTGTCTAACATTCATTATTGTATCCTTTCGGCCACTATGTTTTTTCTGTTGCCGAATTTTTGATGTAAAATTGTCATAAATAGTACAATTAAACTGCAATTAACAAGATTAAAACTGTGAAATACATACTCGTACATATGTAAATATATGCTCCCTAATAATTATAAACAATTGAACATAAGCAATCACGTGATTTATTTCTTCCGCATTCGTTCTTTAACGTACGGTTAGAGATATGTTTCATTATTGGTTAAATCGAAAAACAATCTAATACAATATTATTAATAATTATGATACTCTGTACATAGATATACATTCATATGTATGTGTTTGGGTCCTCCTCCCCTCCTTAATTACAGTTCTCCTCCTTAATTACAGTTCGTTCGCCGTTAAATATAAGTATATATTGGTATATACGATGTACATAAATGGTACCATTTTGTAACATATTCTAATTTCAAATTATGGAATTAAACACGGGTCCTCATGCTCCGCACATTGGACACATAAACGTTTGATATATCTTCAACAGTCATTTACATTTAAATTCATTTTTATGTTTTTTTTCTTAATTCGAACCTTCGAACCTTTCCTATATTTGTTTGACAGTAATCGATGTTTTCCCATTTTTCGATACCTGCACGGTGGATTGGATATTTTAATATTTTTCCCCCATTTATTGTTGCATCACCCGAAGAAATGACACTAAAAACCAAAAATGAAATCAATAATCAAGGCAAGGTATATAAGGAATTTAAAAAATAAAAAACTCAACCTGTTTTTATCCATATTTTTTACTTTTTCTCAATTTCTGGTCGTTTATGTATCCATTTTCGAAATTTAAGTTGCATCTACATTTAAATTATGCCGAAGCTAGAGTTTAATGTAAAAATACAACAGACAAAAATTAAAAAAATAGGAAATTCAAATGTCGGACGGGCTGACTATATGATACCACTTGGGTATATACAAGAGATGCTCTTATGTACAATATCCTGTATATAGAACAGACATCATCTTTGGAGGATCATTGAAATGGAATCGGACGAAATTAAATTTGTGATCTACAAAGATATTTGAACCAATTTACATCAACCAAAACACATTCAGAAATCAGTGAAAAATTGCATGTCAATCGGACAGACTTGGGTTCTTGAGTGTACCATTTGTATGAAATGGGGCAAAATTATATATGGGAGCTATATGTAGATCTTGACGTATTTGAGCGACCGTGGCATTCAGCATTTGACATGTTGCAGCCGAGTGCACTGTCCAAAATTTTATGTCGGTCGGAGAAACTTCTATTATTTGGTGCACAATATTTTACAAAATCCAATACTCATTATTCTAAATTCAATTTGGTGCATTGTGTACAAATTCGTTCAAATCGGACAAACTTTAGTTATTTGATACACCGTTTAGATGAAATAGGATAAAAAATATACATGGAAGCTATATTTTAACCTGAACCGATTTTAACATAATTTAACACACATTATTCTAGACTCAGTTCTATATTCTAAAAAAATATATATCGTGCAAATCACACAGGATCTATGGTGCATCGTTTACATGAATACAGACTTTAGTATATATGGTAATCATAACATAATCTGAACCCATTTCTAACATGACACTAAACATTCTATACTAAATTTTAATACCCACTGCTATATTTCGTGTATGTGGAACAAAAATTGTCTCCTCGATGCACCATTTAAATTAATGGGAGCTATATCTAAATCTGAACTGATTTCAACGAAACTTCAAGTACGTTAGCCTGTCGTAATTTCAGTATGCTGTGCAAAACTTTGTATGAATCGATCAAATATTAAGAGGTTGGTCACCATTTACATAAAATTGGACGAAACTATATATGGGAGCTATATCAAAATCTGAACCGATTTCAACAAAGCTTCATATACATCAATCTGGATCGAATTCAGTACTCTGTGCAAAAATACAAATCTACAGAAGCTTAGGTTGTGCTAGGACCTTGAACACACCGAAAATGGCGCTAAACGGTTGAAAAAGATGTCTGAAGTCCTCAAAATGGGAATAGATAGAAATAATTTCAGACTTTTTAAAAAACCGAAATGTTGTATGTACCTTTATATGACGGCTACACCAACATGTGGACATTTATTTGTGGACCGATATATTCCATTTTTAATATTAGACTATTCTTAGTGTTTTCGAAAAATTAACAGGTGAGAACGAATCATTGTCCACCATGACAATGTGACCTACTCACATGGGCTCAATACATAGCATTTTTCAAATGTTCAAACCTTGATTTCGAACATTTGAAGTCGAACTAAAGCGAATAGGTCGAAAGTCTAGGTATAATGTTATTCAAAGTATGTTTTTCTTTCATTTACCTAGGAATTAAATTTAACCGCTTTTTGTTCAATTAATCTTTAGTTATTAATTAACACAATGAAATGTTTAATGAATGAGTTTTCTTGGCATGTGCTTTTGTTTCTCACGTTGAAAGTTCCTTTATGTATTATTAATAATTAAAATAAATATTTGTCTTTTAGATAAGAGAGGCAAACAACGTTTTAATAAAACACAATTTAATAAAAAAAAATAATTAAAAACCTAAGATCTACTAAATTATTAAAGAACATGGGATATACCGCTAACAAAAATGTGACAGAAATACAATAGCTTCCCCAGATATAAAACTTTTGTTATACAATAGACTCCGGATAAGTGAAATAGATTTCCTGCGCCATTTCATTTTAGGTTAGTCGCCCACAATTTACTTCCGTTAAGTGAAACTTCGCATAACTGAAAATATCGGATAACTGAAATAACTTTTGGAGTCAAATATTGCAATTTCCTTTACTGAAAGTCATGAGGATGAAAGATAATTACATAGTATTTTGCATTGAGGAATAAAGATATTCAAAGCCCACCATACCGACATATGGAACGTCGAAGAACGTTCAGTTTGTCCGGCTAAACTTCGAAAGTAACTCAAAACCGTTCACATTTTTATAATTTATATACAAGATTCAAGGATTATCAAAATATGTTACAGAATGTAGCGTTCATAAGCGAAATGCCAATACGAGGTCCCATAAAATTAACAAACTTTTGAGGAAGTTGTCCACTTTTAACTATTCTAAGTGATTATTTAAAGCCTTCAAGATGATAACCAAATTTTATATAGGAATAATGTATAAAATAGATCTCATTGCAACAGGCAAACGATGGACTTCGTTACAAGCCGCACATTTTAGTAATACGAATAAAAACAGTTCATAATAAAAATCACATAAGAAATGAACATGTCAACCAGTTTTAATTTCTATCTATATTCGTAAAATTCGAAAAATATGGATTATTCAAATTTCCAAAACTAAAAAATGGTTTTCTTATGAAAAGTTCGGATAACTGAAATTATTTTCAGTTAAGCGAACTCCGCTTAATAGAAAACATCGGATGACTGAAACAAACATCCAGATTTTTCCCGTTTCAGTAAAGCGGAGTCGACTGTAGTCCATTAACCATTAAAATTCGATTCTAAGAAGAACTCATATAAGAACCAAAACCTTTGCCACTTCATTTCCAAAAATTGATTTCTGATAAATTAAAAAAGAAAAAAAAAAACAAATAAAGCGATGTTGGCCAAGTTACAAACATCTATATCACATAGCTTAAAGGTCCCTAACAATGATGAAGACTGAATTTCTTGCCAAAATTTAAGCGATTTTTAGCAAAAAATAGAAAAAAACAACTAGGTGGTAACAAAGGAAAGGCTACAAAAAGTAAACAATTTCTTTAGGAAGTTTAAGGGTTGTCACATCCCTGCTAACAATTTAGAGTATGAGTCGGATGGAATTTGTTACAAAATATAAGGGTGGAAATAAATAAAAATTACTAAATGGATATTGACCGAAGAAAAGTAATCAATGCTTGTACATGCATAAATACCATATTCTATACATGTGTGTATGTATGTGGGCTATATAATGTCCGTATGTAAATAAACTTAAATATACTTACATTTCCAATACAACAATTTCAGGCAATATCCAATATTGTGCAGACAATATTTAATGCACGTTTTTAACGAAATGTCACGTTTTGAAGGTTAAAGTTGACAGTTGACAGGACGTTGGAGTATAAAAAGCAAGGTTGTTTCCGGGATTTCGTTTTATATGGTATACGTATGTATGTATTTGTTTTTCGTTCGTTTGGAACCGTTGGTAATATTGATTAGAAGCAAAAAATTGATGGTTGATAAATTTGTGTAGCAAAATTTTCACACAAAAATAGTTTTTGGTTATAATTGCAAGAAAAAAATTAAAGAAATTAAAAATTTTGTTTTTTTTTTGTTTAATGTGTTATAAGAATTTTGGTATATTTCTGTGTTAGAAAAAAAAATTAAAAAATTTTGAAAAACTTAATATTAAGCAACATAAAAAATTGTAAGCCAAATTTGTGTGTTTCTTTTTTGGAATTGTGTTTTTTTTTTTAATTAAATTAAACTCACTTTAACAATTAATAATTTTTCTTTTATACAAGGCCACTTGTTTTAATTCACGTTTTGTAATTATTCACTAATCAGTATAACAATTTATCTATGCCAATTTTAGTTGATGTTAAAACTAAATTGACTTTTTTGTTTGAAATGAATATAAAAAATTCAGCAAATTTTTGTTTCAGCTCTTTATGGGGCTTTTAAAAATTGTGTAAATTATTCACATGCAATCCTTAAGTCGTTTTTATTTTTTTGGTTTTTTATTTCTAGGTCGAGTATAGTAGTCGTTGATTTAGCTAATTTTACTGATCGCTGTAAAATTTACTAAAGAAATATAAAAATAAACCAAAATTAGTTTTGTGGTTAAATTTTATTATTATTTTATTAATATATTATTTTATGTCTGCATACTTTCCAAAATTTTTAACGACAAATACAAAATCCAACACGAATCCAAACTTAACGCTTACAAACTTCAAAATTTCCTCTGGAAAATGCTAATTATTTCAGTTAGGATTATTTTGAAGCCACATCAAAATACATTCTATATTTCCCAATAATACCAAATAAAACTCAGTTCCAATAAAATCTGAATTTTTAAATTTTCAAATCAAAATCTGATTATTTTGGCAATATAAATTCAATTTGCGTCAAAGTGGTTATGCAAAGATAATACAATATGGGATTAACTATCTTTCATGTTGCAATTAAGCCCAGGCGCTCAGACCTCCCCTTATCATTTTAAATACTTTTCAATGGCAATAACTTAATTTTTTATTATATTTCATTGGTTTAATAACATTTTCAATAAATAACATTATCGGATGTTTCACCAAATTGTTTTTTTTATAAATTGCAACATTGAAACCCATCAAACATAACGCAGCAGCAGCTGTTTATATGGATTTGGGCGCCATCCAAACGCCCAAATCCAATCCATACCTCCTCTATGTTATTAACAAAAAATTCACAACAATGTGAAGAACAATCGAATCGATTCGAATACTTTGAGATGACGACATTTGCTGAGAGAACGTCAACGTAATGCCTCATCGATCGCACTGCCCTATAAATGGTAGTGTTGTTGGTAGTCAGTCAGCCACACTGAGTCATAAAATCAAGCCGATTAGAAAATAAAAAAAACAACAAAATTCTCAACAAATTGTTAAAAACTGAATTTTGATGATGATCATCACCATTGAGGAGAAACTTTGAAATTTGCTATTTTATTTTTTGACACGTTCCCCGGAAAAGATTAACGAGTGTAATTTCAGAATGAAGGGAAATGGGGATTGAAAATATAATATTTCAAAGAAATATTATTTTAAAGAAGATTAATTTAATAAAAAACTGACTTGTACATCGTAACAATTTTATTGCATTTAAATATTTAACAAAAAATCTACTTAAAACTATATTCACATCTTAAACGTAATATTTCCTTCTTTGAAAAAGGCTTTCAAATGTAAAACAATGTGTGTTTTAATTAACATTGAACATGTTTAAACAATCACATGTAAATAAATTTACATTTTAATTTATATATTTAGTAGTAGGTTTAATATTGTAATAAAGGCAAATGAATTTTTTCCTTAAATATTAATTTTTTTTCTTCTTTCACGACAGAAACAATTTTTAAATATTTTCATAATTTCATTCATTGTTAATTTGTTCCATATTGTTCATGTACCTCGCTTAGAATACAAGTAAAAATTCTTATAAACATGAGAAAGCCACTAATTTCTCGAAAAAATGTAAACATTACATTAATATCATAAATATTTTCCTACTTCGCCCTACTTTACCACACATCTTCCTTTATCCTTTTCTTGACAAAAACAAATGTATTCCTCCCAAAGAAAAAACACTACCACAACCACCATTCGTTGTTCGACTGTTTTGTTTTGGTATCGTCCTCCGTCTCTCCCCTTACATGGTGGTTGCATTGGTGTTTCAAAATTCTCATATGTATTTTACAAATTATTTCGATATAAATGCTTAATATAATATATCAAACAAGTCCAACCGAATGGTTAACGTAAATAAGAAACGAGATAAGACATAACAAAGAAGAAGAAAACATAAAATCATAACAGAAAAATGAAAACGACAAATGTGTCATAGAAACCCGCAACCACCACCAACCCAAAGTTATCTTCTGACAAGAAATCTGTATTTAAAGTTTTATGAATTACATTCATAAAATTCAGAAATCACAACATTGGCAACACTTTCTGAACACAATTCATATAATTTTGAGAGTTCAGTTTCGCTTTTTAACCAAATTGGTATTTTAGTATTTGGGTTCCTAAAAATATTACCAATATTGGAAAACTTTTTGGGGTAGCCCTCATATAACCTTACAAAATTGCGATAATTTTGGGACTTTGAGTACGTTTTTCAAGCACTTTTAATCACACAGGATTCTCATGGCCAAGTAACTTATGTTTCGGCATAGATCCCGGTATTTTTGTGATATTGGAAAAATCCCCAAATCATCCTACCAAAAAGAATAAATTTTGGTCTACTTTTTAGTGTAGCCCCCCATATAACTGTACCTTCCAAATTTCCATATTTTGGGAACGTTTATCAACCAAATTGGACGTATTTTGTATTCTCATTGAAAAATCTTCCTACAAATGATGATCAATATAGACTTATATATCTGGGTAGGACCCAAATAACGAAATCCCCGACTATTCGGTAATTTGGAGACTTTTTAAAAAGAATTGGCTCAAAATTGATATTTAAGGTGACAAATCTTTTTACCAAAAATTTACCGTGGCATAGTCTCCATATAAAAGTCCAGATCGATTATTTGTATTTTGAATGTCCAGCTGATGTGGAGGGTAAATAATATCGGCTCATCAGAAATTATTTATGTTTTTATTTGATATTCTCGGCGCATTCAAATTTTCCAAATATATAAAAATACTATTAAGGAACAAGTTTCAAAGTTTAAAATAAAACGATACTACCTCACATAACTGAAAGTATGACACACTTCAGAAAAAAAATACCATAAAGAATGCGATTATTCTTTTCTGAGTCAAAAAATAAACGTCCGGCATTACCCCTAAATTCCACTCTCACTGACTGCGATTGATAAGAAATTTTGTATACGTATTGTCGATCGGTTCGTCTGTTGGTCACACCAACACAACGATAACAATGTTATTGAATTAAATTTTATTTTGTTTACAAATTTGATTAAATATCGATGCGTTTATATTTTTTATGGGAATTTATTTGTTTTTTATTTAAAGTAGTAGCCAAACAATCGTCACTCATGAACCCGGTATATTTGGCTTCTCTACTGCATTGGACTATATTTCACAAGTGGTTGGTAGTATTTGTTGGTGGCCAACAACCTTGTAGGCGGGAATCGCCTAAATAAGCGTAAAAGTGGGAGACGGCAACAACAGCAGCAACAATATTCGTATACACTTCAAAATTTTGTTGAGATAATCAAAAATGAAAATGTTAAATAGGTTGTAGTTGTTGAAGCAGAAATTAATCGAAAGTATTAAAAAAAACGAGAGATCTTTTTGTCAGAGATTACAACATGTCAATGGTTAAGTAGTATTTTGGAGGGGGATGGGGAATAAATTGTTTGTATTGAATCGGTTATTGATTGACAATTTTTGTTATTTAAAGGTTATGCAATTGTAGTTAAGTTGGTGTATTAATTTGATAGAATTTAGATATGGATCAGATTTCATTGTTCATAACGGCTGTTATATTGGGTGCTGATTTCCCAGAAAAATCTAATTGTAAATGCCACTTCCAAATTTGAACTCGTTTAAAATAATTCAAATGTTACTGTGATACTCGTGTAATCTACAGACGATTTTTCGATTTTTTAATTAATCTCTGACTCATGTTTGAAGCCAAATAAGGATGCCGGTATGGACTGCGTGTTTGTGGCTACTTTCTGTAGCGACCTTGTTGCAACAGATTTCTAATCAAGTAAATATTTTTTTATATCAACAGTGACTAAGAATTATTTAAAAATAAAACATTTCCAGCTTAGTATTTTAAACAAACACACTTGTGCCCCTTTGCTAATTTCGTTAGAACCCAAGTCATGTTTTATGAGGAGACAACAACAACCACGAAAGCACAACAAATGATTTCATTTTAAAATGTTGTTGAGCTATTTTAAAGCGGCATACGTATATGATGTCACTCTGACAGTTTTTAGGGCTGATTCATAAGTAAGCTATGGTTTTGTGTTCAAGGATCATTTGGAATTTCGTTGATAATGTGTTGAAATATTTGTGTGTGATTATTTCATGAATTTGAATAATATATTTTAGAATTATGTTTTGGAAAATATATTACTGCCGGTCATTTACGGTAATAAAATTTGGGTTATGCATGAAATGTTTTGTGACAAATGACTTGGTATATACTTAATAAGGTGTGCAATTAGCTTCTGTGTTTTTTCTAAAAAAAATAAATATTTTGAAAAATATTTATCATGGATAGGCGACCCGTAGTTCTCAGTTCATATAAATTCATAAAAATATTTTGAATTCCGTATATAATACAATGGCACTCACATGTCTATATCTTATAATAATGTCATATTTTATAGGTTTTATCAGCAATTTGAGAAATCATTTATTGATTTATAATTGGTCTAATGCCACACATATTTATTTATCGGCACAAAGAGGAATTAGAAATACAAGGGTTACTATAAATATCTTTGGAGCAATAATCAAATGCCAATATTTATTATCGAGGCATGATTTGTACACGTTTTCAAGCGGAAAAGTCGCCCCAGGGTCAGTTTTATCCTTCGAAGAGATTCTTCTTAGAACAACTTTCGTTGTATTTGTAGCAGACTCATATCTATCGATCCATGATTCGCCACCTGTGACGATCTCATAAGCGTTTTTTTGAAGCACCACATTATTTTTTAATTGACTTAATTGACTTGTTCTGATATATTTACGTTGTAGAAATTTGCCACTGAATTTTTATTTGTTTTTATATCGTGTTATAAGTTTTTGTAGCCCCGAGAGATTGAACTATTGGTCATAGACCTACATTTTAGTTTAGTACATTTAGGACAAGGGACTAGTTGCTTTATTTGTGTCTCTTTTTCCATTGGCGCCCGAACATTACGAAAATTTAAAGTTGCAAGTTACTGTAATAATCGTAAAGGGATTTTGATTCCATTTCTTTATTTACCCTACACTAATTTCTTGTCAGGGTATTATAGCTTGTGCAGCCCCAAGAGTTTGTAACGCTGACCCACGATCTAGATATGTGTGACGGTCCGTCTGTCCATTGTATTTTGTGAACACAATACAAAACACAGTTATGGACCATTCATAGTTCTGACCAATGAATACGCTTATTTTTTTGGTAAAGATCGGTTAATATTTAGGTTATGATATGAAACAAATAATTAATTTTAGTCGGTTTTCCTGGTCGCTCCAGAGGCCGCAATTATGGACCGATCATGCCTGCCTGATCGTTTTGGAAATTTCCATCATGTGCCAATTATGGCCAATAATTTTCGGTTATTATCAGATAATAATTTTGAGATGAAATGGGCCAATAACATACATTTTGGGTATCGTATGGTCGACCCCCTCCGACTGAATTTTTAGACTTCCAAAAATCATGTTTTTTCATAAATTTCTAACTACACATTGTTAAGCATAAAAATCTACTTCCATTGTGTTTCCAGTTTCTAAACAAGATCAGTAACAAGAATAACCAAGAACATACAAAATCGTACATACACATTTACTAAGAAATTTAATACACACCTGCATTACATCAGCATGAGGAAAATAACACAAAACTAAAAGACTATAAAATAAACCGGAAATTAAACCAGAGGAAGACACCTAAACATTTTGTTCGCTTCTTCTACTTTGTGTTCATGATTTCAACGTAGCATACAAGTCAAACAAGACGGTTTATAACCTGACCCTGAATAAAAAAGAACACCATGAAGATGCTTAAAATCAAGCTAGAATAACACAAAAAACACACCAAACTCCAACTGGAATAAATTAAACCAGAACCAGTAGTGAAGTCAAAACCGGCAGACATTGAGGCATCCAGCCCCCCTACCACATGGTGACCATGAATTGCTGATTTGGAGCCAGCATTGAATGTGGAATGGTGATGGCGATAAGAACCCATGTGGATGTGTTGCTATTGTTGTTGTTGTTGTCACATGGAAAACAAACAAACGAAAACAAATAAAACAATTAATACAAAACTGTATAATTTATGTTTATTTGAGGAATAATTTTTATAGGAGGACACGATGTATTTTGTTTATTTATTTATTTTTTAATTTATTAAATAATTTTAACGAATTCAAGAACACCTCCAAATATTAACATATTTTGACAGTTAATCTCTTTTGCTTTAAATTCAAAATTTCAACACATTATTTAGAATTTTTATTTTCGTGGTTACATGTTGTAGTTCTACTTTGTTTAAGATTTTGTCTATTAAAATCTCAACTATGTGGCGTTGACATTAACTTTGGCCAATAAACCTTTTTAATGTTGCCATGTTTTATGTGTATGTATGTGCGTTTGTTTTATATATGTATGTAATGGCCATGTTTGTTTACATTACCGGCTGCTTGGCTGTCTGACAAACTACTACTTTTGTGCTTTATTTTTTTTTATTTTATTTTGTTTTGCTTGTCTGCCTTGCCTATCTATCACCAACTGACCATACCGAATGTATCTTTAAGATATCAAAACTTAACACATATCAACATAAATACATATAAACCGACAAGGGGTTTTCATTATTATGTGTATCTAGTATTATGACCATGGGGCTTTTTTACTCTGGTCATTGGCGTTATCTAGCAGAACCTCCCTAAAGAAAGAACGCATTCTCATGCTTACCGTGTTTCAATGTAATTACGATAATTAACAGGTTAATACCATATGGTGAGGGGAAAATAAATGTGGGCAATTTATCTGAAATTTATAGAGATTACATGCATGATTGGATATATTGAATTGCATGAAGCCAGTAAGGAAAGGACTACATTTTCAGTGTAAACAATTTTTGATGTTATGAATATTCTATATATATATATATATATATATTCTAAATCTTACACATCTCAAATTTTCAGAAACTTTCATTGAAAAGTTTGAAATGTTTAGCATAAAAGTTCTCGCTATTTGACGTTTATAATATTGTGACAGGTGACGAATCATGGATTCATGAGTTGGAAGACGAGCGAAATCCAAACAAAGTTATTTGTAACAAATGATCGCCTGTTTCATTGGCAAAAAATCTCATGTGGCGTCTATTCCGTTTGAGCAACGCAGAGCGGTAAATTCTAAATGATACACAACAATGTATTTGTTTGAAATCTTTAAGCATTTTTGACAGTCCAAACCGTGGAATTCATGGGTCATCCATCATATAGACATGGTCCATTGTTGACCATTACAAAGACCTCGCCTTGTCAGGATTTTAACAAAAGAAGGCTGGAGTATCACCGTCGATGTGTTCTGCTAAATAACGATAGACATTTAAAGTGTATATGTTCAATTGTTTGCAGCTATTCCTAATCCTCACATAAATGTAATAGTCCACTTCGTTAATGTCCCATTTGGATGTGAGAGATTTAATCCTGCAGTGATCTGTTATAATCCTTACAATAATTTTTATCTCTCTCTTACTATAAGACAGCAACGAAATAGTTTTACGGTGAGAGAACTCAAGCCAGATATTTTTTGAAATCCTGTATCAAGGTTCTGCTGACCAGCTGTTGCCGACTTTCTCGCAGTATCTTATTCGGATTTTGCCAATGAAATTGCCAATAGGAGGTTGTACAGACCCTTAAATCGGTAGATTAGACGAATGTGAACACTCTCCCATCTATGTTGCGGCCACAGGTACGGAGCCACTTGCCCAGGATTAAATGCTAGGAAAATCTACTCTAATGTCATCAAATTCATTATGGAGGAGAGCATAGGCACTGACGTGAGTGCTCCTATCTAATAAGTCGCAACCTGCAATTGTGTTAAGGATACTAGACAGACCAAAGTGCAGCTACTTTCACGTGTCCATTTCGCGGAGCCTCTGGGCTCGCCTTGCAGCCTGGAATTTAACCGAAATATCCAGTGGATGGAGATTCATGTTTGGTTATTCAATCAAGGCCGCTTGTGGTGTACTACTTAGAGCTCCGGTAACCAGGAGTGTACGCCTGCCATATAGGTTTACCTATAAAGTTCTTGCAAGAGTATAGTGCTATTAGTCGTTCCTCGACATTCCTTTTCACGTTAGCCTGTGGTCAAGGACTGTACCTGTATTTTGTTTCTAAGGAAAGGGTTACTCCACCCAGAGATGGCAGACGAATGTTTGGGATCTTATGATTTTTAGTGAACAGTACCATTTCTGTCTTCGTGGGGTTTGCTCCAAGATCATTGGCCTGGGCTCAGTTGGATAGAGGCAGAAACTAACAAGACTACATCATCGACATAGGCTACAACTTTTAACCTAAGATGATCGGATTTATCAGTATCTCATTTATCAATTTCTAATCCTCTCTCAATCAAACTCCCCTAAAAAATCGAAATACAAACAAAAATGTTGCATAGAAGTGGATTTTCTATGCAGGCCAGTCATGTTTAAATTTGGAAATATCGGCATAACCCCATATAACGGCTCCACAAAATTTGTGGCTCTCTGTTAAATTCGGTCTTCTATGTAACCTATTTAACATAAAATCAACATGTTTTTAATTTATTTTTAATAATCCGAAAAATCTTATAATTTTTCTATTTTTTTGAATCACTGTAAAATTGAGGGACTTTTTGTATGCATATTTATTTATATTCATTTATATTAAATACATGTGTACATATTTTTGTAAATATGTATGTATATTGCAAATCTGTGTCAGCTGTTGGTTTGGATTCGGTTGGTTTCGTAGATTTGTGCGGTATATTTTCAACACACATCTTCAATATTGTTCTTGTCATTGAAAACAAAAATTGTGTTGTGTTTGTTTTCTGTTTCAAATCCCGAAAATGTTTAAAAATAAATTATTTGTTTGTGTCGTCGCCGTTTTTAGTGGTTTCTAAGAAATTATTTATTTATTTTTTTTTCTTTTAATTTTTTTTGACAAAAATATTAGAACGTTTTTCTCCAACTTTTGATTTATTTTCAGTAATTTTGTTCTTTTATTATTTGTTGTTCTTTTTTACTCTTTTGTTTTGCTTTGGAATTTTGGTTGTTTTTTCTTATTATTTGTTGGCATTGTGTCAGTTAACAGCATAAAATGTTGGCTTTAATGGTTATATCGTGAGGGCCAAAAGGCTTAGAAGCTCTCACACACGCGCTCGACCACAAATACCGACACACGAGCACACACACTCACAAAAGTGTATTCTGCATTATTAACGCAAATCAATTAAAACTTTGCCCTCAATTCTCCACTCCACTTCACTTCTGCTCCTAAAAAGATGGATACAAACAACACACACAGAAGGCAATGAAAAGGTTTTGTTTTGGTTCGGTTCTTTTACTTGGATTTTATTTTGCCTCCCTTATTCGTATCTTTGAGATTCGCTTTCGTTTCATGCGTGTTTTGAATTGGTTTTTTCTTTTATTTTTTCTCAAGAGAAATAAAATTGATGGTTATTTTTGTTTTTCTTTTCACTACCACAATTGGTTCTTTTCGCATATTTTTTCCTTTATTATTATTCATCATCATCATTCAATAGATATACATCAATCTGATTCTATTGATTGTTAGACCACCAATATTTTTTCGTTTTTT
Organism: Musca vetustissima; assembly: GCF_032173495.1. Taxonomy (NCBI): domain Eukaryota; kingdom Metazoa; phylum Arthropoda; class Insecta; order Diptera; family Muscidae; genus Musca; species Musca vetustissima. The sequence continues at coordinate 339,324 of NW_026886292.1, forward strand.
TTCTTTTTATTAATTGTCCCCAAGAAGATGAAAAAAAACAAAAATATACGCTACACGCGTCGCCGTCAAACAGTTTGCGCTCCAACACGAGACACGTACCTTACTCGTTGGCGTTCAATTCTAAACTAATACAGCTTTTCGTTTTGTTGTCAGCCACTTGTCGTAGCCGTAGTCGTCGTCGTTGTCATTGGTTTGTTCGTCGTTATTTTTTATTACACACTCACACACAGTATCTGTGTGTTGTGCTTTGTGCGCCAGTGTGTGTTTTGTGCTTTATTCGTTTGCTTTCAACACCAATCCATGCTCCAAACCTCTTTACTTACCATCTTCCAGTTAGCGTTTTCATTTATTTTTTGGGGGAGCATTAATGGAGCTTCAAAACAGCTGTAAATGAGAGAGAGAGAGAGAGAGTGAAAGGATGTGTGAGAGTGAATAAACAAAATTGTGTGTACATTTTTGTGGTCGGAAAAAATTATCGACGAAATTAATTTTTGTTATTATATAGATTAAAAGCATTATTATAAATGTTTTTATATGAATTACAAATTGTATATGTTACAAAAATCAAATAAAGTTTATAAAGTAGCATATACTGAGATAATAGTCATATTATGAAATATTTAATTCTTGAAATAATTAAATATTTGATAATGTGATGTTTTGTTGTTTTTAAAAGTTTTTACAAAACAGCCTTCCCAAACGATTTTGAATAATAAAATAAAAATATACTGAAATACTTTTATTAAGTGTGATTTCGTTGATTTTCTGAATTCGTTGGCTGTCAAAAAAGTAGGCAGCTACTTTAAAGTATACTGATGGGCACCTATGCCATGTTAGAGATGTCGTTAAATGAAAAAACCGGGTTGAATTGGAATTACCAGCAAAACATAATACTGACTTTAATTCTCACCATCATCGCTTAAGTTTAATTCAGAAGAATATGTTTCTTAATACCCTACATCACATCTTGATAAATACTCTGTGCATTTGTAAGTTATATGTAACAATACGTACTTTGAGTATATTATTTGGATCAGTTTTTGAGTCGTAATTGTGGATCAGAAATTCAACTTTGCACACGCAATCAAAGACATTATTTTTAGAACTGTTTCTATTCTTAAAACACATAAAATTTAAAAGCTTTGTAAAAAATTGACCCATATTGAAAATGTTCGGAAAAAATGTTTTCACCTTACACGAACCACGTAACGTCGAATTACATTTGCACTATTCCACAACTAACCGGTCAATGGAATGTACGCACTTCCTACGTAAGATGAGATTGCCCCTTGGGGCAACAAAAACCCTTGCAAAATTCTGCGATCCAATCCAATTTGAATTCAAAATCCGATCCAGAATATGTATACTTTTTGGGAAATATTTCGCGGTTTTGCAAACGGGATATAATGGTACCGCCGTTAAACAGAGCAATTTCAATTTCATAGTGAAAAATTTAAAAAGTTTTTTAACAAACGAATTTTTTGAATGGTTACAGCTATCAACCTTGCCGGCACAGCATTTTTCAGACTTGGTATGCTTGATATAGGTATATATATACATATATATATGGGCAATATTGCCAATTTTTTAATTCCATTTTCAAAAAATCAGTTTTTTTGTTTTTGTGGCACATCAATGATTTTTGGTACACATATAGAGAAAATGTTCTGACTCCGAAACCGTTCGCAATCAAATTTTTGGTTGATGCGCGCAAAAGTTATAGAGGTTTAAATTTTGGGCATAAGAAAAAAATCTTAAAATTACGCCGTTTATTATATTGACCAAAAACGTTGATTTAGATCTTCCTCCGTAAAATAAGAATAAAGAAAAATAAGAATAAAGTTATACATCTTCGCGAAATATGAGAAAAATAAAAAAATATAGCAGATTACATCAATATTTTCATTATATTAATAACATACACACACCTAAAAATTAATTTAAAAATATCTACATAATCTAAACACCATGATGAATCAAATGATATCAAAATCACACAAGTCCGTGTAGCGGTTTCTAAATCGCAGCGACAACAAAACAAGATATTGAGGAAAAATATTTGTTTTTGGTTCGAAAAAATAATGTCATCATATTTATTTTTTTAATTATATACAAGAAATTTCAGAAAAAAATGTTGGGGTTATTCTGCTATTTTACCCGAATTTCGCCGAAAAATTGACATATATAATAATCACTTTTTGTGTATAAGTATACGCCTTTGCGGATTATATCAAGAGCCTTCCCATAAATCTTAGAATTCTATAAATAGGAATAAATCTTAAAATAAAATAATATTATGAAATATACATTTTAAATTGCGTGTAAATCGCGTAATTCTCATGCGGTTTCCAAGAAGTACTGAAGTTTATCTTCCAATCCATATATATTGTGCGAAAGATGTGCCACACGTTACATTGAAGTACCCAAAAAATCGTAAAACGCGAATAATTTCCGAAAACTCCATATGCCATTTACGCGCATCCGATTTCGGTGTGCATCCTAAAAAAAATACATCGATCTATACCGATTTCAATGTGGTCCATTAAGAACCATAGATGTGCCAGCTCACACTATTTTTGAGATAAATTCCGTCTAAATCGCGTAATTCTCAAAATCATTTGATGCGCATGCGGTTTCCAGGAAGTACTGAAGTTTATCTTCCAATCCATATATATTTTGCGAAATTTCATTTGACGGCTAAGATGTGCCGCACGTTACATTGAAGTACCCAAAAAATCGTAAAACGCGAATAATTTCCGAAAACTCCATATGCCATTAACGCGTATCCGATTTCGGTGTGCACCCTAAAAAAATACATCGATCTATACCGATTTCAATGTGGTCCATTAAGAACCATGGATGTGCCAGCACAATCTATTTTTGAGATAAATTGCGTATATCTCTCTTTCGGCTGAAGTTTTTAAAGTTCTCTTTTCGAAAAAGATCAAAATCCGTATGAGGTCATTTATTGAAGCGGAAATTATACAGAGAAAACGCAAAGAAATCCGCGATATTTTCAAAAACATTTTTTTGCCAAATTTCGTGTTTTTGGAAGGCCAGTTCCCGCCGTTCTAGTAGATGGATTTTCACGAAAAAGATTTTATATCATCCTAAACGTAAAAAACCTTATTGATCGCGGGTACCCATATCATTCAGTTGACAGATCTAAAAATTTGGCCCGAAAAATAGGTTTTTTAGAAATTTGATCGCACAAAATTCGCACCTTCGGATGAGTATTACTCTGAAGCTGTGCACATACTACATACACACAATACATATCAAATTACGCAGAATCGCGACTACAATAATCTTATAATCGATTTTTATAAATTCCTGTTTGCGTATTAAAGCTAGAAGTAAAATTAAAAAAACACTCAAAATCGAGCTTCAAAATGTCAGCATCATTTAAAGGTAGATGCAGTTAAAATTTTGAGAAATCATACATAAGGGGCGTAGTCCCCATTTTGTTGGCTTCTAGTTTTATTTTGACACGAAGACCGTGCAATGAGTGGCTTAGTCACAAATCGATAGAGAACATAAAAAACAGGTTCACCTCAACCTGTTTTTACACATTTTTTTTACATTAAAGTAGACACAGCTCCCACCAAAATAAAGTTTGGAGGTCAATATCATGAACAGTTTGCAACGACAGATCAATTAACCCAAAACTATTCACTTTGTTTCATATACTTAAGTAGTTCCCGAGTTTTGAAAGGGGTGAACCTCCGCTTCAGCTATGTTAAAAAATTGGCAATATTGCCCATATATATTATATTTTTGTTCTAAATACTCCATAAGTTCTGTATATGATTTAAATCGTCCATTCTCGAACGATCTGAGACTTTTGCTTTGGGTCATTATCTTGATAAAATGTAAATGTTGTTGCCAATACCAATTTTTCAGCACTACATGTAAAATTATCTTTTAGAATGTTGCAATAATAAATTTTAAATAGCGCTCATACCATTACAGAGCCTATTCCGTGCTTTACGGTCGGAATTGTGTGTTTAGCGTCGCCCTCCACCATACCTTACATGATCCATCCGACCCAAACAATTTAAATTTTCTTCAAGATTTCCAAAATACAAAATCCTTTTTTCATGTTCCTGAACGAACTCCATTCGGATTTTCTGGTTTTTGGGGTTTATGAATGCAAATCCGTGCAAATCTGCAACGAAAACCATGCTTCCGCAAAATCCTAGAATTGTTTATGTTTGGACATAGACCCCATAAAATGGTTCCGCCTCAGCTCGGTATTTTCGAGATTTTTCTGCATTTTCCCACAGAATGGTTATAATTTCTTGATTGATGAAAAAATATCTTTAAGGAAAGATTTCGATGTAGGTGCATCGTTTTTAGCGGTTGTAATTTGACATTCCGGCGAATACGAAACTATCTTCCAGAAAATGTTTAACATAGTTTAACATACATAAGGTGACCATACGTCCTCTTTTTTAAAGGACAATCATCTATTTTAACTGGCTGTCATCTATAAAATGTATGTCCTCTATCTGTCCTCTATTTCTAGCATCTGTCATCTTTGTCATCTATATTTTTAAAACCATGATCAATATTTTGGTATGTTCCCGTACTAGATTTTATATCATAGAGGGAAATTCGTTATCGTAGTAAGAAGTAGTTGATTCTTGCAGTACGGGAACATACAATATATTTTTGTAAATTAAAAAATAAATAAATAAATTTTATGAAATTTCACTGAAATGTTTATAAAAGGTATTTTTAGGGTTTTAGACATATTTTCTAACCAAATTATCTGTTATTTTATATTTAACAATAACAAATTTCCATAAGAAAATATTAATTATTAAATTTTTGATATTTTTAGGGTTACTGGTCACGTTTAGCTACGGAATTGGCTGTAATTTGATATTTCTATGTTTCTAGGTGTCCCCAACACATTTACATTTTTTTTTTAATTTTACAAAAATTCGCCCCCAAAAGTGTATGTAATTTAATATTCCTTAATATTCCTTGTCGACACAGGTCTACTTTTTTGCTATGTTCTTTATATGAAGATCCCAAAATTATTCGCTTAGGACCAAAAATTTGGCACAGTCGTACTTTTTACCTCATTTAATAAATTTATAAGTAAATCAAATGTTTCTATTCTGTAACTTTTAACAACATTCAATTAATGTTCTTTTGTTATTGTAAAAACATCAAAACAAACAGATGAAGTTGTTGTAAAATAAACATTGTAGAATATTGTTATATAGAGGTCAAATAACCTACTAGCAAACAATTTACAGTGGATATAAGTTAATTTGGCTGCACACCTTATGGTGGTGGGTATACAATGTTAGGTTCGGCTAAACTAACAACGTTTTTAATTGTTGAATATTATTTTATGTTATATTGTTATTGAAAACAAAATGCTTCATTTTTTTGTCGTACAACAACAAACGTAATTATAGTGTACTAATATAAAATAGGCGGAAGATAAGTATTTTAATTTTATTAATTTATTAATAGAAAGGAAACTTTTTATTCCATGCAATATTATCATTATATTTCCATATATCTTATGCTAAAATTTGAATTTTACTCCACTGTTACACACATACATATGTACGTTAATAGTGTTGTGCGTTAAAGCTTTTGATGAGCTTTTTCCTTGTTGAAATTTATAAGCTTTATAGAAAGCAATATTACAGCGAAGGTAGTGTGAAACAGCTTACAAAATTTACGATTTACGATACACACGAAATCCACGATATTACATACTAAATCTTCAAATAAAAGTTTTCTAAATTATTGTAAGTTATGAATTGTTAACAATGTGTCAATTGGATGATATTTACATATTCTTATTTTATTCTTTAAAATTTTCAGCCATTTTGGGAGGAAAAATTGCATAATACGTTCAAAAGGCCTAACCTTAAGAGATTTCATAATATTAAGGATATACTTATGTGATTCCAATTTTGTGATAATTTTACTTTTGACAAAATTCAGCTTTCAAAGTGTAAATGAGAATATCCTCCTTCCAAATGTACGACCATTATAGGTTCAGTAATAAATATTCAGTATCTTCTTTAGTGAGAGTAAGAGAGATTCTTCTTTTTCAAACAATAAAATTACAAAACAACAACATTTTGTACAAAATTTTAAATTTGTTGAAAAAAAATGAGTTGACATTCATATCCAAAACCTTATACCATAGACAGACGACAGCCTTAATTTGCATTAAAAACTTTTTAGGTTCTTAAAGTGTGTAGGATGAAAATTTTCACAATTGTTTCCAATATTTTTTGGGATTACATCTTTATGAAATAGATACATGACAGAACGGAAGAATAACATCTAAAATGATAGTAAAACAGCTCCCGATTTGAAAAATGTTGAAATTTGCCTTTATTTCTGATATTTTTTTCATAAACGTAAACAAATTTGACAACAATCAATTTATTTTCTACAGCATTGCCATATTGGGATTGTTTAATTCAGTTTGATTTTGTGCATTTAATTTGAATTGAGACTGTTAATGCAAATTAAGGCTGTCGTCTGTCTAGGCTATTACTGATTGAATTTTTCCAGTAAGATTTTTTTTTAATTCTAAGTAATACAAAATTCAAACTAACAAATAACTCATAATCATTCAATGACGTTTTGTGTAAAAATACAACATTTTATAACAATTGTTACAAAATACAGACTTAATAACATTGTTTAATATTTTTAAGTTTCCTGACTCTATAAACTATAAATATAAGTTATATATCTTCCTTTTATTGACCAAATCCAGATTAAAATATTTGTATATCTGTACATAGCATGCATATTTATATATATGCAATTTTATAAAGATTTGTCCATCATAAAATATATAAAAGCATTGGAAAATACATTTTTTTAATAAATTCATTTAAATATATGTATTTCAATGAGTGGGTTTTTAGTTTTTTGAAAATAAAATTGCAGTCATTAAAGAATTTCCATTTGTATAAAAAAACAGTTCAATTAAAAAATGTTTATCCATTTTTACAGTTTTCGATTGGCACAGATGTGTAAGCTCCATATCTGGAAATTAAAATCTTTTAAATTCCTTGAACAGGTTTGCACAGTTATAACCAATCTTACGAAATTTTGCATGATAATTTAAATTCATTTCCATAAAATGAATTGTTTTTGGAAAAATAGCGGTAATAAATATAAGTTAGGGAATGAAATGGACCAAAAACTTTATTTTTATCGGTTTTTCTGGTCGCTCCAGAGGCCGCAATTATGGCCCAAACACCGTGAATTTTTTCATGGAGAAGCGGATCGGGCCAGAGAATAAGCATGCCTGTTTTGATAAAGATCGGTCAATAGTTAGCGGGTCAAATGGACCCTAACTTTTGTGTGAAAAATGACAACATTTGTATTCTATAGCGTATATATTTACCACTGAAGGACGTAGACCCGAGAAGTTGATAGTATATCCAAGAGTAGTGGTTGATCTTTTAATGAATACCAATTGTATTGTCGTAGGTACTCGGATGCAGGAGTTACACTTAAATATTTACAGGTGCTTACGTATTCAGATGTTATTTAATAACCTATTACCACACTGAAGGGCGGAAATCTAGCGCGGATCGCTTTGAAATGTTCCATGAGATTCCAGTTATGGTCAAGGACAACGCCTATAATTTTCGGTGATGATCAGATAATAATTTTTCGGATGAAGTGGACAAAAAAAATAATTATTTGTACTTGTCGAGTCGAAAGCCGAACATCACAACACAACCCACGGTGAAGGGAATCTGGACAAGTATGTAGAGGGGCTGTACTGATTATTAGTAACATTTGCTGACCACTAGCCAGTCAAAAGTGTGCAAATATTGCCCAATCTCAGAATATAGAACCACAGAAAGTTAGATTTTCATGGAAGTTGTGTAGGGTATCGTATGGTCGGCCCCGTCCGACTATACTGCTCCGCTCACTGGTTTAAATATAAATATGTATTTCAATGAGTGAGTTTTTAGTTTTTTGAAAATAAAATTGCAGTCATTAAAAAATTTCCATTTGTATAAAAAACAGTTCAATTAAAAAATGTTTATTCATTTTTACCGTTTTCGATTGGCACAGATGCAGATAAGCTCCATATGTAGTTGGGTAATACTAGGGCCACCAGATTTTGAAAATGAAAATACATAGATGACAAAATTAAAAAAAATATTTTTAATAAAAATTATAGTATATGTATAAAACGTACATTTGGATTTACTTATTAATATATAAAACTTGCGGCCCGGCAAATGCTGTCTTGCCTTAGCAATATTGTTAAGTCCTTATTTATATTAGGCGAGTTTACCTGCGGCAATTTTTATCGTTCTCTTTTGAACTTGCTTCATGCGTCTATACAAGGCAATTCGATTTCCAAAATATTTTTTTATTTGTTGTTTTTTCACATTTAAATATATATAAAATGTCAACAAATACGAAATACACAAAACGAATTAAAAAAAAAAAATTGTTACGAGCAATTTTTTTTCATTATAGCATATGTATAAAACGTACATTGCCCCTGGATTTCTTATAAATATATAAAACTTGCCGCAAGTAAACTCGCCTAATCTAAATTGAGACTAAGGAATAATTTTCGGTATTTTGGATTTGTTTTTCAATTTCTATTCATACTTGCATAAACAACCGTTTTTGCTAAGAAATGTGCATGAGAGTGGTTAGTGTAGGTTGCTTTTTATATTATTTTCCCATATACCGTTTTGATCGTTATAACACACATTTCAATATCAATCTATGCAGGATAAAATATCAAGTTTCAGTTGCGTTGGGTCCAAAACACTCGTTTTAATACCATGACTTTCACATAAAGGAGCATTACAGTTCTGAGTATCTACTATTTAATGTTTATGACCAAGACTTGTTGCTATAGAAAATAAATTCATTTATAATTGACAAATGTGCGAGGATATTTTACGATTTCTGTTGTTGAGTTATAAGCGGTGCAATTGGTAAACGTTGTTTTCCCTTTTAAAATTTCTTTGGACATAATTTTTGTAATAATTGAATTCATGGAAAATAAATTTAAATAAAGTCATATAATTTGATTACATTTTTAAATTAGATTCTTTCCCAAATATATTTCCACATAATGGTAGCCCAATGCTAAGTAAGCTTTTTATACCTTTCACCATAAGGTAAAGTGTATATAAAATTTGTCATTCCCTTTGCAACACTGGAGACCCCAGAAAGTATATGTATACATTATTGATCAGAATAAAAATCTATGTCGAAATCACGCAATATTTAAGACAGAGATTTCATTGGATGTTTCTTAATGAAAATGGGATCTGTAGGGGAATGTTGGACACGGTTTTCAAACGAATTTTCTGTAATTTGGATTTTTAATGTATATCGATCTAAAAATTATTTTTTATGATAGCCTCACATATAATCTCAAATATTCGGCATATTGTCTGTAATTTGGTACTTTTTGCGATATCGGCCCACTTTTTATGATAACGGTACCACCATTAGTGTTTTGGAGTTTATGCACGCTTTTAACCAATTAGCTGTAATTAGATACATTGAGTTCCCACTGGGTAACAAATCTCCTTACCAAGAGTTTATATATCGATAGCCTAAATGACATATTGAAATATTTGTAAACGACGTTTTTACTTGTTATTAGATATCCCCATTTTATATATCGGCAATCGACATGTTGACGTATTTGTAAACGAATTGATAACATGTTATCCTTCACATTAGATATTATGACTATTATGCATTTGTTATATGGCTGTTTTACCGGTAATAACAAAGCTCTATATATTTTTCTATATTGGTGGTTTATAGTTAATAGTTCTCATACGAGTTAATAGTTCTCAAACTTTGCATTGAAAGGCAAAGTCAGAGAAAATTTTTGATTCAAAATATCTTCTTATATTAGTTCTGTTCGTGATACACATTTTGGTATCGGATATATGCGAGGGTTTGTGTTTATAATTTTAAAGATAAGATATTTTATATTTGCCGTGGCATAGGTAATTTAAGGAAGAACATGTTATTTAAATGTGAAATAACAACAAATAGAAAAATATTTTGGAAGCCGAATTGCCTTTTCAGCAAACAAAATAGAACGACAAAAATTGCCGCAAGTAAACTCGCCTAATCTAAATCAAGACAAAATAATCTAGATATGGATCATAGAATAAAAATTCTATGAATGTCTTTAAAATTTCCCAATATTTTCGTGCATTCTATGTGCAATATGTACATACAATGATCGCGTGTGCATTCAACTCACATAAAATGTTTTCAATACAATGTCAATGTAATAAAAAATGATTTTGAAAATTTTCAATAATTGAGAAATAAAGGTTTAAAAGAACGATGCGTTACCAATTTTTGACCAAAATGCGTCAAAATAAAACTACGACATCGTACAATCAAAACAGCTTGATAATAAATTCGTGCAAATGCAAATATGCTTCATAACATTTTTTTGCCCTGAAGATCCACGAACATTTCAAGACTAAGATATATAAAATCCGTTCAGTCGTTCTCGAGTTTTAGCGAGACTAATGAACAGCAATTCATTTTTATATATATAGATGAGTTAAAAAGTCGTTAAGTACGACCTGGCCAAATTTTTGGTCGACTATGTTTTCCAAGGATAGCTTGCAACCCATAGCCCAGAAGGAATATTAAATTACAGTAAATTTAAAAGCCATATTTTACTAAAATTAAAATTCGGTTGCAAAACGTGTCCTGAAACCCTAAAACACCAAAATTTAATAATTAGATAATATTTTTTAACAGCAAAACACAGCTGATTTTTATCTAACGTAATACTTTTCATAAGAGTCCCAGTCACAATCATAATCATATACAGTCTAATCCGCTTAATTGCAAACCCTTAAAATGGTAACTCCGGTTAATTAAAAAAATAGATGCTAATAATTCTGACACTTTTTTTGTTGACACTATTTCCACCGGTTAATTTAAACTCCGTTGAAATGAAAAATCTGTTAATTAAAAACGAAATATGTAACTCACCGTTAGTTTTACGTAGTGACTACTTTCCGGAACATTGACAGATAAATCAGAAAAAAATCTGGACTCCAAGTTTAAATCTATAGAGATGAAAATCAGATTTCGATTCATCCTGTCAAAAAGAAGTTAGTTCTACAACTATAGAGAGTTTTGGCGTCATTCGTCCAATATATCTGGGGATCATTCTATGTCTTAAATGTCAAAACTGGAAGTCAACTTCTGCATTTAGATTTTTTTGGAACATCTTCCAACTGAGAGAGCCGAAATTGGTGAATGAGATAACATGGCGGCCGAAGCTATTTCCTAATGTTTCAATAAACTAAATTTGTTCCTGGCATTTCAATACCACATTTATAGAACCAAAATCATTGAACTTCTGTTCGCACTTTCCACTAAACGTTTTTGACTGTCAGCTCTTTGAAACCATCCCGCAATCAATAGATAAATTATGAACTCCTGCAAGTAAAGTGTGCGACAAATTTGTCGCTCTAGCTACGACAATGTACATTGTTAACGTATCGTATCGAAATGAAATTTTTTACAGTAAGTTTATGTTTGCAACAGCAAACGAAATCTGTGTACGTTGCTGTATCAAATACAAGTTCAAACGTCAATGTAACCATAAATAAACCCCGGCGTATTTATATCAGTCTAATAACACACCAACATACTTTTTTATTCAAACCGACCCTTATCAATCATTAACCACTGTACGCTCTAACTCTCTCAGTCTATTTCGCGGATAGATCGTAAACCTCAAAGATTACAATATACGCTCATTGAGTTTTTATCACGGTGGTCGTTGTATTCGATGTTCTCTGTACTCATCGGCACATTTGTTATTGTTCAAAACAATGGCTATTAACTTCTTTCCATTTCAGTTCAATTCTAACATCGAAACGATGAAGTGTTCTAACACGTTTTTATTAATTGTTGCTTATCTCTTTATAAATTTAATACAACAAAATGAAAGTGCTAAAATTCTAGCTATATTTCCATTTCCCGGCCCATCACAATATATTTTGGTGAAGCCTTTCTTGAAAACATTAGCTGCTCGCGGCCATGAGTTGACGGTGTTGAATGCTTTTCCGTCGAAGGAAAATGTGAAAAATTATCGTGATATACCCATAATGGAGGCGCATGAAATACAGAAATGTAAGTGTAAAAATTAATTTACGGCACAAACACTCTGTGCTGCAAAGTATTATAATTTTTAACGAATAAAAATGAGAAAATATCGATATGTATATGGGACTTCTCCACACAACAATGTTCTGATGGTATTATAAGCTTGTGTGACCCTAAAAGTTTGTAACGCTTTGAAATATTGGCTCTATGTGGTGCGTCCGCTTGTCCATTACTATTTGTAATCAAAGTACAGGCCGCTGTTATGGAGCAATCGCCGGTACTGGCCGATTTTTCTAGCTGCTTTAGAATAAAATTATGATCTGAGCATCGTGAAAATCTGCAGTCTGAAAATCTGGCCAACAAATAAAAATATACGTTTTGATTTTGACAAATAAAAATATACGTTTTGATTATGATCGGGGTAGCCATCATATTACCGTACCTCCATTATACGATGTTTTGAGGGTTTTATACATTTTCAACCGAATAAGCTCTAAATTTGCATTTTGTGTTTGCACGGAGTGTCAAATTTTCTCCCAAAATGTATCAACATCTGTCCTCGTTTTCATTTTTTTGAGGATTTCGGTACATTCGAAGCCCTAGCCTAATTTTTCATCCCGGGAGACTATAGTCGCTTTTTCTCTACCATTTTCCCTGTTTACTTATATGTATGTTTCCCTCCTATTTTTTCAGATTATATGCAAGGAGCTGTTATCGAACGAAATATATGGTCTGAGCTAACATTTACATCGGAATTTTTCTACAATGTCACCAGATCGGTTTTAAGATGTCCACAGGTTCAAGAACTTCTCCAAACCGAATCATTTGATTTGGCTATTATTGAAATAATTAACTCCGAGGCATGGTACAGTTTTGGACCTCACTTCGGTGTACCAATTATTGGTGTCTCCAGTTTTGGAAGTGATTTAATTATCAATGAGATTATGGGCAACCCAGCTCCATTTTCGTACACTCCATCCATGGGTTCAGGCTTCACCGAAGAAATGACCTACATGGAACGTCTGCAGAATGTTGTTATACAGCTAATACAACTATTACACAATTATTGGGTGCATTTACCAAGACAACAGCAAATATTGGAGGAATATATGCCACACATAAAGGACCACGTACGCAATTTACGCAGAAATATTTCCCTGTTTTTATTGAATCAACATTTTTCACTTTCCTTTGCACGACCCAATGTGCCGAATATGATTGAAGTGGGAGGATTTCAAATACCCGCAGAACCCAATCCCCTTCCAGAGGACATTCGATCAATAATAGACAACTCAACACAAGATATAATTTATTTTTCAATGGGTTCAAATGTGAAAAGTAAAGATTTTCCACCAGAAACCTTGAAAATATTTAATGAAGTTTTTGCCCAGTTACCCTATACGGTATTGTGGAAATATGAAAATCCCCAGCTGCCGGGAAAACCATCAAATGTCTTCATTAACCCCTGGTTCCCTCAGGCTGACATTTTAGCTGAAGAGAAAGTGAAATTATTCATTTCACATGGGGGCCTCTTATCCACATTCGAAGCTGTTCATCATGGCAAACCAATGTTGGGTATTCCAATATTCTTCGATCAAAATCTTAATGTTAACAATGCCGAAAAACGTGGATTTGCCTTAAAACTGGATGTGAAGACGTTAACCCCATCTCTGTTTCGGGATAGTATTTTGGAAATGATGCACAATTCCAGTTATAGACAAAAGGCCAAAGAAATTTCACAGCGTTATCATGATAAACCAATGAAACCATTAGATTTGGCAATTTACTGGACGGAATATATTATCCGGCATCGTGGTGCACCACACTTGCGTAGTCCAGCTCAGAAAATGAATATTCTACAAAGTCATAGTTTAGATACAGTTGGCGTCTTGTTGATTGCAGCGTTATTAATTGTGGGTATGGCGAGTTGGGGTCTTTGTAAATTTTGTAAGTTTATATTTGTTCGAAAGACGACGAATAAAGTAAAATTAAATTAACTATAAATTGTAATATAATTAAATATTGTATCAATACTTTTTGTTATTTTTTTAATAAAATAAATAAAAAAGTAATTGATATAGACTGTTTTAATTGTTAAGAGGCGACACAATATATTTGTTTAAGAAATTTTGTTATATAATGAAATGGAATTATAACGGTCAAAATTCGAAAATTTGGTATTCTAAAGGGAGAATGAGATGACAATTTGTGTGAAATTTTTTCCCAACAAAAAAGAAAAGCAATAACGAAAGGATACAAATCGAGCGGGACCGACTATATAATCCACCACTTCAGACGTATACAAAATGTGTTTTAAAAAGTTGAAATTGAACGAAACCAAACAACTTAACATACATAATTTTTGACTGCATTCAGTACAATGTGCAAAATTTCGTGGTATATGGGATCTATGTCTAAATCTAAACCGATCTGAGAAAAAAAACATTATTCAAAACTCAATTAGGTACGTCGCAATTGGAAAATTTTTATGTGCACCATTTACAGATAGTCAGACGAATATATATATGGAAGCTATATCTAAATCTGAACTGTTCTAAACAAACCTTAGCCCACGTTAGTTTATGCTCAATTCGTTACTCTGTGTAAAATGTCGTGTAATTCGAACAGTCGTGCGGAGCTATATCTAAATATGGAATAAGTTTTTCAGAATTTAACTCACGTTACTCTATACTCAAATCGGCACGCTGCATAGTGGTCGAAATCATTAATTTGCGGCGCGAAAGTAAAAAATCTAAGTATAAAATTCCGTATTTTGTAATTCCGTATAATGTAATCAATTACGGACACTTTCTCGACTCAGATTTTGATTTTGCAGCAGAAGATTTGATAGACATTTATATCAAATTACTTATTTTGTATAATTTGTATATGAATTGTTTATATAATTATACGAAATGTATTGTTTATTGATAGCAGAGGAGAGGAAATGTCGTATTGATATATTTGTGTTGGGGTTTTGGTGTTGCAGGCTATTGTTGCATGGTGTGTAACTTGAAATGTATAAAAATGTTAACTGCACTTCATTGTTAACTATTTAATACGGATTCTCAAGAAACCAAATATTGACTGATTAGCGCCTCTAAATCGTGTCCAAATCCTCAAAATATTGCAATATGGGGGCTAACGAATAAAAAGCTGTACTATTTGCTACCCAATTAGAATCCAACATATCCAATTCCATAAAAAACTTCTTTGGGGGGTAAACTTAAATGGGAGCTAAACTAAACCTTGACCAATATTAATAAGTTTTGGCAGGGAGATTTGGAAGTCAAAAATATCAAACTACACCCAATTTGAGTTTTTGTTTTTATGCCTTTTTAGGGCGAAGGTCATTCATGTAAATGTTTTATTAATTTCTCTTTCGGATTAACTACATTTGGTTGAAAAACGTGGTGAAAATCCACAAACTACCGGAAATCGAGGGTACATGATTCGATCAGATGCGTATTGGATCCGCTGATTCCCATAAGAGGGCAGTTCGGAAACTTCTTAGCCTAGCACAAAAAGCACGGTATAAACAGAAAAAAGTTAAGTGTTTTGGAAACTTCCAACTCTGTTATGAGCACCTGTTCAATTTTGTTTCGATCTGGCAACTCCATTATATAGAAACAGGTGTTCAAAAAAGACGCAGAAAAAAGTTAAGTGTTTTGGAAACTTCCAACTCTGTTATGAGCACCTGTTCAATTTTGTTTCGATCTGGCAACTCTTTTATATAGAAACAGGTGTTCAAAAAAGACGCATCCGCATTATTAAATATTAACATACAAAATTTACATAAAAAAGGTTTATCGGGACAAGAAATTCATAATGATATGGCGAATGTGTTATGCAACAGTAAACAATTGGGTTGCTAAATTTAAACGTGGTCGTACAAGAATTGAAGATGAACCAAGTAGTGGACGTCCAAAAACAGCAACAACAACAGAAATTGTAGCCAAAGTGCATGATATGGTATTAAATGGTCGACGAATAAAAGTGCGTAAAATTGCTAATATCATGGGCGTCAAGCATCAAATGATCGAGTCCATATAATTTTGCATGAAGAACTACAGATGAAAAAGCTTTCTGCAAGTTGGGTGCCGCATTTGTTAACAGTCGATCATAAACGCATAACAATTAAACTTTCTCAAGCGTCTTTGGATCGTTTTAATCAAAGTAAAATGCATTTTAAGCGTTGTTTCATAGCTGTTGATGAGACATGGATCCACCACTATGCTCCAGAGACAAAAAAACCATCCAAACAATGGACTGGAGCTGGAGGAAGTGCCCCAAATAACAATTCAATCGGCTGGTAAGGTTATGACAACTTTCTTTGGAACTACAACGGTATTTTATTGATTGACTATCTGCAAAAGGGTAAAACAATAAATTCAGAGTACCATTGCAACCTCTTCGATCAATTAAATGTACAAAATCGAGAAAACGTCCTGGCTTACAACACCAAAAATTAATTAGTCATCAAGACAACGCACCAGCGCACAAGAGTGTTTTAACAATGGCTAAAATCAACGAATTAAAGTATGAGTTCCTGGACCACCCACCTTATTCTCCTGATTTAGCTCCCAGTGACTTTTCCTTGCTTCCAAATCTAAAAAATTCCTTGCTGGCAAGCGTTTTACCTCAAAGAAGACCTTGAGGAAAAATATTTTAATCAAGGCATAGAATTGCTAGAAAAGCATTGGACTACGTTTATTGAAGTTTCAGGAGATTATATTGAAAAATAAAAATATTTGTGGACAGGATTAACGTGATGTATACGCTATGAATTTGACGTTAGTAGTAATATAACGCGATCTAAAGGACTTTGTTATAGGAATATAAAACCATTTAATTTTTCCTCAATCAGTCGAAATTTTTTTTTTTAATTACTTACCATTTCCTTAGATGTGCCTTATAAAATTAATATTCCAATACATTTCAAAATCTTTATTTATATCATGTTAATCTTGTCCAGTATTTTTTTTTCTGTCATATCGTTTTTATTTCTATTTACGTTATGCGAATATTCATCGAATACTTATATAACTAAATTGGTTGTTGTTATTGTTGTAATGAAATTGATTTGCATTCCATATACATACATATATTTTCACAATATTTTGCATTTTAACGATTTTAAATGTTTCAGTACATTTTTCTATGCAATTTGTAATGGAATTTATTTTTAAATGCAATATTCAGAGGAGGCAAATGTACATATACATATGTATGTTTGTGTTGGTTAGTGTTTTCGTATATAATGTTCTCATATGTATATCATGTTATGCATGTGTTATGTAATGTGTATTTCAATGAGATTTCTATGTGTGAGATTGAGTATCAATGAATATATGAATGTTATAGATTTTATTTTTCTTTAATTTGTTTCAAATTTTAATTTGATTAGTTTTGAATATATGTATAATAAGTTATTTCTTCATAATCATGTGTAACATTTAGCAAAATTTTAGAATACATTAAGAGAGAGATAGAGGGTAGAAGTATGAACATAACCAACAAATATACATTTAATCAATTATTTCTCTTATAAAATCTTCAACTCTTATTAAATACAATTTTTTTATTTCACATTTCTGTTTGGAATATTAAGAACAAGTAAACACAATATATTAATTACAGAATTTAATTTTAGTTTACATTTCATTTGGGATTTAATGTTATAATGGAGAAATATAATAGTGAAACGAATTGTAGTTTTTTCTTTTAATTTAATAAAAAATAAAAATTTGGAATTAAATTAAAAACAGGGTTACAATAATACTAAATGTTATAAACATTTATACCCACCAACATGATTTTTATACCCTACACAACTATGTTGTCAGGGTATTATAGCTTTGTGCAGCCCCATGAGTTTGTAACGCCGCGAAATATTGGTCCTAGACCCACCTTTAAGTATACCGATCGTCATATCTCGACTAGCTGAATCGATCTAGACATGTGTGTCCGTCCGTCCGTCTGTCCATTATAATTTGTAAACACGATACAGACCACAGTTATGGACCAATCTTCACGAAATTTTGCATTTAGGATGGGTTCGACCCAATGAAGACCCCTATTGTTTTTAGTAAAGATCGTTTAATATTTAGGGGATGAAATGGACCAAATACTGAATTTTTGTCGGGTTTTCTGGTCGCTCCAGAGGTCGCAATTATGGTCCAAACATCTCGAATTTTTACATGGAGAAGTGGACTGGGCCAAAGAGTAGGCATGCCTGTTTTGATAAAGATCGGTCAATATTTAGCTGGTCAAATGGACCCTGACTTTTGTGTGAAAAATTAAAAAATTTGTATTCTATAGCGTATATATTTACTCCTGAAGGACATAGACCAGTGAAGTTGACAGTATATTCAAGAGGAGGAGTTGACCTTTAAATTGATACCAATTATATTGTCGTATGTACTCGGATGTGGGAATTACACGTAAATATTTACAGGTGCTTCCGTATTCAGATATTATTTAATAAACCATTACCACACTAGAGGGCGGAAATATAGCGCTGATCGCTTTGAAATGTTTCATGAGGTTTCAGTTATGGTTAAGGATAATGCCTATAATTTTCGGTGATGATTAGATAATAATTTTGTGATGAAGTGGACCGAAAACTTATTTTTTGTGTTTTTTTGATTCGGTATATAGGCTACAATTATAAGCCGAACATCACAACACAACCCACGGTGAAGGGAATATGGACAAGTAATTAAAAGGGCTGTACTGAATATTTGTAGTATGTGGAAAGTATGTCAGTGTATGGAAAAATTTCTGTTGACCTCTAATCGGGCAAGAGGGTGCAACTATCACGAAATATTATCCAGGATCGCAATACAAAAACGCAGAAAGATGGAGTTCTGTGGTAGTTGTGTATGGTATCGTATGGTCGGCCCCGTCCGACTATACTGCTCCGCTCACTGGTTTTATTTGTATAGTCTGTTTCAAAACTGCTAGAATCTACAATTTTTTTCGATATCATAATGGAAAAATTGTTATCGTTGTAAAAAATTTTACATTCTTGCAGGTTTTGGAACATACATATATTTATATGTTCTCCAAAATTACTCGTACCAATTTATAGAGAATTTTCATTGACTTCAATTCATATTTGGCATAATGGATTCCTCCATAGACAAAATATCCATTATTATGCAGATAAAAATCCACATGAATCAATACTTGGGCCATGTAAATGAATTTATTTATATTTGCCAATAAGTCGTCATCGTTGGAAGATATCAGAAACAAAATTGTACGGAAAATAACGACCGTGTGGACTGAAGGTATGTCATAATCACGTGATGGGAGAATGAAATGTAGTTTTATGTGTTATTAAATTAATTTGCAATTAAATAGTTGTATATTCTATTATGTAGTTATATAAAAATGTATAAAAACAAATTACATTACACTTACATATATAAAATAACTCACTCACTAACTTAGATATATACGTTGTTCTTTTTCACTGTTTAATAATGTACAAACTAATTCTTAATGTCAATCAATTCAAAAACTCATATATCTCATATAAAATATCGACGACTATTTTACAATACATTTTCAACTTTCGTTTGAATATATCATTGCAACTATTTCAGATTTGATTTATTTTGAGTCCATATATGTAGGATTTTGAAAGAAGTTTTGGTGACATCGGAAAAATATATACAAAGGGAATTTTCCAAAACTGTCACCACAAATCTTTAAAATCATGAGCCTTAACCTATAACTCTCCAATAATTTTATTGATTCGTTTGCAACAAATCGGTATCGACCTCTATATTTCATGTCTATTATTTCATTTATTCCATAAAATTGTTAAGCACATTAAATGCATATTTGTGTGTAATTAGCTTTCTATACATATGTGATTTGTATTCGTGAGCTGTGTATTGATGTTATATTAATAATATATGGTAACAATTGTTGTATGTTATCAAAAAAAAAAAATTAAAAAATGACTGATAAACGTTGTTGATGTATTATCATTATTTAACTCAAAAACATGAATGGTCACCTTGTTATAAATCGAAAATTTATAAAATACGAACTCCTAAAAGTATGCTTTATTATTATAAAACTATTTAATTATATACAGTTTACAATGAATACAATTGATGTGAGGAAATAAAACACAATGAACCACATTCAATACTTGTGAACTTGCATTTTTAAATGAAAAAATATGCACAAAGACATAATACCCTGTACCACAGTGTGGTGAAGGGTATAACAACTAGGAAGGTTGTGGTATTCCGTAAATATTAAAATAATAACGACTTGAAGTATTGAAATAGTTAATTTTAGCTTATAATTTTGAATTCTATTAACTCGTACAATGCAATAATAATTTCCTATATTGTGAAAAAATTTTCATAATATAGAAGTTTTATTCGAATCTTTAATAATATTTTTTCTAGTAAAGAATATAACGAATATATGTAATAAATTGTCACATAATATACCGTAATGAGAGTCGGAGCAGCAATTCAAAAATCTGGATTGGATTCAATCGAATTATTGGAATAGAGCGTTTACATTTACGAAATAGAGATCAAAAATACACTGGATTTGTGAACAGGATTAACGTGGTGTATACGCTATGGAATTTAAATTTGAAATCGAGTGGATTTAGTAGTCTAAACGCGCTCTAATATATATAAGAATGGAAACGACAATCAAGAAATTTTTTTGCTATACCTAATGTTATTGAAAATAATTTATTTTAATTTTAATGAAGAAATAAAATAAAACCCCGACATATTTTCCACATATCGCACACCATATTTGACTTGATTTCAGCAGAAGATACTTCATAATTATTTACCTACCTTGAATTATACTTACCACTTTCTATAAATAACATATCTAGCAAAAACCAATTCATATGGGAATTTACAAAATTCCTTTAAAATTTCATAAAAAAATTTTTTTGCGAGCACATTAATGATTTTTGGTACATAGGTTAATGAAAATATGCTGATTCAAAATCTGTTCGCGTTCATAAATTCGGATGCTGTACACAAAAGTTATAGCGGTTTTAAATATTGTATTTAAAATTTAAATTAAATTAATTTCTATTTGTTGTAATTCGAGAATTTCTTCACAAATGGTTAAACACATTTCTTTACTTTGCATACTAGTCAAATCACATTGAAATACGGTATAATAGTCGCGAAAACCATGAAATTGCCATAACATGTTTTTTTTCAATTTTTGATTTTTTGGTATGGTTAAGATAATACGATTTAGTCTACATCTTCTACAACACGTGACGATTTCTTCCTCTGTTAAGAGTTTTGACTTGAAAAATTACCAAATATATTGCAGTTACAGTATATGAAAATTATCAACATTTAAAAGCATACAGTTCGCGTATTAGTTGAAATTAGTTGGTGGGCATGCGGTTTTCATATAAACCGAATAAATCTCTTCCAATAATTATGCATTTTTTGAGGTTTCATAAGGCGGCCAAAGTGATGCCATAAACCATATACAAGACAAAATATGGGAAGACTGGTCAGAGAAATACTCCAGGATTGCAGAGAACAAACCAGAAAGAACCCCCTGGTATAAAAAAATCTAAATTACACCCTGACGACCAGAAGATGATGAATCGAATTTTGGCCAACCATACATTCAGCAAGAGCACCCTTTATGAAATGAATGTGGTACCCTCTGCTGACTGCGAAACATGCAACACAGAAGAAACCATTTCACACATATTGTTCAATTGCACCAAACATGACAACATCAGAAGTACAAATCCTTCAATGGAATCTTCACCGTCGAAGATTTCATAACCAAACATCACTGGGAACATCTACATGATATGGTCAAGTTCATAAAAGAAACAAAATCACAAATATAACAAGAAGACACACAGACAAAGTCTGTTTTGGCAATATACCCCCTACCTCTCTAAAAGAGAGTTCGCCAAGTATCCCCTCCCCTTTTCTTTCCCCCTTTTTTTAGTCCCCAACGTGCTTAGGGATAGTTAAAAAAAAGCGGCCAAAGTGTGCCGCTCGATGCCTATGAAAATACACAAAAGACACCTATTTTAAAAGGATCGGTTAAGAACCGCGGATGTGCCTCCACAATCGATTTTGGATAAAATACGCATATTATTCGCGTATCGATATATTTTTGACCTATTTTCACACAGATTCGCGAATATGATAACACCAGAATGAATGTAGGTAAAATTAATTCGAATTTGTCAAAATAAGTTTTTGCAGTTTTTCCCACATTCAAGGTACCTATATCCACCGTTTTATTGGGCGGAATTGAACATGAATGGGCTCATTAGATCCGGCAAGTAAAAAAACTAAAATCACGCGGGGTTCCACGGAATTTGAATGGACTTTCTTAATTTTAATTAAATATGTTTTTTTTATAAAAATTTACACACAAAATTTTCGTCTTTGGAACCCAATTGCAAAAAAGCTACGGTGAGCACATTCATGAGATATACACTAAACGAAGCAAAATCACGAGTTCTACAATCCTATAATTACTTTAGTCCATTAATTATAAGAATTATAAGAAAAATTAAAAAAAACACCGAAAATCCGGATTCAAAATGTCAGCATCCATTTTGTGTGGATGCAGTTATTATATCGAAAAATCATACATTAGAACCATATTGTCCATGGGGTATTCTGCAACTTAGTCACTGATCACATGTGCGTGCGTTGTGTAGTTAAGCCACATATCAAGAAGGAACACAAACTCGTTGGATTCAAAACACTTCCACCCATTTTTTACATTAGCACCATCACAGCTTCCACGCAACTTATTATTTATTACCAATATTTTAAGATTTTGACAAGAACACTTCATTTTATAGAAATGAATTTAAATTATATGCATTATGTTCATATTTCGCGAGTTATAACCTTGCAAACCTCAGTTTCAAAGAATTTAAAAGATTTTTGTAATTTCCCATATGAAGGAAACCCCTTTCTCCATCTGCATATTGTCTCTCAAATTACAAGAAATAATTCCGAACATTTCAATCGCATAACATAAAATATTACCAGCTGTTCTTTATATCAAACATTCCGATTCAATATCTGGAGATTCCGATTCAATATCTGCAGATGGTATAAGAGGTAATCAAAAATTCGAATATAATTATTCAGATAATGTTAGGTTTAATTAAATCTATTGTCAATTAGCTCCATGTATTTTTGATTAAAACGATTAATATATATTAAGTCGTTTAATTTTTTAATTTTCTGATGGGTAGTTAACAAGCTGGGTGACGTAAGGGATGAAAGATACCAAGAAACGGCTCTGATTGGCTTTTACATGGCAAAGTCCAGGCTTATCTTGGTCCCTCTTTCTTCTCAATTGTGGACACTGATCTCCCCGCGGTTCCACCTGAGGTAGCTGCTTTCATCATCCGTTAAAATATTAAGCTGATATGTGCCACGAGTTCACCCGCAAAAACTATTAAAAAATGGGTTGAAGCGTCGGGTTAGCTGCCGGCGAATGTTCTCAAGAAGTACAAGCCGATTTTTTGTCCTACAAAGACATATTTACGAGAGCCTGCCCTGGCCATTACATTAAAATTTTGCTGGGAAATTTTAATGCAAAAACCGAAATTGAGAATATTTTTGGCTTCACCGTCGGAAAATTCAACCTCCATGAAGAAACATCCGTTAACGGCATGAGGTTGATTGACTTCGCGGCAACAAATAACTTGGTAGTTAGCAGCATCAGATTCAAGCATATCGATATACATAAGGCCACCATGATTTCTCCAGATCAAGCAACGAGGAATCAAATTGATCATATTGTGACATACGAGAGGTATTCATCCAGTGTTTTAGACATTCGATCTATCCGAGGAACGAATATCTATTCGAACCATTACCTTGGAGGAGCCAATATTCACACTCGTCTTAACGTAGCAGCAAAGGTGCGATCTAACACGGAAACTCGACGTCGAAAATCTGCAAACACAAAATGTAGCAGAAGGCTCCTACTCCGTTCAACTTACCAATTTGCTAGTCGATATCACTCATTTTCTCGATAATAATATAGATGCACAATGGCAATGAAATGGATCGAGCATTGCGAGCGGTAACAGCCATCTTTGAACGAATTGAGAAGAAGTCTGCCAAAGTGTGACTGCAGTAAATGGCGACAAGACCAAGCTGGTAGTATCAACCCGCCAGACGTCCAGTAGACTCGGACCAACTATGGAACTTCATCGACGAATGAACCATGAGTTGCACCATTTATTCTCCGACATCGACATACTCAGACGTATCGAGCTGCAGCGAAATGTCTGATATGTCGTGAGAATGAATGAGGATGCTGCAGCTCAAAAGGTATATAAAAGCGAGCCGACTGATGGTTCACATTGAAGGGGAAGGCCACGAATGCGTTGGAAGGAAGAAGCGGAAGAAAACATTTGAGAACATGGTCTTTTAGATTGAAAGAGCTGCGAACAAGACCGACGCGCCTGGAATTCTTACTTGTGTGATTAACTGTATATCAAATCATTGTCGCAGAAGACCAATGCCTTGCATATAATGGTGCTGAAACATTCGAACGGTTCAACATCTTCAATGTCAGTTTTCTACTACTTGGCGTAAGTGAAATACAATTCTTTCTCGACTTCATGCTATCTATGACATCTAAATCTCTATGAAGCCTTAAGGTTCATGAGTATACAAACACAGCTTAGTCACGTGACTATTAAATTAGAAGTTGCTTCTTCATATATGAAGAATTATTCCCAATTTTACACATGTCTAATGAATTTTATGAAGGATGATACTGAATTAAATGATTTCGAAAAAAAACATAAATGCAGCTGAATATGCAATGCTGAAATTATGCGTATGTATTACAGCAATGTTCAACATGAATGTATCATGCTCAGATGACTATTACTAAATTCTTAACTAAGAAACATATTTGTATTATACAAAATATAAAACAATTGGGGTTTTTGTTTGGATTTAGCTAAATTTATAAGATTTTTTTCTCTTTATTAATAATAATTTTGTTGTTTCTGTTTTTTTGTTGTTGCTGTTCTTTTAATACAATAATAATAATATTAAATATAGAATTAAACATAAATTTTATCTTTTAACACATATAAAAAATATATATAATATAATTAAAAAATAAAATACATTTGTGTTGCTGTGTGTGTGTTTTTGTGTTCAGTTCAGTTTTCTACAGATATATGGAGATTTAGCGTTGATGTTTCTTTTAAAAAAGAAATGAGTTTCTTCGCGTTTTTTCTTGATGTTGTTTGTTGTGGTTACAAAGGAAGTGGAAATGTTACGGTTATAGTTGGTTGTTTGTTGCACGGGCGAAGGAACGAGTGAGAGGTTGGGCCAAAGGTTGATTGTGTTATGTTTTGCAATTTGGTATATTTGTTGTTTGGAAGTGGAATTTTTTTTTCAATCGTTTTTTTTTCTTTCGTTCCATTATTCATTATAATATTATTTATAATTTTAATGTATATTATTATTAATAATATGTGTTTTGTTTTGTTTTTATTAATTATTTAATATATATTTATATTACTATATATATAAATAGCTATATATATATGTACTCCTTAAATCGTTTTCGTATATTTTTTGGGGTGTTTCACGTGTCTGTTGTGTATGAGTGTATGTGAGTGTGTTCCAATAAATTGCTTTGTAAAAACCATGTTTTAATAACGTTTCTGCAGGGTATTGTGGCGGGGAATTGAATAACTCGTCGTGTAAAAAAATGAACACGGCAATTGCTGTTGTTGTTGTTTTCCGCTTGGAGGCTTTGACGATTTGTGTTAATGATTTTGGGAAGTAAAAAATATTTTTTTTTTTTAGCCAGTACATGCTCTTACACTTGTAGATATCCTTTCGTTTTCTTATGTTTTTCTTTCTCTTTGTTTATAATTATTTAAAAATAAGTTATCAGATCCAAAATATTATTTATTTGACTAAAGATAATTCTTTTATCTTCGGTTAAACTCAGATTTGATAGCTGCAATGAAAAGAGAAGAAAATGAAGTGTTATTTGGGGACTTGTTCATTTTTATGAAATTGAGAATTAGTGGCACACTTACCTTCTATGATTTCTTGTTTTACTTTTTGTATTTCCGTTTTCATTTCTCTAACAATTTCAGCCTTTAATTGTTCCAAATCACTATTGGATAATCCCGCTACAGATAATCCATCACCATTGACCTAGGTGTGGAGAAAAATTTATATAAGTAAAAAATTCTTATAAAAAATTGGAATAAATAGAAATAATAATTCCAAATATCATAACATAAAGAGACAACTGTTCAATATATTAAAGGGGTTTCCAAAGTGGACTACACATAATGGTAATGTACACGAACGAACGAAGAGGTTAATTCCATTTGTTGGTCGTAATAATCGTCCTAGTTTGGTGCAAAATTTGAGACTACATATTCGGTGTGGGGATTGGCCGAAATATCGAAAATATCGCTCCCACAACAGTCAATTATACGGCATTCCCAATAATTGAGCATCGGCCAGATCACTTTATGGCTAAGGTTTTGGTTTGGACTTTTACAATAAATTGATATATGCACCAGGAATTGTACGTTTTTTTCTTTCATAAACTCTCTACTTGAACAAATTACTCTTCTTTTTTACAAATAAAGCCTTACCTTAAGTATCGTTTCTTCGCTGGCACTACCGAAACGTTTTCGCATGGGTCGAGGTGACTCACTACCACTATTCGATGTATTGTGTGAGGAATTTGCATTGCATGAATTGCTGGAATTGGCCGATGATGAGGAGCCCAATTTGTGTGGTAATGTATTGGATTTTTCCCAAGGTCGTTGTTTTACTTCGGGTTCCGAATCAGGCTATATACAAAAAGAGCATAACAATATTATTTAAGTGCTATGAGAAATTACACACAATACAACTTACATCTTTCTTTTCGGCCTGAGCACGTCGCCTTGCTAATGTCTTGGCCATTTCATCCATCATAGAGGCCATACCACCGCCGCTACCACCACCACCACGTCCAATGGTACCATAATTGCCACTGCCTCCGCTGGGTGTGCTACTGCCGCTGTTTTCTGTGGGAGCTGGTGTGGACTGGGGAATAATAGACAAATTTCATTAACATTTGATATCTGTTGGTCATTATAGCAAAAAAATGTACTTACCTTCTTTTTCAATTTGGCCTGCTGTAACTGGGCAGCCAGCGAACCCATTAAATCTGCTTGAGGATCTTCTTTCTTGGCTGATGCTGCAGATCCAGAACCACCTCCTCCTCCACCCATTGGTGGTGGTGGAGGCGGTGGAGGTGCTGCTGGGCCACCACCGCTTGGTCCTGCGGGACCTGCTCCTCCGCCTCCCATTGCTGGTGGCGCTGGTGGAGCTGGAGGTTGTGGTGGTGGTGGAACTGGTCCTGCACCGCCAGCATTACCATTGAACATGGGCGGAGCACCACCAAATGCTGGTGGTGGTGGAGGAGCTGGTGCCCCTGGTGCACCGGGAGCACCACCTGGACCACCACCAGTACTACTGCTCATACGATTGAGTGGCGGTGGCATAGGTACATTACCAACGGGAGCATTACTATTGACTGGCATCATTGGCGGTGCCCCAGGCACCTGGCCATAGGGATTCTCTGTTTGCTGTACCTGACCACCACCATTCATTTGTCCATATGCATTTGGTGGCGCTGGCGGGCCGTTTGGCATTGCCGGTGGCTGTGGCGGTTGGGGTGGCATCGGTATTCCGCCACCGCCCATCTGTTGCGGTTGACTGCCGTAAACGTTATTGGCACTCTGCGAATTCGAGATGCCGCCTGGTCCCATTTGTTGCTGCGAAGACACATAGTGAGGAACGCCGCCGTTCTGATGTGGCGGTGGCATGGGAGGTTGGGGTGCCTGAGGTATCATTCCACCACCGAGTTGCTGCTGTTGCGGATATTGATGCATATTAAGATTTGGATTAGAATTCGACAAGACATAGTGGGATTGCTGATACTATGTTGTGTAGAGTAGAGGTACATAGGTTGATTGGTTCAGAGTCAGATTCAAATTCGGTTTCAGATTGAGATTTGATGGGACAGAGATGATGGTTGTTTCATTTAGGAAGATTGGGAGAAATTTTGTAGCATTTTTAGAACATTCAACCAGTTTTTTTTGTTGGTTTGAATGTGATTTAGTCAATCATTAAATGGAAAATGATTGAATGATTGCAATCATCATTGGTTGGTTGGTCGGTCGTTCGTTCGTAGGTGGGTTGATTGATTGAATTGAGCAGGAGTATAATTGTATATTTATATTTTATGATGATAGGATCAGATCAAGCAGTAGTTTTGTGGTTTTTTACAATTTTTTTAATTATTTTATTTTTTGTAAAGTTGTGAAGCGTTCAGGCATGAAATGGAATGAGATAAAAAAGATACAAACAAAGAAATCAAATGAAAGAAAATATAATACAACAACAACAAATCAAATTTGTTTTTGTGAAATTTTGTTTTCATTAAATAAGAAGTTTTTTTTTGGAATTTAACATGCAATACATGGAATATAAAGATAAGGGGGACCCAAAAACCAAAAAAGGAAAAATAAGTAATTAAAACAAAAGCAACATATTGTATAAAAATTAAAATAAAAAACATGAAAATGAATGCAAAGATAACATAAAATTAAATTTTGTAAAAATGTATGGGGATTTTATAAAACATAATTAATTTGGATGGGCAACTTTTATGGAAGAGGCCACATTGTAAAAATACGAAAAGTTTGATAAGGGATGAACATTATATATTACTGGTCAATAGTAGATCTTTGTGGAAAACTATACTATATGTGATACATCAGCATAGAAAAAAATAAAACTAGACTTTAAATATTGCAATATTATACAGGTATTTGTAATAAAAAATTCATAAAATCAAAATTGTTTCGAAATATGAAATTACAATTTTAAAGAGGATTGGAATATAGTTGCCGATCGGGCCAACATCTTAAAAGCAAACGGAATTCTTCTAAATTATTTGCCCCCAATTGAATAGTTAGTTAGGAAAGTGTCCAATATTTTAATGAAATTCCTGCATTATGGTATCGGATGAAGGTTACTTCGAGATAATTGTTGAAGATCCCTAATAAAAATGTATCGGCTGATGATATATTTTATATCATTGAAACCCATTTTTTTACAGTTCATACTTCTCCGTAACAAGAAAAATATTTATATTCACAGGATGACTATATTCTAAAGTAGAATATGTTTGGTCCTAATTCTTCCGCAGTTTTTATATAACACCCAACGGGCATACATTTAAAAGTAAACATAATTCTGCCTGAATGAATGAATACTTTATCGGTATCTCCGACTTATCAAAGTGTCCAAGAAGCTATGGACAAAAATTAGTATTGGAGACCAATGAATTATCGCAACTAGTACGTTGATAAAGACGTAAATAAATCTTCGATAATATTTAGTTTGACAAGAAGCTTGAAAGTAAATGTTCTTCCAATGGGTTACAATTGTCGAAATAGATCTGGACAAGTGGATTACTTCTGCGCACACAATACATTGAAAGAGTCTGCAAAGGCGTCAAAGTCTTAGGCATCATTAACCGGAGAGTTGGAAGATACGGGCGTGTCTAAATTGTCTAAACTGCGACTAAAAAAGCAAAAACGATTACAATAAACCCCACTGGTGTGTCATTTTCAAAACCGATACTAGGCTTATGGAGCTTTATTGGCAAAGGAAAGTTTTATATAAAGGAAGAATGAGGTCTTCAAATCGTTTTTTCCTTCTCGTAGGGAAAGTTACGAAATATCAATCCAATCGATGACCTTCAAAAGGCCTCCTGAAAGTAATAAGAATAAAAATTGCTCAACTATGCAGCTGAGGCCTATTTTGAAACAAAGAAAAAATTGTATCGTAATATTGGAATGTCGCTATAATGAGGGTATCTTACTTCGATGATCATCTAATATGGTCATACAAAACCGGAAAGTTACATTGACGTGTTTGGCAAAGAATAACATTTTGTGCTTCTTCCACATATGGACCCCAGTGAATATTTTCAGTTCTCAGATCTCAAACATAATTGGTAGAAAGACATTTTCGTCGGATTAACACAAGGCATATTTTAAAGATAAAAGAGGTCGTTATAACCAGTGTATCTTCCTTATAAGGTCAAATAAATAAATATCTCCCTTCTTGGGAGGGTTGTAGACTCGCTTTAAAATGATCGAATTTGAAGAAAAAGAAAGTGCTGCTGCATAGTATTCTTCAGATTTGGCACCCCAGCGTCTATTGAGTCGTCAGATCTCAAAAAGGATATCTGGAAACATTTTTTGGGTGATAAAAACGTATTTCGAAGTAAAGAGCAAATCGTAATACAAACATTACTTCGCATAGGTGGAAAGTCGCTATAATCAGTGTATCTGGTCATGTAGTAACTATGACCTCTTTGGCATGATCTTTCTGGTAGATTTGTAAACAGAAATCGCTCAGAAGAACGGTATGTGAAGGAAAATTAATTGTTGCAAATTGCCTTTGCTTCCTCTGTTTTTGCTAGCTTTAAAAAGCCCTCTGGGAAGAAATTTATTTCGGATGAAGATATTAAGGCCCCAGCCGAACCTTATTTTGAAGCAAGCAATATATTTATTATAAAAATGTTCTTGAGCATTTCTATGTTGAAAAAAAAACTGGGACTCTCAGGTGCTGAAGGTATATTTATTTCGTTCAAGATATTAAAAAAATATATAGTTATCTGAGTGAGGGCATCTATCTATATTGGAGATTGGACGTCCACAAATGAAACCAAGCATAGAAGTTATATGGTGAGGGAGCGCAGTTATTTAAACCGACTTAAAATTATAGGTTGGTCATTAATTTGTATCGTTTAAAATGAATAATTACAAGGATATCCTGTATATATGCTCTGCATCTCATGATTGAAAACATAAAAAAATTTCAATCAAGACAAATTTGAATTGACCTCATCTAAAATAACAAATAATAAAAGGAAAGAAAATACCCATACCAGAGAAAAACCAAATAAATGCAGAAAATAATAAATTAGGCCAAATGGAAACAAAGAGAATAAATAACAATAAAAAAAACAATTGAACAAATGTTCAAATATTCAAATTATAGCAAAAAACAAAAAAGAACAAATAGAAAAAAAATAAATTTTTTTGGGGGAAAACGAATAACAACTATGAAGGCAATTTTGTTTTGTGGGGTTTCGGAGTGGAGTACTAACCTGATTTGGTTGCTGCTGATAACCGCCAGCATTGACCATTTGTTGTGTGGCATAGAGCGCATGTTGTTGCTGCTGTTGCTGGAGTTGTTGTTGCTGTTGCGTTTGTTGCATCTGTGACGGAGTATGGTATGATTGTTGTTGCGGCTGACCCGGTCCTGGTGGTATCTGTTGTTGTTGTGGCTGCATTGGCGGCTGCTGTTGTTGTTGCTGTGGATGCTGTTGCATACCGTTTTGTGTTGGTCCAGTTGTGTGCCCATAGATTGAATGCTGTTGTTGTTGCTGCTGCTGGTGTTGTTGCATTTGTGGTGGCTGTGGTGCTGCTGGAGCACTAAGGGAATTCCTTTAGTGTTTAAGTCAAATTTTGGCATATGCAATTTTGGTGGTGTGTGTGATTTTGGTTTTTTGTGATTGTTTGGAGGGAATTTTTTTTACACAAATAGTTGTTTGAGGAATGGATGTTTTGGTATAAAACAATAGAGGCAGGCAAAGTGGTAGAATATTTTAAGGATATTGTGGTGTTGTGAAAATTATTAAACGGACAATTAGGTATGTAGTGTAGGACAGAGAGGAGTTAGTACAAAATGCAAGCAATATAGTTTTGAACATCCAATCGATTAGTGAAGAAAATGTTATTAGAAAACAAAAAAGTGTAAAATTTTGTGAATGGGTGTATGAGGTGAATATGGGATGTGTGTGTGTATTTGTGTGTCAATCAATACAAACAAGCATTTGCATTTGACGTTCCATGGATGTTGACAAAACAAGAAATTGACATCGTCGTAATCACGATTTTACGATTTTGACAGACATGGTTTATTAAGATAGACATCCAAGAATGGTGATGGTTAGTTAAGTGATGATTATCCAATACGAGAGACAACATTGGTGATGATAGTAGTGGTGTGTGATGATTTATTTTCGTTGAAGTTGTTGTTCAAAGATGAATACGTAACGGAATATGTAACCAAAGGACATGGTGGACATCAAAATGAAATATGAAACCGAAAAATAAAATGACAAAAAAGAAAATAAGACAAAAATACAAATTCTAGTTAAGTACATATTGTTTCAAGCAATTATTCTATCTTATCTGTTATATAATAAATAAATGAAAAAAGAAAAACATAATCCCCCTAAGGAGACTTTTGAG
Source organism: Musca vetustissima (assembly GCF_032173495.1). Lineage (NCBI taxonomy): Eukaryota > Metazoa > Arthropoda > Insecta > Diptera > Muscidae > Musca > Musca vetustissima. Next base: position 371,881 of record NW_026886292.1, read on the forward strand.
AGAAATCAAGACAACATTATTCTAACATTGACAATGCCTAGTTGAAATGGTGTATGAAACTGAGAGATAGAGACAGAGAGACACAGAGATGATGTTTTGATGTTGGCAACAACTCTACTAACCTGCTGGTGCGATGATGTCCCTGCTGTGGTGTCGGTGGGCTTTGTGGTATATTATTTTGATTTGTTTGTGAAGTGGGTGTCTGTGCCGATGGTGTTACTTGGCCTGTTATCTGCTGTTGCTGCCTTAGGATGGCAGCATCTTCACTGGTCATTGTGCGATAGCCCATATCTTCTTCATAACCATTACCGTTTGTTGGTTGTCCTGGATTATTGGCAACACGTCCACTGAGAACCTGTAAAATGGAAAAGGGATAATTATTATTTTCTTTAATTTTTCTTGAAATTAATAGAGACATATGACAGATGTGAATGATATTAAAAAAAAAATGATAATAAATAATAAAGTAGTTTATTAGGGAGTTTTATCATGAGTGCGACAAAGACCTCTGATAAAATATTTGTAATATGTTGTTTGGACACCACATGCCGTCGTTCATTTCCCTGTTAAATTTATCCAGGTCCTGGATTAGTCTCCAGATTGTGAAATGAAATGAACCATAGATCTTCTGGAGCAAGATGAGTAGACTCGGTGGACCAGTTTAATAAATACAATGTGGTGGTCTGAATATTAACCCGAATAGTCCTGTAATTTCGAATTATGCAGCGTCTCTAGATTGTGGGCCACTGAATTAAAAAATTTGATTTGTATCCTTTTTCTTATCAGGATAATCGACAGGATCAATTTTTGGGCTGTGGCTAGCACTGCTCGGGTACAGGTTTTTTAGATGATTTATTAATCGTATTATGAGTGTGACCATATATTCATAATTCATATGCCCAATGAATTTTGAACGTTGTTGACCCAAAACTACTCTAGTTTAGCTGAGATCGGCTGTGGATCAGATCGGAGTATGGCATTCACTCTGTATTCATTTAACGCGTCGGCAACTTCTCTGAATGCTGCTCGATAAGATTCTTGATCTATAGGCTTCCTTTTATATCGACACAAAACAGCAGTGAGCCTTCGAACTCGTGTTCGTTAAATTCAAGGAATGTTGTTCGACTGCTTGAGCAACCGAGGAAGGTCAATTCAGAATGGTAGCCACAATTTGTTTGACTAAAATCTTCGGAGAAATTTGGAACTCTCACATATCGACTCAAACCACAGTATTTTTTTTTTTTTTGACCGGCTAAAGCTTGAAATTTAAAGGACATCTGCCGTACAGGCTTAACTTGACACCAAATGAATTCTTTTTATTCACAAACGTTTTTTTGTAGCCAAAAGTTGCTATTGAAAGACCATGTTTTGAGGGTGTTTCAGTCGGAGACGAACAGCTGATTCGTAAATTTTTTTGAGGGCATGAAAAAGTGTATAAATCATGCTGAAGGTTACTTGAATACAACCTACTTCAGAAATAAAAAGGATAAAAATATTATTTTTTGATTAGAACAAGAGATTTGAAGGTGTATTTTTGAATCCAGTTGAGTGTCGAGAGTGTCAAAATCAAATAAATCTAATCATAAAAGGTAATCATAATCTAATATTATATTACATTTATTTATATATTTTTTCTCAAAACTTACCTCCAACGCATGCATCATAGCCCTAGCAAAGGCTTCAGCATCATTTTGACTTGAGAAATTGAGACCATAGACATATTTGGAATCGCGCCATTGATGAAATGTGGCAGTGGCTTGATTATATTTCAGTCCTTTTAATATGGAACAATTGATGACAACCTCGTGGTCCTGTAGTTTGCGGCCAACAACACGAAATGTGTTATTCTGCTGATGGTGATAGATTTGTACCTTACTGAGACCCGATGAAGTGCCCGATGGCACCCATTTCTTTTGGTTATCATCGTAGACCATGACAGAGGCACGTGCCCCAATAATACTTTGTTCACTGGAAACAGAGAAGAAAGAAAACAAAAAAACATAATTTAGTAAATTATTCGCAAAAAAAAAAAAATGATTACAACTAATCATTGTAATGAGATATCAGTTCGTTGCTTGTTTTTTTTGATAATTTTTTTTTCTGTAAAGTATTTCCAAATAAAGTAATTATACGCCAATGAGTATTACTCATTTAATTAATAACTAATTTAAGAAAATCGTTTAATTTTCTTTATTTTGTTCAACATTTTCGTGGAGGCATTATCATCACGATAGATTTGCTCGACTTGAGGGGCTGTTGACGTTTGAAATCAGCATAAAAAACAAACATCGCGCCACCACCAACAATCAATATTAAATTATTATTGCGTTTTTTTTTTTGTTTGGTTTTTTTGTTTCTTCTTGATCAGATAAAAAGCAAATGAAATATGCCCACAATTACATTGTTTAATTTACTTGTATCGCGTACATACTTTGCAAGCGTTTTTGTTTTCTTTGCTTGTTAGTGTATTTTGTTGTATTTCTCTTTCATAAATTACCAAACATTAAGAAAATTAATTTTCTCACTTGGTTGCCGGCACAATAAAGTGGCCGTTAACGCGCTGCTGTGATGGATGATAACTATTTTCATTTATAGTTCATCGTTTGAAGAAATGAAAACTATCTTGTAAAGGTGTCTAGGATTTATAAGTCTGAGGTAATGAAATTTGATTAATAACCTCTGAAAATAAAACTAGGTAAATACATGTCATTACCCTTTGCATTACAATATAATGAGTTATCATTACAAAAATTTGAAAAAAATAAATAAAAGAAAAAAATGTGAATAATGCAAGCAAATTTTTCAAATTAGGTAGCTGTCACTTTAGAAGCTTTTACTCTTTAAGAATTCCCTTGATAAATAAAGTTTTATTAAAGGTGATTGATCTGGACATCAATAACTTTTAACAAGGCGGTGTTAGGTTCGTCTCGAGCAACGAAACCATAGCTCTTTTATGGGAAAGGTTCCCTGACTGTGCTATCTCTCGAAGAGGTGATCACAATTGGTCATCGAGAATACCTTGAGTCATCTTTTATTGGGAATCTATACGACATTGAGAACCTCTACCAAATCTACGCCAACAACGTTAATTTAATACCTCAAAGAAATAATTTCTTGGTCTGACATATGTTATAAGCAGAATATGGTACAAGTTGTTAGTGGCCAATTGGCTTCTAATGTTTTTCAGCTATCATAAGTCCATGACGTTATTGATAATCGATTTTCCACAACTATATCTTAGTTGTAGATCTCGAAATCTTGTTAACAGTTGACGGAACATTGTTGGCAAATAATCGTTTTTTAATAATTTGTGGGGCTTTCTAGGTGATAAAGAGAGATGTGAAGAGAGCGTGGGTCTTAAACATCTCAAAATATTAAAAGATCTTAGACTAAACTACCTTTTTATGAAATTATGTACATGCTTAAGCAGTAACCAAGAAAAATTACATTTGAAATGAAAGCAATCAAGATGGAAAGGCATATGTAGATTTTAGTGAATATTTCTACAACCTAAAGTGAAATGAAAAAATTTAGAATTTCCAATTTAACTCCTCTAAATATTCTTATCGTAATACTCTACGTCGATTTACCCATGTTCGTCTGTTGCACTAACCATATGGGTCGCAATTTTTTAGATAAAGCTTTGCAAGTTTTTATATACATTGCAACTACTCTTAGGATCATTGGTATTGAATCCGAAAATTTTGGTGCAGCTCCCATAAACTGATATGGTACCGGGTACGTTTGTACCTTTTTTGATTAAAAATGTTGTAAACTTTTTAATAATGGTAACATTTGGATCAAATTTTGAAGAATCATTCTTGATGTGTTTTTACTCATAATTGATGAAACAAATCTAATTTTTCATATATATATGATTTTTATAAATTTTTAAATTTATCACATAGATCAATAAATGTGGTACATTTGTACCCCACAAAATTAGTGCTGTAATTCATTCGAAAAATGGGACTATCATGCGGATTTTTTATAAAATAGTCTATGTGGAAATAAATCTACAACAATTATGATAATTTCATCATAGTATCCGAATGGGTTAAGCTTTTTTAATTATTGTTTTACAGGTGACTCATTTTGGTATTCCCCAAAATCTCTGCAGATAACATGCGACCATCAGAACGATTCTTATACTGCGACTAAAATTGCTGATATATGTATACTTTTTTGGTTATTGGCCGTGAAGTTAAAATAAGTTCTGCGCCATTTGCATCGTATTTATTAATTTTAGTCGCATTCTCCAACTAGAAGTGCTAAATTTTTGCATTTTCAAATCGAAGTTACAGTAATATGGTGTTCTGGGTTGTTATTGGAGAAAAACAAGGTACGATTTTTCGCAATTCGAATGTTCCAAAATCATTTTACAACCGTATTGTCTGTAATTTCGCATTTCGGGTTCATAAAGGGTCCACACATCTTTAAGTAAAATGTTCAATATAACCCTAATTTGGAGCCTTCAGCCCATTTTACTTATGCCATGAGGGTAATTTGGCATTCCCGTTTTTTGGAGGGTAATAAACATCTTCGCAGAAAATATAATATACCGCCACTTAAAAGTTAGTTCGATGATCCCAGGCGGTATTTTTAGATTTAAAAATACTTCTAGCAAAAAAGATCCCGCCCCTTTGTAGGTATTATGAAGATCCTCGTCGTATTTTTCCACCAAAGTGCTTGAAATTTGGTATTCCGGGTTCTCAGAGGATAAGAAATTTCATTTTGTTCACTTCGTAGAACAATAAAAAAATATAGTCTTAAAAGTCAAACATTGAGTCGCATATTACAACAAAATAAAACCTTTAGAGCTTCTGAATTCCAACCTGACATCAATGAAAATAACCATGCTATACCTATGGGTGGCGAATGTGCCCCCATCAAATACCGATGCTACACCGGATAGGGGCACTTTCGGCAAATTGAGTGGACAATAACCAGCCATAACATTTTTCTATCATTTGAATAATTACTAAGATATAGAGCTCTAAACGAAAAATGTCTTTGGATCTGAAAGGGTTAAAGGTCATCGTAATTTGCCATCATAGTTTCTGCAATTTGGTGTATTTGTTTTCTCTGAAGATAATTTTTAATAAGGCCCATGTTTTAACTCATTTTCCAAGTAAGGTTCAAGCTAGTTCATGACAGATTTTAACGAATTTAAATTCGTCGAGGCTGCAACATGGAGAAACGAAAACTTTTTAGAATAATATCACCGTTAAATGAACCTCTAAGAAGTAGAAAATGGGATATAGGTTTTATCAGCTTACAGACCCACACGTCCTACAAAGTTCTGACTTTCTGATGAAAAAGTTTTATATTTAAGAAAAAATAATTAAAATGTTTCTCGATCACACATTGATGAACAATTTCATAAAATTTCACTATAAATCGAAATTTTAACAATTAGAATAATGAATAAAACAATTTCGTGTGAAATTAGGTCATGATACTAAATACGAAAAAAAAAATAATAATAAATAAATACTACGAAAAACAACATTACCCAGTCATAATAGTAAAAAATATCTATAAAAACAACACCATCAAGATAAATCAATCAAAACTATAGCAAGCAAGATTTTCATTTTTTAAAACAAGAAACAAGCAAACACTGCTAAATAATTCCAAAGAAAATAAATCTTGCCAACAGGAAGTTCTTCCAACAATAAAAACAAAAAGAAAAAAATAATGAAACATTAGAAATGCAACAAAATTCCAAGACAACAAACACTGCGAGTAATTCAGCATCGAAAGAGTGAACGAACGAACGAGCGACCGATGGAACACCTGACACTGATATCTGGCCAAATACTATGAAATGATTCATTCAAGATATTTCCTAACAACAATTCCAATGAATAACCATTATAACAACAACAAATACTGGAGGCAGTAGTGTATGATCTATAGAATAAAAATCTCAATTTCTAATCGAAAGCAATTACTACAAAAACAGCAGGAACAAAAACCAAATAAACAATGTTACAGTAGAATAACATTAAATCAAGGTATTTAAATCATTCCAATGACAAGGCATGGAATGGCGTTTGAGGAAAAAGTGAACAAATGTTACGACCATCCAACAAACAAATAATCGTGACGAAGTTGATGGTGTTTGCAGAATAAACGGATCAACACCAGCAGTGTCTGAAGGGAGATGAACTCCTTACAGATAAAGGTGGGAATAATTACAGAAGCAACTGAGTGTGCACGTACAGATTAAGAGATAGAAATTTTAGTACCGCAATTCATAGCTAGCTGATGGTAAAGTACCGCAGAACAGCAGCCCATCTAAAGAAACAATTTCTCTTTATACCGTATCTTTTTTTCTTCGTTTTATAGAACATTCAGATTTCATTCGCAGCTATATGATGATGACCAAGAAAGTAATATGAAAGAAGATGCTGCCACTTGGTTGACGGCTCTTCTTGCCAAATGGTACATTTCTTTACTTTTTTTGTTCTTACCCACACACACACACACCAATGTTTTGATATAGTTGACTTCGTCGTGGAGTAGCACTTGGAGTTCTTCTAAGGAAATGATTAAATATCTAAACACATTTCTGGTTGAACGAGACGGACAGAATGGATGAGACGGACGCTCTTACAGATGACAACAATGATGTCAACGTCAACAATGACAATATGTACTCGAATGTCGTCGTCTACTATACATATCTCTTGGTGTGGATACTAGAATGATGTTTAGCAAATATTTAATACAACTAGAAGAAGAGAAAAATTCGCACATTGCAATGACGATCTGGGTAACATCGAAAGAATGTTGACTATAATAATATGTACTTCCTTGGGAAAGTAATTCTTGCGAATAGACAAAAAGAAGGAAAGCAAAAAAAAAAAAAAATAAATGTAATTCTAAGGAAATCGAAAAAAAAACTTGTCATCATATTTATAGAAAAAAGTAATAAAATGGCCATACCTAATAGGCAACCGAGAAGGGAATAAATCAAATTACGATGTCTGGAAATAACAGTTTAGAGAATGTTTTAAATGTGTCAATGAAATGTTAAAAAAATTGACAACGAAACTGAAACCCTACAGCGATTATCAAATTGAATGAATCTCTATCACGCGGTAATTCCAATTTTTGGTTAAATTTATTTTCTAAGTACATGAAAACAACACAATACATGCCCGTACGTCAAACACATTTAGTTCGAAAATTCAAACCTTCCCAATGGAAATGACAGATGGCTTAAGGAGACAGAAGTGTTGCCTTGGCTATAAATAAATATAGCAGACCTTGTACAATAACTGGGGCAGCATCGGCACTTTTGTTTAGAGCTCTATATCTCAGTACTTATTCAACAGACATAAAAACTTTATGGTGGTATTTGTCCTCTGATACTTAATTATAAAAAATAGTACCAAAAACAGTTTTGTAAAAAAGTCAAATTCGCCGAAAATGCCCCTACCTGGAGTAGCTTCGATATTTGATGGTGCACATGCGGTAATTATATTTGCTATCAGTCTGATTTGAATTCATATCCTCTAAAAGTTCTTTGTTTCAATATGAGACTCAATGTTTGACTTTAAGGCAATATTTTTAAAATACCAAATTACAGACACCTTGTTGGGACATTGGAGTAGTAGGACCTTGAACATATCGAAAGTTTGGGGGTAGTGATGATATATGAAACTAAATAAAACGGATTTGGGAAGAGATTGTATGCCAAGCTAGATCCTAAAATTCTAAATTAAGGATCACCCAAAAAATTTATAAACGGACTGGAAATTTATATGGCGGCAATACACATGGATAGAGAAATATTCACCACCCAATAAAATTCAAAATATTTAAAAGAAGCCTTGTCGGTGTAAAAAACATATCAGAAATCCTCAAAATACCTAAAATGGGGATGTAACGCTATTAGAGAGCTATACCAAAACGTGGGCCGATATTAGTAATTATTGGTAAGAATCTTTGCCATACCATGATAACCTAACCTAGAGCAAATTAGGTAAATTTTAATGTTGTTTTTTGACAAAGGCGAAAATGCAAACATGAAAAGTGTTTATGGTTCCGATACTGTAACAGCCAATTATGTGCAATTTTGGTTTCGTAGATTCTGTTCTGGAATTTTTGATGATAAAAATGGACCTCGCACAGGTATGCCCGACGTCGAAAATCTCGATAAAAACCGAGAAATGATCGAAGTTGACTGGCATGTTAGCAATCGTCACATCGACCATGAAACTGTTTTAAACCATTTACAATTGACCAGAATTGACCAACAGGAGAGGTGTCGTGTTCCACCAGGACAACGCCAGGCCACACACATCTACAGTGACTCGCCAGAAACTTCGGGAGCTTGGTTGGGAAGTTTTTATGCATTTTTTTCTCCAACTTAATATCAAATTAAAACCAAATCAGTTAAAATACGTTTGGAAAATCATCAAAATATTCCCGATACATTACCGATATCGGTTTAGTAGACGCGATGAAAATTTCACTGATATTTTAATTTTGTGGACCACAATAATCCTTTTCGATTTTCATTGGATTAAAAATCCTCTAATTAAAAGCGAGCTATATTGGTCCATGTTTAGGGGTATGTCCCATATAATGTCATCCACATTATCCTGTATTTTTAAGCACGTTTGTCTACCGAATTGAACTGAATTTGATATTTTGTGTTTTCTTCTTCTATCTACCGAAATTTTTCGATATCGTCCCTCTTTTTGATTAGCCCCTATATAATGTTACCTCCCGAGTTTCGATATTTTTGGGAGTTTTTCAAAAAAAAAAAATTATCTGGGCGTTTGGACTTTTATTGGCTCTATATAACGGTATTTTGGAGAGTTTGGCCACCTAATTGGATGAAATTTAGTATTTTAGATCTCTTACCAAAAGTAAACAATATTGGCCCAAGTTTCGGTGTAGGCCCCACAAAATGACACCGGTTTTTTTATCGAATTGTCTTCAATTTTGTATTTGGGTTCTCATTGGATGTCAAAGTATTTTGAATGTCCACCTCATGGAGGAATGTATAAATAGTTCGACACGGCTAAACTTTTAATTTACCGGGATATTTTAATTCCAAGCATCCTAACGCAAACTTTCGCACCTCTTTGGAGCAAAAGAATTAAAGCTCTTTTTGAGTGCAGTAAAGAAAGTAGTGTCCAAAGGATTTGTTTTATTATTTGTTTACCTACAGTGACTTTGCAAAACATTCATTCTTAGTACATTGCGTATCTTTAGTTGAATTTTTCCATGACCATATCCAAGTACTTCCTCGCTAAAGTATATTCCGAAATCAAATAAGTATAAACTTAAAAACAAATAACCTTAAATTGACATTAATTTTGTATAAAAAAATAAATATCAAAGAAAAAACAAAATTATTATATTTTCTTTCTTAAAAAAGTCATTGATTACATTAAAGCTTTGTCGGTCGTCTGTCAATCCTTAAAGTCAACATTGTTCCAGGCAATGCCACTTTGTCGTTGTAGGCAAAAGAAAAACTACAATGACAAAAATTGCCAATGTTGAGTGATTTATGCTAATATTTTTCTTGTAACCAAAAGCCGACAATGCAAACAAATCACCTACCATCCAGCCAGTCAGTCAGCGGGCTAAATCCAAGTAACCTAGAGCCGTATAGAAACGGGTTGGTTGGCTACTTTGACACCATGTGTATGCGGATGAAGTTTAAAACCACCACCACACCGCCTTTTTTCTGTTTGTCATCATTCAAAGTGGGTTTTTGCTGATTTTGTGTCTTTTGTTTGCTTAAAGGTATAAGCCAGCCAACAACCAGCAAACGTGCATGTACGAATATTGGCATTTAAAAATGTAAGTAAACAAAGTCGCAGAAAACTTGAGTATGAAGTACGAGTGTATGGGATAAAGACAATACAAGTGTTAATTTATATATGCCTGTACACTAGGGAGGTGGTGAAAAATGGTGAAAACTTCGGCCATAAGGTTAACACCATAAGATTAACATTCAAAACACTTATAGCCTATCGGAACAACTATTGAAAACCTAAAACTAGAACTAATTTGGATGAAAAATGTACCCAAAAACCTCAAAACACCGAATAATGGGGGATATGGGGCCTAACCCGAAGCTTGAGTCAACAATGATACATTTTGGTATGGAGATTTTCTACCCAATGAGCATCCAAACGATTATAAATTGTAGCTAATTCGTTTGAAAAACATTTCCAAACTCCGCAGAATACCGAATATTTGAAGGTATACGCAAATATTTTATAGATTCTGAAATATATTATTCCCGACTAAAATATACATACACCCTAATATCAAAATCCCCCTCCTATCTTCTCTTGTTTCTAAATTACCCAAGTCTTATGTACAAAATTTATTTTACACTGTTTGAACGAAAAAATAAACATATGACAGCTATAAGACAATTTAAGTACACTTTAATCAAGAGAATAAAGCCAAACTGACATTTTCGGGCGAAACGTTTGGGATCTACTGGAATAAAAGAATGGAGAGAAAAAACAAAGCAACATAACCCAAAAGAAACTCAAAAAAGCAAACAAACGCTGAGTAGAATGAGACAAAAAAATCCAACAGCACAAAAATCTGCCACGGCTTGGTGGCACAGAGACAATTCGTCATGTGCCACCACCTCTATATCCCGCGCAACCGCTTAGTATTAAGCTTTTATTTACTGAAGGCAGCGGGTGGTACTATCGAAAGATAGACAAACAACAATGAAGCTAATCTGGAAAAAATAGTGTATATAGAACACGATTTGTATGCGACTTTGGATAAATTGGCGCTGTGCTCTAAATTAGAAGAAGAAAAAATAAAATAAAAGTGAGCAGAAAAAAACTGATACGAAAAAAGGGAGCCATTAAGCACAACGCTAAAAATAACTTGACATAATGACCAATTTGTTATCAAATAAATTAATGGTTATCACCATTAGCCAAAATGATTAATATGGTGATTAATAATTGGACAAGATTAATAATGGACTACCTTAAATATTTTGTTGAAGTTATTTTAGGGTTATACGAGGGATACTTCATATATTCCTGACCAAGGCATTGGTACAAAAACATCATCCGACATTCCGATTGTAAAGTTTGACATTTTTTTAGCATAAACGTACCCAGTACGAATTGATGTACGAAGACCATTTGTTGTGTTTTTTAGAGTGACAATCAATTAACGTGATCATTTTCGTGCGATTTGTTTTTACATCATTCGACAAGGGTGGATTGATTAATTTAAATCTTTGTATGCAAATTAAGTCGTGGTTAACACCACTCAGTACGATTTGACGTACGACCATGTGTTGTGCTTTTTACAGCATTAAAATTAAATTAATTAACATGAACATTTACGTTCAATTGTTTTTAAAATCTTTCGACAAAAGAGCATCGATTGACTTAAATCTTTGTATGACAAATTAAAAATCATGGCCGATACCACTCAAAGGCGAAGATCGTCCTTTCTATTTGACAATTGTCCAAAATAAAATTCTTCCCTATATGACAAAGAAATTTTGAAATATTACGATCCAGATTCTTCATGGATCTATTCACAAGAGCCCGAAAGAAACACACGTGAGTCTGACAAGAACAGCCAAATACGACGTAAAATGTTCGTAAAAAACCATACGAAGAAATTGTAGCCGGTTTTATAGGTCATGTGGGTTTGTGTTGCTTTAGCAACGAAAGACGGTCAATTCTGAGTGGTACACCTAAATTTTACAACAAGAGAAGAATAAAAACATCGTACACATCGCCTGAAATCAATGATTTTTTTGACCGGGCAAAATGTGATACTAGACAAACCATGACTTATTTTTATTCCGCCTATAAAAAATAAATTCGTAGTCAAGGGAAGATTCTGTTGAAGCGTTTAAAAACCATGTTATGAAGGGTGCCTCAAGCGGAGTGGTACTTCGGCAATAAGTTCCAGCCCATTTCATAAATCATACTGGGGGCAATTCCAAAAACAATTGAACCATTTCTATATTTTCCATTATTTGAAATTTGCCATTCCATCTTAGCCATATCTGTCTGCTGAACTCGCAATAGAGCTCTCGACATTTTAGATAGAGCATTTACACTTACATTGCTACTACATCTGGAATGTTGGTATTGAAAACGGTATACATTTCTCAAATAACGGTACGTCCCATATTTCGGAAATTTGGCCAGGCCTCCAACCAAATTGATGGTATTTTTTTTTCATTTAGTAGAAAAACTCCATACCAAACATTAGCAATATTGACTCGAGTTTCGGGCCGGCACCATATAACGAAATCACCCATTTTTCGTTCTTTTAGGGATTATGACCATGTTTTCTAACCGAATTGGCTCTTATTTGATATTTTGGCTTCTCCTTGCACGTCAAATCTTTTTCCATTTTTTTGTTATAGCCCTATATAATGGCTCGCCCAAATATTCACACCAAAAATTATCGATATTGACTCAAGTTTCGAGGTAGCCCATATAACGGAATTACCCATTATTCGTCGTTTATGGATTTTGGATATGGTTTTGATGTAGCCCCCATATAACGTATTTCTCAAATTTCGGTATTTTGGAAATTTTTGGAACGTCATTGGGGATTTCATGCATATTTTTAACCGAATTGGCTATTATTTAGTATATTGAATTCTCATTAGGTAATAAATCGTATTTTCAAAAGCGTTCAATATTGTTCAAATTTTTAGAAGATCTCCCAAATTACCGTAGCTTGGTTACGTTAAAAAAAGCTTTCTACCAAAAGATATCAATATGGGTTTACCTTATTATTATAGTCTCCATACAATGACACTTCCCATATATTCGAAATATTGGAGAATTTGGGCTCGTTTTTCAACTAGATGGTCTGTATTGGGGGTTAAAGTTTCGAAATCATTTTCTTGTATTTTACGGACTTTGGACATGATTTCATCTAATTTGATATTTTGCGTTCTCGTTGATTGTCAAATCTTTTTACCAAAAATAATAAATATCGATGTTCACGTTTTGGTATACCTCCCATATAAAATTACCCTTCAAATTTCGGTATTTTGCGGAGTTTGGAAAATATTCTAACCAAATTGGATGTATTTAAAAATTTGGATGAAAAAACTCTTACAAAAATTAAAAATTTTGACTCAAGTTTTTGTGTAAGCCCCATTGATCAATACGGAACGGAATTGGCTGTCATATCTTCCTACCAAAAATTTACCATGGCTTTGCCCCATATATAATACCGGATCGAATTTAGATATTTTAAAATCCTCCTTATGGTGGCGGATATAAATTGTTATAAAAAAATTAATAATAATTTTTTATAACTATAATTTTATCAAACCGTCAAACTCTGCTGAGTATAGAAGGTTTTTCATTCCTTGGAAACATTAAAGTCCCAAATTTGCTAATATGTCTTAAACAATTTCCATGGTTTTTGCTTATCTTATCATTGCTAAACAGAATTAAACCAAACAAGAGTAATAAAATCACAAGGCAAATAGTAGTTATAAAAATAAAAATTAACCGACCGAGCTGGTTCCCAGGAGGAAGACTATAAAAATAATTGAGATTAAAATATCCGTTTAGTGGCATCTTAAAAGCTAAACAATTTGCTAATTGGCTATATATCCGGCTCACACAAATGGCAAAATGTTCTCACAGTATTTAGTTGCTTTATAAAAAAACCAAAAAACTAGCTAACAAATAATAAACAAATAAATCCATAAAAAGCTTAGACAATACAAGTCGCCTTTGTGAGATGCACACACAGCAGAGCCAGCCTACGCGATTTTTAAATTATAAACGTCTGTTGTTTTAGTTTGTATGGAATTTGCCACAATTTGTTCACATGAAAGTCAACGTATTTAACATAACGAATGTAAAGAAATTCGTTGAGGTCAATGTTAAGGTCAAAATATAATTTCATTGGTTAATTTTTTTGGCTAATAATTCATATTGGAATTTATGAAAAGATTTTTTTTAGAGATCGTGAACTGTTCTTTTCACAAAAAATTGTAATTAAACATAAGGAATGTAAAGAAATTTGTTAAGGTCAAAATATAATTTAATTGGTTATTTGAATTTAGGCAAGCAACTCTCATAGGAATTTTATTGGAGATTTTTTAGAGATCATGTACTTTTCCCTTCATAACATATATGTTTTTTGTAATTTCTGTACGCTTAATTGTGATCATATATACATACTTTTATAACTTTCTTTGTTTTATGGTCTGACCCTTTGTCTACGCATACCCCCACTCGCATCTTTTGATGATAAAAAAATCGTAAAATCTCAAAAAAATCCACGCCTAAACAACAATTGTTTTGCGTAGATCGTTACTATCATAGTTTATCGTAAAAGAACATGAAAATTCTGACCATAACAATTTCGAATGAAATTTTGATAAGAAAAAGACAATTAAAAACTGCTCTACGCTATAAAAACTCTATTTCGCTATGAACATGAAAAAACGAAACACGCAGAGTCACCGAACTATTTTAGATAATAATAAAAGCGGCGACAAACAATAAACATAAATTCGCAACACTCTCTGATCTGGACGATGATTATTCAAGGCAAAATACAATGGCTAGTGGCAGTGTCAATGAGATCGCAGCAGCATCGATAGTAATACCAATAACCCAATACTGAAGGCAACAAAAGACCGGTCAACAAAAAACACCATCACAACAACTGATTTTGTCTGGTCAACAACAACATCATCGTTATTCGTAACCCACACACTCAGAAAATAACACCAACAACAGTAAACTTCACATCGAAACTGAAAACCCAATAAAATAATGAAATGCAATGCAAAAGGGCAACCGCGGACAGCCGGCCAGACTTGTTGTAATAGACAAATGTGTGTATATATGTAGTAAACATACATAGGTTGTTGTGTATGGACGTCCAACTCATGTTTAGAAATGGAAAAAATACACCAACAATCAAAATAGCCACACGACTTGTTCTAAAACTTGGTCAAGAGCGACTAAATAAGGAGCTATTTTTACAAAACTAAAAAAGAACATCAATGTGAAACTTTCGTGGGATGCATCCAAGACAAAATTTCCATATAAAAAATTTAGTAAAATCGGTTAAGAATTTTAAAATTCTCAAAAGAGGAGGTACATCTATACATATAATTGAACAAGTAAAAACGTCATTAAACGAAACGGCCCGAACTATTTACAATCTCTCTCCAATCTCTATATATCCCAGCCTATGGTTTGCGGAGGTCTTCAGAATTACACATATGTTTTATTATTAGTTTTATATATAGTGTATATAGGATTGATAAATATTGAAAATGTTGACCATTTGTTGGGGAGGGGACCAATAAGCCCCATATGCCAACTTTATCTAGGCTTGGTAAAGGTAATAAGACTTAATCTATGTAATAGGTATTTCAAATCGGATAGTCCGTAGGCATGATATTATAAAATTATTATTAATTGTTAGCAAAATTTTGATAATTTTGTTGAGGAGCTACCAGAAGAAGGAAGTTGACCGATATTCCCTATCTTCGATCTTGAATTAAGTTTAGAAGAACTATTATGATGTGCAATGTTTGGATGAAATCGGTTATTCCTGTCGAGAGTTATCAAACGCACCAGGAGGACAGACAGAAGGACATTTGCAAATCGATTACATATTGTCTGAAAAGGATTTGGTTCAATGAAACAAACCAATACGTCGATGAGACACATTTTTGCCATCATTAAGGCTGAAGGTATATAAACATGTCAAAATTCCACAAAATGACGAAATTTCAGGAAGAACTATTGACAAAAATTGGGTCATAAGTTCGGAAGCTCGTTTTTAAAGTCTTGGAATTATAATAGACACTAGCAGATTATAATTCAATTACTACATAATTAGCGGTTTTACTATGACATGATTAGGCAGTAATGCATCAGTACAAAAAAACGAGGTCTACTACCTAGTCCTCTTTAATTTCCATTGTATTTAGCATTCAAATGCTCTGTACGTAAAAGCATGTGTATTAGCAAAAAACATTTTGATATTGTTCCTTTATTATTCTAGGATATCTGTGTTCTTTATAAAGTCCTGCAGTTTTTTCCACTCACCCTATATGTCATTTAGGTCGTGAATAGTATTATTTCCCAAGAATAGGATTCAAAGGCTTGCAAAAGCTGAAATATTCGATTCAAATTCAAGAAAAGCACTTCGAAGCAAATGGTGACCTGTTTCTTTGGGAAAACTTGCCATGTGACGACTGTCCTGCTTGGATAGTTCCCGTATGATAGTCAAATCTAAGTGGTATATCACAATTGGTTTGCCTGAAGTCTTGGAAGAAATTTGCAAAACAAACAAAGGAAGGCGAATCATCACCATCACAATGCAAGCTCTCATACATCGGCTGGAACCAGTGCATTTTAGACCGTGCAAAGCGTGGAATTGATAGATCTGACATGACAGCAATGACTTCTATAAAATCCCACACATCAAGAAAAAAATTAGCAGTCAAAATATGCTATTGATGCGTTCAAAGTTTCTATTCGGAGGTGGTTCAATCGGAGTGGGGAAAAATGTCAAATGGCGTGGTGAAAGTTCATGAAGAAAATCTTCAGTCAAATCGAAAGATGCACAATTTGTTAGAACATATCCTCCTTCTATTTCGAGTCCTAATGGGTCTTTTTCGTCTTGGTTTTATTGAACCGTAAACTAAATACCACAAGACGAGCTTTTTTACAAAAACGTTTTTCAAAAGATTTTAGATAAGGTCCTCTCAAGCATAAAATCGATATCTGCATGTTTTCATCGTCCTATTTCACTAGAACTTGAGCTTCATAAGGAATTTTCCAACCCCAAAATTTTGTAGCAAAGTGTTATTAAAATTTGGATCGGGATTAAAAAGAATGTTTATGAAGAAAATCCTCATGATCAATCTGTCTATTAATAATTAATTTAAACACATAAACAAAAATATAATATATATCTCCACTGCCTATTGTAGGGTATTAAAATTGAAAAAAACGACTTCAATAAATAAATTAGAACGCAGCAATGAAAGATAGAGAATAAATAATAATGAAAAAAAAAAACAAACATACACAGCTAATGTTGGCGATATCGAGTTATTCATAAAATCGCCATTAGGCGACAAATTATCACGCGGCGACGTTATTGAGCTGGATGCAGATGATAACTGCAGCGACTGTTGGCGATTCAGAGTTTGTTGATTAGTTGAATGCTGGACTTGTGGATTGTGCGTTTGTTGGTTGTACGACATTTGAGGATGATGAATGGAATCATAATAGTCATAGTACTGCTGCTGATGCTGGTGATGTGGGGGCGGAGGCGGTGTTGTTGCCGACAATGAAGTTTGTCTCCTCAGACCCATAGACGATTTTATGGTGGCTGTGGGTGATGACAAGTTTGATGATGACCGCGACAATAGCGAAGATGAGCCCGACGATGATGCCGTTGAATTCATTTGTGGTGCTTCATAGATGGGCTGGTGCTGCTGGTGTGGTGAAGTTATTAAACGTTGCTGTTGGCTGCTGGGAGAATCTATTGTGTCGTGGTCGTTGTCTTCTTCGGTGTTCGTCGTCGATGTCACAATGGGAAGTTGCAAAACCAATTGATTGTGCTGATGATAGACTTTGTGGCCATGCATCTGTTGCATTTTCTGATGATGATGAAAGTGAGGGTGTCGATGATCCAGCATCTGTAGGTTTTCCAATTCCGTTATGGTATAATAATAGGGAGATTCTTCATAGGGCGAGTGTGGGGATACAGGCATAATCAATGACGAATTTTCCACGCTGGAAAATTGTGGATTACGCAAATGTTCCAGATTTTGGAGTTTAGCACCAAAAGGGTGTTTGGGTTTGTATTTGTTAGCCGAATCTCCGCCAAGATCTTTACATTTTGTTGGTTGAAATGCCAAAATGGGATCATGACATTTTATAAATGAATCTGCAGCGGCATTGGGATCATTTTCATTTTTGCCAGCTTTGCGATTTTTGGTCGAAAAGGAGGTTTTGGCATAAAGTTTCTTCATTTTGTTATTTGTGATTTATTTTCCTCACACACACTTTTGGAAATTTGTAAAAAAAAAACTTTTTGTGTTTTAAGTACTTTCTTTAAACACCCATATTATTGCACAAATATTGCAATTTTTTTTATACACTAAGTTTTTTCACTATTTGTTTTAGTTAAAATTTCTTGTAGTTGTTGTTTTTGGTATTTGTTGTACTGAGAAAGTAGTATAACCGACTTAATTTGTGGCCGCGCCCGTTATTCAATTCAATAGTTTGACTTCTGTATTTTTCCGTTTTTGTTCTGTGTTCTGTTTTCTTGTTTCACAAATTGCAATTAAAATCAATTCGATGGTTTCAATCCACTTTAGAAGAGAATCTTGATGCGCGCTCCACGGACAACGAGCTAAAATCTACAACCTACTCACAACAACTAAACGTTCGGAATCTGTGAGAAACCATAGCTAGCTGTGGCGGCGGCCACAGCTGCCAAAAACAACGTCTCAGTCAAGCCTTCACCAAACAAAGCCATAAGTAACTAACATTTATTTCATTTGAGCATGTTTTTATTGTTTTTCTGTTTCAGTTTCAGTTCAGCTATTTTTTTTGTATTGTTTTCTTCTAGACTAGGTACTGATCAAGACCCAGCTTATGCTGCACACCGACGAGTCAGGCAGAGATGTTGATTGTATGTTCAAAGTTATGACGACTCTTATAATAATTTTCAGTTTCTATAGAAGAATTAAACGTCTCTCGGTCGAATATAGACAGACAATGCTAACATCGCAATTGTTAGCATGGCTTAATGAGAGTGCGCAGCAGCCAGTCAGCCATCCATCTATCTAGCCGTATATCCACCAGCTAGCATTCAGCCATTTAATTCTACTCTACCAACAGCAGCAGCAACAGTCGCAGTCATCATCATAATTGCAAAGCTCAGTTTGCTTGTTTTTTATTCCATAGGCTGCTGCCAATCAATGGCTTCGCTTTGGTAGGTTCGCATCAAGTAGCATTGCACAGCTTTTCATCTTACTGAGCTCATTACAAGTGTTGTTGTTGTTGCTGTTGTCTGTCAGAGCGAATTTTACCCACAGTCTCAGCTGGCAATTGAGTTTTACTTTTGTTGGTGTCTGATAGAAGTGGTCAATACTTATACGTGTCTCGTTTTGCAGCTGAATATGCTAGGTGCATAATATCTATGTGGAGGGTAGTATAATCAGCTTGAGAAATTGGTTACAAGGTCAGGGTGATAAAAAAATGAAAAAACGAGAGTAACATCGCCAGGAGCTAAAAATCGACCATAAATAGAAAAAAGGATGAATCGAATTTCCATCTGCGAAGCCTTGGCCAAACGGAATGTGATAGACCCATTTCTTAAACGGATGGTGACTGGTGAAGAGAAATGGATCACATACGATAACCCTTTGCGAAAATGATCGTTGTCAAAGAGCGGTGAAGCATCTCAAACGGTGGCCACACCAGGACTAACGGCCAGGAAGGTTCTGCTAGGCAATTGGTGGGACTGGAAGGGGATTATTTATTATGAGCTGCTTCCATATGGCCAAAAGCTAAATTCTGATCTCTACTGCCAACAACTGGACCGTTTGAAGAAAGCAAATGACCAGAAACGGCCAGAATTGGCCAACAGGAGAGGTGTCGTGTTCCACCAGGACAACGCTAGGCCACAGACATCTACAGTGACTCGCCAGAAACTTCGGCAGCATTTTAATGCATCCGCAATACAGTCCGGACTTGGCGCCAAGCGATTTTCATATTTTTCTTTCTTTGCAAAATTTCTTTAATGATAAAAAATTGGTATCTAGAAAGGATTGTGAAAATCGAATACTAGAGTTTTTTGCAAATAGAGAGCAGGACTTCTACAAAACAAAACGGTGCATATTTGACCCAAATCGGACATTTCGAAGCATGTTAAATAACGTCGTATAGTTTGTTATTTTAAAATATATAGGTCCATGTTTGGAAATAGAAAATGAAAGGAGCCTGGTGAACGAAAACAAAAAATTAACGAATTTGCAAATGGAACTAACTGAACAAATGAACCGGACCTAGTGCCAAACGTTCATTTTGCGGTGTAGTTACTTGAATTAGTTCGGAAACGGGTCAACTATTTATTTTTTGAACAAACTGTTCAAACTCTTTGCACAACCTATAATCAAGTCCAAATATGGGACAAATTGGTGATCTTTTTCTGGTACCTCCCCCACAAAAGGTTAAAATCGTCAATATTTATAAATCAAATATAAGGCGAATGGAATGTCCGATTTGTCCCAAGTCTAGATCATCCACTTCTTCTGGTACCTCCCCCACAAATGGTCAACATTTTCAATATTTATAAAAACAAAATCAGACGAATAGAATGTCCGATTTGAACCAAATTTTGCACAACCAAATATCTTTACCAATCCTAGATCAAGTCCGAAGATAGGACACACTGGTCCACTCCTCCTGTTACCGCTTCCACAAATGGTCAAGGCGAAAGGAAGGTCCAATTTGAACCAAACTTTGCACGACATATCACCTAGATCAAGTCCGAAGATGAGGTACATTGGTTAAATTCTTCTGGTACCTCTACCACAAATGGTAAATATTTTAAAAACCTTTAAATAATTTCGAAAAATAACCGATTTGATAAACTTTAAGTGTTGAAAATATGGCACAGTCAAATATATCGGAAATTAATTTCTTATACAGGACCTTCTCGGAATTATATAGGTTATCTGTTATTTTTGAACCGAAATTAGGGAAAATAATGCATTCAATTTATTTTGCAGATTCTAGGACGATTTAATGTAGTACTTATTAAATCGGAAGTTTTCCGTAGGGGTTTCTCACATATCCTCTGTTTTTTAAGTTATTTTTTGTTTATTTAAAAAATTTATCTATCCCACATAATTCCCCATAATATATAACCAATTATAAGAATGTTACTTTATAGTAGTTGCCTTTCGGATGTAAAGATTTTTAAAACAATATCACAGTATTTTTCCATTTCTTGGCAATATTCACCGCCCCTCGTTATACTATTAAGCATAACAATTGTGCAGCATTTCAATATAAAACTATCTCATGGTTGCACGTTTCATCAGATCTCTGTCTCTCTCTAAGCCATAATCGAATAAAAACAGAGAGGCGTTTCTCTCAACGCGTCTTAACAAATCTGTGCATGGGCTGCTGTTGCCATAAACAGCAACAACAAAATAATCATATGCACAATAATAATGATCTTTTAAGCACCTCATAAAAAGCTTTCAAATTGAAGCTAAGCACGAGCTTAGCTCAACTTAAAAAAAAAAAAACTTATGAAAATGCCTAGTCTCTCATTACAAAAAGGAGGAGGAAACAAAAGAAAAATAAAAACGAATTACATCTTTTGTGGTGCATAGAAGGAAGGAGGCCTTGAGTGTTTTTTTTTCGACTTCCCATTTATGTCCATCATCTAATAGAAGTCGGTCATAAAAATCTGTTTCCATATTTGTAGTTTTTTGTTGTAATTTGTATTCTCCCTTTTTATTTGCTTTTAGTCTATGTGTGTGTGTGTTTGGTAATTATTGGTCATCGTCGCCTTTTTGACTACGAAGGGAATATGAAGAGAGTTTATTGACTGCCAGCAGACATGAAGGAGGATATTAAATGCCAGCCTCTGGTAACAACACAACAGCATATGTGGTGATGATGACGATGATTTTTATGATCCTTCCTTCGCAGGAAGATAATAAAAGAGACAGAGTGAAATCATGACAAGTGAAATTATAGTTATGAGCTCCATTAGAATATTGGTCTGCGTCTATGTTAATTAAATTCCAAGAAATTTGCATCTCATCAGAAATAGAATATAGAGATACCAATACCCAACAAACTAGGAGGTATTAAGTCGATGAAATTTATATATGATTTTAACTTTTGAATAAATATTTTATTAATGGACTTTTTATTAAATATAATATTATATAATTTATGTATATTGTAACAAATAGTTTTTTTTATTAAAATGTGTATACTTGCGCAACGACCCAAAGTCTCCAAAGTTGTGAATACTCACCTAAAAAGAAAGAAATAAAAAAATTAAATATAAGTAACAATGAATATATAATTTGTAATGGTTAAAATATAACAAATTCATTTAGCAATATCAATATTCAGGGTTATCCATATCGTGGTTTGAAAAATCTGCGTCTGGAATTGGACATCTGTCAAGCTATGTTGTTAAACTAATTTTTTCTTTTCACTTGAAAGTCCGGCATTCACGAAAATTGATATCTTAACTAGAGCGGTTACAAAAGATCGCTGCTGTAAGTGAAATTGTTGCCGAAGACCTGAATGTGCCGATTCCTCGACGTTCTCAGGAATTAGGACAGCCTTACGGCTTCTTATGGCGTATTTTTTAGATCTGTACCAACATCCATATAAAGTCCAGCTCACGCAAAAACTGAAACTAACTGACCATTCCCAACGAAAAATATTCGAACACAATTGTCACCGCCAATTCGGAGCTTTATGGCCATATGATAACCGATTTTTTGTCTGATGTTAAACAATACTAACTTGTAGAATATGTGGCTTTAACAAGATGGTGCCACACGCCCACAGCTAGAGCGAATATTTCTTTATCGTGTAATTTCTCGTCGTGCCTGCTCATCAAGGTCGTGCGATTTGACACATTATAGCATACACAACTATGTTGTCAGCTATTTATTATAGCTTTGTTTGAACCCAGGAGTTTGAGTCGATCTAGACATGTGTGACCATTCGACCCTCCCTCCGTCTGACCATTATAGTTTGTAAACACGAGACATGCCACAGTAATGGACCAATCTTCATGAAATTTTGCATGTACGGCCGGTTCTGGCCAGTGAAGACCCCTATTGTTTCTGGTCAATATTTAGCGGATCCAATGGACACTGACTTTTGTATTAAAAGTGGTAAAATTTGCATTCAATGGAGTATATATTTACTCCTGGAGAACATAGATAGGAGGAGTTGACAGTATATCCAACAGGATGAAATTGATACCAATAATATGGCTGTATGTACTTAGATAAGGGAGTTATACGTAAATATTTATGGTGGTCTACGTAAATTTTCCATGGGATATGTGATCTGACCAACTTATTCGAATGTATGCCTTGATGATAAACGGTCAAATGAACCAAAACAATTTTGTGTAAAATAACAAAATTTTATGGAGTAAATTTTTACTCAGGAAATCAATTTTAGAAAAGATGCCGTAGAGGAGCTTTTGACCTCTAATCGGCAAAGAGAGTGCCAAAATGTTTGTGTTCATCGCAGTCCCCTCGATTTTTTTAGTGGGTGTCCGTTGCCCATGACCTTAGTTCTAGACGCGTTGCACTAAATGATTTGGCATTATTTACATTTATAGTCATTCGCATTTTTGACGAGTACATTTGCTATCTCCTTTCCCCATACGTTTCGTATGTAACAACCATGCCGCGAGAAATTATTAGGTCGGAAAACAAAGAAATCCATTATTTTATATGAACTATAGGACTCTATTTAACATGCTTCGGAATGTTCGATTTGGGAAAATATGCACCGTTTTGTTGTATGATTTGTTCCCATTTTAAATCTAACTTCATAACGTCTCTTTTATAGAAGTTCTGCTCTCTATTTGCAAAGAATTCTAGTAGTCGATTTTCACAATCCTCACTTAAAATTTCGCTGCATGCGTAGAGATGGGCAGTGGGTAAATACCCAAAGGGTAAATACCCGGTAAATTGGGTAAATACCCATTTGTGGGTATTTATTTGGGTATTTACTATATTGAATCGGTAATACAACATCTTGCACCCTATTTCCGGGTTTCTGTTATCAAATCGATTTAGAATGAATAGTTTTACGATACTTTAAAGACGTGGGTAAAAGTTGGGTAAATACCCGAGTTTTTACCCAAAAATTGGGTATAAACTCATTAAATGCCGAACCACTTGACATAGGCGGCCAAAATTTTGCACAAATGTTTCTAATGTCAAAGCAAATATAGAAATCCAACATGGGGTCCCTGGGTCCAAGTTTTGATATAGCCCCCATATAACCGTATCTCCCGATTTAGGGTATTTATTGCCTATTAGACACATTTTACAACCAAATTGGCTGTAGTTTGGCACAGAGTATTCTTTTTGGGTACCAAATGTCCCTGGTTCCCCTATTTTGAGTATTTACCCAAAAATTGGGTACAAACTCATTAACTGCCGAACCACTTGACATAGGCGGCCAAAAATTTTGCACACATGTTTCTAATGACAAAGCAAATATAGAAATCCAACATGGGGTCCCTGGGTCCAAGTTTTGATATAGCCCCCATATAAACGTATCTCCCGATTTAGGGTATTTATTGCCTATTAGACACATTTTACAACCAAATTGGCTGTAATTTGGCACAGAGTATTCTTTTTGGGTACCAAATGTCCATGCAAAATTTTATGTATGAAGGTCCACGTTTACTGGTAGCCCCCATACAAAGGTACCCCTATTTTGAGTATTTACCCAAAAACATGTGGCCGCCTATGTCAAGTGGTTCGGCAGTTAATGCGTTTTTACCCATTTTTCGGGTAAAAACTCAGGTATTTACCCAAGTATTTACCCACGTTTTTAAAGTATCGTAAAACTATCTATTCTAAATCGATTTGATAACAGAAACCCGGAAATAGGGTGTAAGATGTTGTATTACCGAGTCAATATAGTAAATACCCAAATAAATACCCGCAAATGGGTATTTACCCGGTATTTACCCACCCCTTGGGTATTTACCCGGTAAATACCATCTCTATGCATGCGTCGTCGATTCGTTCGTTTTCGAGCATTCGTTGCTGAAGAACATTCTTTTGAAAAACTCAAAAAACAAATATTCGCGAATGCTCGCGAGCACTGTTAAAAACAACAACAAACAAAAATTTCATAGTCACTGTAGATGTGAATCTTCCTGGACGTTCGTTTTCGCACAGGGTTATCGTATGTAATCCATTTCTCATCTCCATTCACCATTTAAGAAATGGGTCTATGTTATTCCGTTTGGCCAAGGCTTCGCAGATGGAAATCCTATGTTTTTTTGTTAATTGGTGTGGCACTCAAACATCGAGCTTCTTTTTGAATCCAGCTTCGTGTAAATGGTTTAAAATAGTTTTAAGGTCGATTTTAGCTCCTCGATCATTTCTTCGATTTTATCGACATTTTCAACGACCGGCTTGATGGATTTCTTTTTCCCCAATATCAATTAATTTTTTACTAACATTAAACACACATTGAATTATGAGAGCCAATAAAGATAAGTTTAATAAATTTGTTCAGTAGAGTTAGTAATATTTCAAATATTATCTATATCGGTCCATTTTTTATACCGAACATATGGCATATTTGCAACATTTTAACTACATTTACAATATTTTTCAATCGGTTAAAGTTTTGAGGTTTTGTGAACTACATTTATTCTTCGTGAGTTTTACGATCCGATTCAGTTTTAAGTGAAGTCCAATTTCTTAGAATTAGACCATCTTTAATAATAACAACATATAAAATTTGTTGAACATTTTTAATCCAGCTAATAATCGCAGATGATCTAAGAATTTTATTCTTTCAAATCAAGATACTTTTCCTTACGTAGTTACTATTGGAATTTCATTAATTATTCCCACGGAACTTAAATCTCTTCTGGAACAGGAAGCTACAAAATATTTCAAATACTTTCTGCAATTCTTCTCTATTCTTTTTTTATTTCTAATAACCATGGACATCTGCAACAAAAACTAATCCAATAAACAAGCCCGACCTCCATCATGCTACCTTTTGATTTCCACACAACAAATCTAATTGGAATTCTTTGAACGTTCCATACAAACAAACATCTTTAGTAGACAGTTTACAACAATGTAGTAATCATTATAAATGAATTCAATGAATATAAATACAAGAAGAAAAAACTCACTTTCAATTTGAGTGCTCTGCCTTAACCTCAATGTGAAGAGTGAAAGAAGAAGTGAAACATTTACAGACACTTGTTGTAATTGCAGAATTACAATAAACAACAATAAGAACAAACAACAACAGCTCTTTCATGAAAATGAAAAGCTTTCCTCAAGCCTCTGGGTTGACCATCATCCAAACTAGGCGGACAAAGGAATTACTTTTAATTTCTGACATACGTTAGTTATTGTATCTAATGGTGGAGTTTAGGGTTTGAAAGACAAAAAAATGAAGAAGAATGTCTAAGACTATTGACGGAGTTATATGGAGTACTACCACATGTGTGCCTGCCTGACCATTGTTACAAGTCGGCCCCGATGCCCTAAAGAAGTTTGGTCTATAACTCTTCTTTGTGCCAGGTGCCTTGCGGAAAAAGACGAAACATTTATCGTTTGAGAAGCAGCAGACAAAGATGATGTTCGCTGTGATGTTTTAGAAAGATATGATTAATATTCGTGTCATGTTAAATGTGATAATTTGGAATGAGTGGTCGTCTTCATCTAATTTGTCTATTCTGCTGCTAGACTTTTTGTTGCAACCTGAAAGTCGGACTGACGACTGATTGACTGTCTGTCTGTTGACTTTTTTCCGACATTGTTTTGCTTTCATTTTTTTATTTAATATTCTTTGAATAAAACTCAGCATTAAAAAGTGCGCACAGAAAACCGTGTGGCTAATTTAGCGTGTTTAAAAAAAATATGAATGAAGTGATTACCAAATCACTAAATAAATATACTAGCAAAAACGTGTCTGGATAGCGTGTTCCATTAACTAAGTTTAGACATGGTGATCTGAGCACCATAGATCACAATTGAGGCACAAAAGAAGATGTTGCCGACAAAACCAATAGAAAATCCAGAGAATGATTTTAAATAACTGGGGGTAAAGAATGTCTGGGAAAATTGAGAACCGCATGAGCTGGTTAAAAACAAGTGAAAAAGGCCAGGATATATATATAAGGAGATGTGTCGGCACACTTATAAGGGGTACGTAAAAACATGGCACTACAGAAATTGTCTGCCAGGAAAATTTTTTATCCTCTGAAAACAAGAAGTGCCAAATTAAAAATTCGACTAAAATCTTCCATATACTGAAAATTGGTGGTACCATCTTCGGGGAATATGTCGAAACACGATAATTTTTTTGCAAAAAAAGTTTCTATCCACTAAATGCAAACATAAAAAATATTTAATATGATGCGAGACATTTATATTGGGATATGTCAAAATGTGGACCTATATAATTTTTTCTCTGTTAATAAATGGGACGGTACCACTGTATGAGACCTCCAAGACATAATTTTATGAATGATTTTTTTAATTACCCAAGAAAAGGAGGTACATAAATAAGTGGACCTTGGTTTTCGCCAACTTCGAAGTTGATATGGATTTATTCGGGTCCTATCTTTGACAGGTATCGTGTGCACAAAGAAGACTAAAATTCTCAGTCTGATTTACACACATTTGTCGATGCGCTATATACAGAAAATAAATTTTAATGAATATTTTCATAATTTTATTCATTCATTTTATTCAAAATGCAAGTAAAAATTCCTAAATTAATGAGAAAGTCGCTATTTTATCAAAAAATGTAAACATTTCATTAAAAACAAAACTATTTTCATACTTCTACTTTACCACTATTTGTGCTCGTTTTCCTCTCTCTCCCTCTCTCTGTCTTTTGACAATAACAAATGTATTCCTACCAAAAAGGGTCACCATCTTTTATTGTTCGGCTGTGTTTTAGTTTGGGATCCTCTGATCTCCCATTACTTGTTGCTTGTTATTTTGCAACCGTTTGTTTGTCTACTGTTTTTCATGTTTACAATCGGGATCACTCTACTTGTATATGTTACTTCGCTTAAAATGCAAGTAAAAATTCCTAAATTAATGAGAAAGTCGCTATTTTATCAAAAAATGTAAACATTTCATTAAAAACAAAACTATTTTCATACTTCTACTTTACCACTATTTGTGCTCGTTTTCCTCTCTCTCCCTCTCTCTGTCTTTTGACAATAACAAATGTATTCCTACCAAAAAGGGTCACCATCTTTTATTGTTCGGGTGTGTTTTAGTTTGGGATCCTCTGATCTCCCATTACTTGTTGCTTGTTATTTTGCAACCGTTTGTTTGTCTACTGTTTTTCATGTTTACAATCGGGATCCCTCTACTCACTCGATTGGGGCTAGTTTTGCATTTCACTGTTTCTTTATTAAAGACACGGTCACCTCCGAATTGGTGTTATAAAATTCGCATATGTATTTTCGAAATTATTTCGATATAAATGTCGAATACAATATAACAAATAAGTTTTGATACACGCAACAAGCTCAATCGAAAGTTTAACATTATATTACATAGTTATAATGATGCAAAACAAAACATGTATTTTTCAATATAATCTCCTGAAACCTCAATACACTTAGTCCAACGCTTTTCTAGCAAATGTATCCCTCGATTAAAATGATCTAATGTTAATTTGATGTTGAGCAGAACCCTAGAACTCAGAACGAAAAAAATTTTGTTTTGCATAATTATTTTTATCTGAGATGTTTTGGATTTAACATTCTGAGCACCTTCGGCTTCCGCCCACCCTAGGGTTAATGTAATGCCAATTATATGAATATGGAAGAAATGTCCAAGGATACCTCCAAGGATCGCACGGTGTGTCACACATGACGTATCAGTTCACGCACGGCATCTATCGTCTGTGTAACAACTGGCGTTTTTTACGAACTTCGCCTTTGAGCGGCATCGATTGAATTAATTACATCACTTTTCTTGTCGCGATAACTCAAATAGAAAGTAAGTTGATTTTAAAGTTACTGTGAAAGGTTGCCCTAAAAAATTTTTTAAAGGAAATGTCAGGCGGCGCAAGATAGAACCAAGACCATATACATATAGAGGAGACCTCGCACATTATTATTTATTTATATTTTTGTTTAAAGAAAATCCATATCCGCCTGTGGCTCAGCCACTGCGAGGTAGGCCTATGGGCAGGTACTCGCATAAAACACTTTCAGATACTATTTCAAACCACTTCATAAAATCCCACTTTTATTGGAGATTAAACTTCTTAAATAAAATTTGGCAACACTTGAACACACTACAGTTCAGTCCAGCAGTAAAGTGATGGATAAACCACTTGACCACCACTTTTGATAGGAAAGGAAACACTTGTTGTTCGCACATACAGATCGGTGTTAACTGCAGAGCGCGTCTAAGCATAGGCAATAGACAGTAAAGACCAAACACAAGAAAAAAGAAAAAAATAAAGAGAACAGAAACATCACAGATATCTGCAAGGCATTCATGCGTTCAACAAGCTAACCAACAACAAAGTCCATTCCCCCTTCCAGCCACATTTAAAGAAGATGAACGAAAAATAACAAGGCAGTAATTAGAGATGTATTAAACATTGAAATAGAAATCTTAGAAATTTCTTCTTCTTTTGTAGATTTGATGCGCTTCGATGGATGGTTGGCTAGCTGACTGGTGAGATGGTTTGCTTGAATGCCCGCCCAAGAAACATCGACAAGATAAAACGCGTTGATGTAAAGCTGAAGAAATAAAAAAATCATATGGAACTCCTCATCATATCATTAAAATGATTAATAATTATGAGAATCTTTCTTTGGCTGTGGCTTTAATTTATCTTGACTCACAATTAACTCCAGCTATCGTTTGTGCAGCGTAGATATTTTGTAAAGAAAAACCTTCCGGTAAAAGATGAACGCAGCCGAAGGAGGAGGGGGAGGAGTATACTCTTAAACACGAGTCTGAATTGGAAAAACCCCCGATCGTCTTAATGTAACATCAATTATTTTTAAAGGTGGGTTTACTTTTTATTAACAATGTTTTTATTTTTAATAAAAAAATCAATTGTCATGCTGCGTATTTTTATAATTGGCGTCGACAGCGTCAGTCTGCATTAAACATATCTGATTGGAAAATTAGATTTTAATTTTATTCTATTGTTAAACAATGATAAAACATTTTAATTTTATGATTTCAGATAGGAAGGAGGATCGCTATTATCATTGGCTAGAATCTAAAATGCATTAGGCATCCATATGTACCATCCATTAGGTCGTAGGTAATACGTTAATGAAAGAAAGTGTTTTTAAATGGGTGGTAGTAGAATTTTTAATGCATAAGAACCTCTCAATTTTTACACACCTGTTTATAACAATAGATTCACCATTAAGTCTTACATCTAAATATTGTTAAGAGCAGGTTTTTTTCATTGATTCTCTTCTGTTTTAAAAAAATATTGTATTCGTTCATTTGGACAATTCGCAGATATTACTTAGGAATAATAATATCGGTGCATATAAATATCAAAAAACGTCGAAAAGTTCCGACGAGTTAATCTTCTTAAACCCTCCATTTAATATTTCTTCAATCGGTCGGAACCTTAATATTGGGTCTAGGTAACTCTAAATTGTCAAATGGTGGTTGTTTATGTTCTGAGAAAATTCGAATAAAATTTTCCACCTTATGTGGGAAAAAGCTGTGTACCCAGTACCAGAAATGTTTGGGGGGAAAGAAATCGATTATTTTTTCGGCAGATGACTATTCTGATAGATTTCTCGTAAAATATCGATCAAACAATTTATGCTCGTTGGAAGGATGACATTTCCCAGTAAAAAAATTATTTTGCTGTTTTTTGTTTGGTGCATTCAGTTGTGAGTTACAGGGTGTTAAAAATGGAAGTGAGCAAAGAGAAAATTCGGTACATTTTACAGTTTTTCTTTGACAAAGGCGAAAATGCAAGCCAAGCGGCTAAATGTGCAATTTTGGTTTCGTAGATTCCATAAAATGTCCATAAAATCGGAGAAATGATCGAAGTTGACCGGCATGTTAGCAGTCGTAACATCGCCCAGAAGCTAAAAATCGACCATAAAACTGTTTTAACCCATTTACAATTGACCAGAAACGGCCAAAATTGGCCAACAGGAGAGGTGTCGTGTTCCACCAGGACAACGCTAGGCCACACACATCTACAGTGACTCGCCAGAAACTTCGAGAGCTTTGTTGGGAAGTTTTAATGCATCCGCCATACAGTCCGGACTTGGCACCAAGCGATTATCATATTTTTCTTGCATTGCAAGATTTCTTTAATGATAAAAAATTGGTGTCTGGGGAGGATTGTGAAAATCGACTACTAGAGTTTTTTTTTTGCAAATAGAGAGGCAGGCATTATGAGGGAGGCATTATGAAGTTTAATGAGGGAGGCATTATGAAGTTACCTTTAAAATGACAACAAATCATACAACAAAACGGACATTCCGAAGCATGTTAAATAGTAAAGGCATGTTAAAGTAAAAGGCAGATGGGTCCCACATTTTGACTTAATCTAGGCTTGGTAAAGATTATAGGTTGTGAAAGTTTGGTTCAAATCGGACATTTCATTCGCCTGAAGTTGGATTTATAAATATTGAAAATGTTGACCCTTTGTAGAGAAGAAAATAGGTTGTGCAAAGCTTGGTTTACATCGGACATTCCATTCGCCTGATATTATAATACTATGGAGTGGACCGAGAATACCAGATGGAGTGGACAGATATTCCCCATCTTCGAACTTGAACCCTTATGGATACCTAATCCGACTTTGGCGCTTGCGCGGATGTGGAGTTTTTTGTTGTCCTTTTGGTTTAAATAGGTCTGTTTTCACCGCTGAGCTCCAGACAACTATATTTTTAATCAATATGCTCTTAAAACCCTTTTCATGAATTCCCACTTGCAGAAGTTTCATACTGAGCAAAGAGAGCTTCCGACTTGTCAAAATGGCATCCACAACAGATCAGTTGCGGAAGTTATGGAACTTAGATCAAGTGATGTTTCTGTAAGAGTTTCAGTTCAGTTGATCTTGTATATTTACAGGTTCTAATTAATTAATTAAAAAAAATATAGACTTTTCGAAACCAAGACAAATAGTCCTTAAAATGCAACGATCGACTACTACGGCCCACACTTTTTTTCTGGTACGTTCTTCCTATCCTTTCATTGTAGGAATATATCTATTGGCAACACCGATATGTACCTTCGTATTAGATTCCACCATACATTTCAAATTATGAAATGAAGTTTTTCCATATATATAAATTCATCAATAAACCGCTGATAAATAAGATTGACAGCTGTTAAGTACTATGGTCATGTTTTACACTCAATAAAGTATTGTTTCACTTCTTGTTTTTGTTTATTTTTGCCAAGATATAAAAATCACACACACAAAATTAGAAATATTTGAAATATTTCAAATGACACAATATCTAGCACCCAAACATGTCAACTTCTACGGAATATTTTGTGCTAAAAAACCAAAATAAAATTGGTTTCTTCTTATAAAAATCACATGAAGGTGCAACAATAAATAACAACAACAACCACGACAATAACACACATTAACAAAAAGCCATGACCAAAACTAACAACATAATTGAGAATTCAACTTAAGTTGGAACAAAAAATGGTCATCCGACGACCACCTCCAATTATGGCAATTTAAGAAACATAAAGCACAAAAAATAATTGAAAGAGGAAAACAAAAACTTAATTAAAAAGCGATAAAAAATCAATAAATCTTAACGTGGTGAGCTCTCAATAGCGGCAGTCAGTTGCGGCAGCAACAGCAGCAGTAATAGTAGGTGAACAAAAGTACGTTTATCATCGGCAATTCACAGATAATTAATTGCTCTGTGCTAGGTTCCATTCTTCACAGCAATTGTTGACCAACGTCATAACGCCATTTTCATTATTTACCTTAAAAATTATGAATTGCGAGAGACTATGGTCAATTTGTATGACCAAAATATGCCGTAAAACGTATAAGGATATATAAATTACTTTATGGCCAAGCGACCTACAATGTGAGTGAGCCTAAAAGGTATATAAAATATTGCAATTGTTGCATACTAATGAGTGACGTAAATGTTTAATGCAAAACATTTATGATTATGCAATTGTGTTACTTAACAGAAATAGTGACAAATTTAAAATCAGCCGTAAGATTTTCACATAATAATTATTATTTTACTACCATTAATTCGGGAAATGGACAACATGCTCTATGGGAAATAACACCCAAAAATTAAACTTTTCCAAAAACAAGTACCTGCACTGTATAAAATATGTGGCATGCATCCAAAAATCCATAAATGGGTCGGGTCACTGGGACTGTATCAATGTAAATTGCCTGTATAGTATTCATAAAATGCGGCTAATGTCAGGATTTCTGCATTTTATGAATGCAATTCATAATGCTGTAAATACTGGTATCTTGCCAGAAAGAGTGAAAAACAACTTTGGAGTGTGTATGTGTGTTTGGTGGTATGCATTCAAAAATCCTTAAATCGGTTGGGACATTGGGACTATGTCAATCATAATTGTCTGCTAGTTCGTAGAAAAAAAATAATTCGTAAATTATATGAATAGAGTTCATAAACTGTCGTGTTTTCTACATTTTATGAATCCAATTGATAAAACTTAAAATACTGCTTTATTATCAGATGGAGTGAAGAAAAAACTTTATAGTGTTTGGTAAAGGTGGTGGCGAGTTTATATGACACTGAAATTCTTTTCCTATTTTGCTTTTATGTTTTTTTCTTCTTCGTTATGTGTTTGTCTCTTTTCTCCTTATTAACTTACAAAGTTCATGTTCTGCATTAGAACAAACATTCGGTTGGGCTTGTTGTTCGTATCAACACTTGTTTGATATATCGCAGTCAGCATTTATATCGAAGTAATTTGGAACTATTTTGCAAAAACTAAATTTGGAAAATACATATGCGAATTTTATAACGCCAATGCGGAGGTCGGTAAGAGAGTATGAAATAAACAATGGAATTCAAAACTAGTGGAGTGGAATGTCGGCAGTTGTCAAATAAACGGTTGCAAAGGAACAAACACCAAGAAAGGGGAGAGGCGAAGAACGATAACAAAACACAGACGAACAATGAATGGTGGTATTTTTTTTCTTGGGAGGAATGTAGACCTGTTTTTGTCAAAATAGAGAGAAATAGATGAATGAAAATTGAGCGCAAATAGTGGTAAAGTAGAGCGTAGTATGAAAATAGTTCTGATATTAATGAAATGTTTACATTTTTGCACATATACAATATGGAAAAAATTACCTATGAATGAAATTATGAAAATATCCATATTTTTTCTTGGGAGGAATGTAGTCCTGTTTTTGTAAAAAAGAGAGAGAAAGATTAAGGAAAATCCAGCGCAAATTGTGGTAAAGTAGAAAATAGTTCTGATATTAATGAATGGTTTACATTTTTTGCACATGTACAATATGGAAAAAATAACTATGAATGGAATTATGAAAATATTCATTAAAAATGTGTTCGATGACTTCTTTAACACTTTTATTACCCTAGGTCCATGACGACTCTTATCTTGAACAAATTTATTCCGGAAGGTCCACGAAGGCTTTTTAGTTCGGAATTATTAGAATCACTTTTAAACAGAGACCCACGACGGCTCTATACTTCAGCTCGGTTGTAATCACTTTTTAATAATCTCCCACGACGGCTCTTTGTGTTGATTCGGTTAAAACCACTTTCTCCACCAATTGTACACTTCCCTCTACTGACTTCTTTCTTCTCTGATGATTTCCTCAGATACTTAGTGGCTCCAAATTACAGGTCCTTTAAATATATATGTCTTATTTTTTGAATTCTTGAAACGCCTCTGAAAGACGGTTTTTGTGTTAGCTAACAACTCCTGAAACGATTTTTCTTCTATCTCCTTGATCGCTTCATCAGTGTCTTCAGTTTTGGGAAGAGAAATAAGTCAACAAGGGCCAAGCACCAAACTTTATAACAAATAACCTTTTTGAGGTAATCAGTATCGAATTAAAATCGAAACGGTGAATGTAACTAGTTTTTATCAGACCTCATATTCTAAGTACACAATTCACTCCAAACATTTTATCTCAGCAGTATAGAATATAGTGTAAAGTGATTCAAATATGGATTCAGAATTTTTGAATCTATTCGAATTAATTAAAAAAACGAGCCCATTTCAAACATCATTGTATTGTATTTTTGAAAGTGGTCATTAAATAAATTACTTATTTTAATTAAACGAAATTCTAACTGCTAAGCAAACACATATACACACAAACAACCACGATGATCAAAAAGAAGATAAAATTTTCAATACAATTTACAAATTAAAATAATGAGTAGAACATAGAAAATAAAAACTAGGTTACAGATAACACCTTAGAATGGTGGTATGTACTTATAATTGGAAACACTTTCAAGTTTGTAATTTTGTAGTAGAGATAATTGTTTGTTGCTGTGAAGGTCATTCCGAGAAGAGAAAGTTTATTTGATGAAATCGGATTTTTTTCAATTTACTTTAGAAATATAAGCCATGTTTGGTGATTTAATTTCTATTAATGAATAAAGACAGGCAGATAGACAGTCAGCCAACTTTAGAGGATTACAAATCTTTCTTTCAGCAAATGAAAAATATAGACGAATTGAGACTATGTAAATATGTACCACACCACCACTATTATGCGAGTAATTAAGGTGTGTCCTTGTTAGGCAGACTGATGACAGCCACATAGCCATCAGCGATTTTTCTTCAAAAGAATTAGGTGGAAAACTAAAGTTTATTTATTCACAAATGAGAGAAAACTATTTTCAAATGAATAACCCCACCACCAGTTTATTGTCTTTATGAATTCATTATCCTTTTATGTCATAAAGTTTTAAATAAAGCAAACAAAAATGTCAAGTAAAACTTAAATGAGTGACCTCTCTTCTGCGTAAAGCATAGCAGGATACGCAGGCAGTCAGTCTGGGGCAACAATGTCCGCTGTGGTGTCAAAAATGAAAAGTTTTATAATCCTTGCCAAAAATTGTGTACCTAATCCACTTTATGGATATACACTTGAATTACTTTAGCAACAACAACATTAATGTAAATGAGAAAGTTTTATGTTTTTAAGCAACAATAACAACAAAACTACTTTTGTTACATTTTTCATTTAGTTAATTGCCAACTCTTAAATTTTGATAGAATGGGTGCAATAATGTTGGTTAAATAGTTTTCGGAATAATTAAATTCTTAAATGTTAAGTTTAAATATGAACATATATACAAAACATTTGTAAGAATTTGAAGAACATCAATAACAAAACTATAAAGCGGAAATGACAGTGGCAAAAAACCTGGAACCCAAAAAGTACCTAATATATGCGAAGAAAAATGTTGGGATGCTAGTATGCCAGTATCTTTGAGAAAAGTTAGATTTCGATAGTAGTCGAAACAATACTGAAATTCTCTCATTACATGCCTAGCTTTATAGATATTTTAAAGGTTCAATAGAATTTATGGGATATGGTTTATGGTTTTTTATTCAAATAAACTCCACCATGAGTTGGACCTTCAGAATACAAAAAAATCGATCAGAATTCATATAGTATATGATTAGTGTTCACAAAGTGTTGATAATGTCCGGATTTCTGCATTTTACGAATGCAATTCATAAAACTTTAAATATTGGTTTCTTGTCAGATAGAGAGATAAACGACTTGGGAGTGTGGTGTTTTTTTTTTTTTTTTTTTTTTTTGGCACAGAAACTTTCTGTGCTTTTGATTTTCCTAATTTGCTTTTATCGTTTGTTGTCTTATTGCCATCCATTTCCGCATGTTAAGTCACTAATAGGTCAGTCACATATAACAATGTTAAACACACGGTAGGTCATGTTGTTCGTATCAACACTTACTCGACATATTATATTTGGTATTTATATCGAAATAATTTGGAATATACATATGAGAATTTCATAATAGCAATGCAGTGTCTGAAATAAACAAACAATGAAAGCAAGTGGAGAGACTTAGCCAGTATGGAAAATAAAGTATCCACACTAACAGGGAGTCGTTGTAGTTTATCTACTCAGACTAGTTTATCTACTCAGACCCTGTTTTAACATAACTAGTTGCTAATCCATTACTTCAAACTAAAATACAAATACTAAACTCGACAATAGTCATCCAAACCGTAGACCGGAAAATGTGTATGACGATACTCCTCATCATCTGAATTATCTATGTAATTGGCGAATATCAACATTGGTTCCGTATACAAGGCTAATAAGGCATTGTCGTTGCCATTTCCACACATTTATCAAACATTTTTCAAGATTTCAAAAACACTTCCCTCCGGAACAACCAGTTATATTTGTATGCTAGTCCTACGCTGAATCCTAGAATAGGAAGTTTAAGCAACTCTCTCCAGTGATATCTCCAGAACTTTACAACTTATATTTTGCAGATGAAACCTATTTTTTCAGTCTTCTAAAATAAGCCCAGAATATATGGTGTAGTGCAGGGGATAGTTTGTCGGACTACAAACCGATTAATACCAGGGTTCGAATCCCAGCAGAGGAGGAAAAATTGTTTCAATTTAGGTTTCGAATATTTTAAAAATAGTTTTACATATCCCATCCAGATGAAATGCATCCGAAGCTATATGACATTATAATAACCAACATCGGCGTCAACATTAACAGGCGAGGTTAACACAAAATATCGCCACCCAGTGGGAAATGGCAACACTACATAAGCAATTATCTCAACCACTGTACTAAATTTAAGGAGGCGTTGGGTCTAGGCAACGTTAGATGGCAGAACCATCTAGTGTTACCAAAAAGTTGGTTAAAATATGCTAGATTTTGTTTTAAAAAAAGCTAGAAAAAAGCTCAATTGCTGTAATTTGGAATTCTTGGTTCTCCCTGAGAGGATAATATTTTTACTAAAGCTTATATAGGTCCACTTTTAGGGAAACCCTTAATGTTAGAACCATATTCCAATTTGGTTTTTCGATAATCGCTGGGTAAAAAATCTTCCTACCAAAAATGATCAAAATGGTTACACATTTCGGAATGGCAATACCTCCATTATTCGGCATTTCGGTGACTTTAGGCGCAATATTTAATATTTTGAATTATCATTGGGCAGAGAATCTGCCTATCAAGAATTATCAATATTGGTCTATGTTTCTTGGTAGCCCTCAGAGAACAAAATACCATTATTCGGCATTTCGGGGACGTCGGGCTCGATTTTTAAACGAATTGAGTATCTTTTGATTATAATGTGGTGTCAAATCATCCCACAAAAAATATAGCCCTCATATTAAAGAACCGAGCTATTTTCTGTATTTTGAAGATTTTATCCGCATTTAATGGGTTATTGTAGGGTACAACATAATTATTTTCGTACTTTTTATATTTTATAAACTTTTCTAGCGGAAGTGCATGTAATTGAGAAAAAAAATTAGTTTGCCAAAATTTGTCGATGTATGCCCATCTTTCCATTACTATAAAGTAGATATTATTTGCTAATCTGGATTCCCTGAGAATAAAAAAAGCTTATTTCAAGAAAGTTTCCAATTTAGATTCAAAATTTTTACATCGCTCAAAGGCCTCACTTAAAGTTATGGCCGGCCAAATCCCGAAAAAATAAAAATACTAGAAATGGGGTCAGGTGCTAGATCACTTTTTGGTGCTAAATGATGTTAAAAAGGACTAAATCTACTAAATTGGACTTGAACGACTTTTTATGTCATTATATGCTGAGAATGATTTCGGCGCTCAACGGGCAATGACCGAAGCTATTGCTAAAGGTTCTAATTAAATATATTACATTTTTATCAATGATACCATATCCAATCAGAAATGTTTGATTTACCATTTTTTATGCTTCGAACTATTCATAACATGTAAATAGCATAGGCAATTCCAAATAAAAGTACGCAGTATTGATGATATAATTCGTAATTTCAAATAGATTATTTACATTTTATTTGAAGTTAATCAAGAATTAATGACTTATTGTAAACAAATAAAATGAATTGCCTATCAAATACATTTGTCAAAATTTAATCGGAATCATTAAAATACATTTAAAAAATACATTTGGTGTTTATTATTCGTAAACAACAACAACAACAACGTATTTAAACATTTGAAAATTTTCATATTTTCACAAACTTCGCAGAAACATTAACGTGAAAACACCTGAGGTCAAATATGGGGAAACTGCAACTAAAATTTAATAATTTAAAAGAAATCCTGATAATAATTTATATTATCGAATTGGGCCACAAGGAGGCAACAGGATTTCAAATGAAATTCACAAATTTGGAATGTGTGTCTCTGAACGAAAGTGTTTCTACCTTTGAAGAGTGTTCGCTGAAGCCAACCAACCTCGGACCAGTGGGTTTAAATGTGCATGCTAAAGTTTTACAAGTGTTTCCCAAAGTTAAGGTAACTGAGCATATTGGAAATTTATAGTAACAATTTTAATAAGAAATGCCTATGTAATTTATATTAGGTTGATGCCAGTTTATACAAAAAGTCCAATGGCTATAAACCATTCTTGTTCGATATCTCAGTGGATTTTTGTGAATTGATGGCAAAGAAGGCACAAAATGTTGTGGCGAAAATTCTACTGGATGTTGTTACAGAATATTCCAATTTGAATCACACATGTCCGTATGATGTAAGTATTTTTGGTTTTATCAATATTTATAAATAGTGGAACATGATCACAAAGACCACGTAGGAAACAAAAGGTTTTATGATTTTGACATTGTTTTCAAACACAGACGTTCAAAGCTAAAAAAGCCAATAAGTTTTTTGCTGGAAATGTTTGCAGTTGTGTTCGTTCAATTCAATATTTATTAATATTTTTCATTTGTTTCTTTTCTTACGAACTTAGCACGACATACATGTGGAGAATCTTATATTGAAAGAAGAAAAATTCAAATTCCTTCCATTGCCTTCGGGAGATTATATGATCAATTTATTTATTGGAACACATACGGACCGAATTGTGGGTCTTAAAATATACTTTACACGCAAAGATTGAGAATCAGGCATAGCATATAGTATTCAGTAATATGTATAATTATTGAAGAATATATTAACGTTGTAATAAAAGAATTTTGAAGAGTTCACGAAATGCTCGTATACACCAATGCTCAAGCATCTAATTTTTAACATGATTTTTTAATCCAAATAAATAATTTCTGAGTTGATTCAAGTAGAAATATAATTTTTTTTTTACTGGGCGGTCTTATTTTCCATTCAAGGATATTCAGAACAAGATTTGGAAACAGCTTAGAGTTAAATATCTTTATTTGGGTACGTCTTTCAAACCAATTGGTTATAATTTGATCTTCATACTAAAGCGTATAAATATCGTCAACCTTTTTTATAGCTATCATATAACGGTACAATCCCATTTTCCCAACGAAGTTACTTACAGGTTCTTGGAGAGTGAAAAACATTTTTGCAAAAAATGTGTCAGTCGGTTTTGCCCACAGATACATATCCTTAGCCTATGGTTTGCGGATGTCTTCGGAATTACACACAGGTTTTATTATTCGCATTGAACTAAGTTTGCGCACCAGCCGGCCAGACAGACATTTGTAAATCGACTCCAATTCAACCATGGAAACTGTTGACCTTGTTTCCATGTATAAAAAGGTTCGTTCTCTGCGTTATCTTTTAGTAAGTCATTTCATATGGCGGCTTCTCATTTGTTCTCTGAGAATTTTTTCGTTGCACACCTCTAGTATAAACATTCAATATAGTCCGGGTTTGGACATATTCACCTTTTTTAAAAGTTATCTAACCGCAAGTGCAACTTCGGTACATGTTCAAGTTTTGTCACAGTACCAATATCGGTAATGCCACCGATTCGGTATTTTAAAGGTCCTAAACAAATTAGCATGGCGAATTTTTTGAGGCATAAGTCCATATATAAAGGTACCGTTGAATTTGAAAATTTTAACTGCATACTCCGACCAAAGGGTCTGTAGTTTGTTATTCCGGGTTCTTGGAGATTGAACAACCATTTTGTAGATTTTTTTAAGGTCGAACTTTTAAATTATCCCCACACAAAGGTCCCTCCCCATATTCGATTCTTTTAAGGTTTTAGTAGCAGTTTGATACTGCAATGGCTCTAATTTGACTTCCCGGGCTCTTGGAGGTTGGAAATACATTTTTACAGAAATTATTTAATACAGGCAGGGATGGTCCGTGTACGAATTTTTAGGTTTTCGACTGTCAAAAAGGTGTAAACGTCGAAAACGTCATATACTTGTATAAAATGTAATAAATGTAGTAAACGTCATTTATATCAATATTATCAGCATATACAGTTATTTTCAAGAATATATATTATTTTTACTTGTATCTGACTATTCCTTACTAGAACTAATAAATATTTCTATTTTTTTTTTTTTGAGAAAAAAATTTTTAAATCTTATATGGATTTGAGTGAAGCATGCGTAATTTCCAAATTAATCAATGGAAATATCTATTTTGTCAAAAACCTAATGGATTTGGGTAGGTTTCCGACGTTTCTGACGTATGTATTATACGTCGGAAATGTATGTCATTTACGTCACTGTTTCTGACAGGCCATCTCTGAATACAGGTCCATGTTTGGACATAGCCCCAGATATATAGGCTCCACCTCATGTTCGGTATTTTGAAGGTATTATCCGCATTTACCTCCAAAGTAGCTATAATTTGTAATTAAAGGTTCGTGGAGGATAAAAAATATATCTATGCCCAAAATACAGAAGGAAAAATGCACCATAGATCAAAGGACATATGGCATGATAATTTGTTGCTGGTGACCGTATTATACATGCAGAAATTTAAAAAAAATTCATACATTGGTTTCAAATCAAGATATGAAGTTGTCTCTTCACGTATAATTGTCGCTAGCAAAAAATTATTATGCCATATCTCCTAACTTTGATCCATGGTGTATTTTTCCTTCTGGGGTTTTCATGTATTCACCAAGGTCTTTCATTCCAATAGGAATTTTCCACACAGTTTTATCTGTCTTTTCGAATTAGGTCCCTGAAATGCAAATGATCCGAGATTCTATAGAAAAAACATCTTGCCTGATGAGGTCCATTTCCAACTCGGTGTGTAACTCTATAACTCAGGGCTAATAAAAAGTCAAGAATTGTTGTTTAAAAGCCTTTTCATCCTCAAAGTGTAATTTTTGGTGACGTTTATGATCCGGGGTGTTCATTGGACCTTACTTTTTTTCATTATTAATCTGGACAACGTTTAATTATTATAAGACGACGCTAGATGATGTTAAACGTTACGGGAAAAGCTTCCGGATTGTTTGATCCTTCACAAAGGTAATCACAATTGGCCATTGAAATTATGTTTTTTAACGCCCTGCGATTTCATCCTTTGGGGCCACGCGAATTTCATTATCACAAAGATACAATAAGTGGAGCTATCGTGAACGTAGGACAGCCAATTTTCGAAATTTCCAAAAAATCTTCGATGACAGAATTCAAATTACAGCCCGAACGAAATTATTACCGATACGGTCATTCGATTAATTTGCATAATTTACATAATCTGCTGATATGTTTTGTTAGTTAAATTATATTATTATAGATAGAGATCTTATTAGACTCGTGATTTTCCGTTCTTAATTACATAAATTATTAAATACTGATGAGTTTCATTTATTTAGTTGTAATTCCAACGCCGAGCAACGACACAACTATGAATTCGTATACAAATTCGGTTCTATTCTTAATATATATTTTAATAACATACCAAAATGTTATCGACGGTGTTGATGTAAAGTTGACAAATTTACAATGTAAATCCTTAAATGAAAGCGTTGTCAAATTTAGTGAGTGTCGTTTGAAGTTCATACGACGTGGTGTGGTTGGTATGAATATCAGTGTTAACGTTTTGCAGCCATTACCGGATATTTTTGTAAGTTTTTGAGATAAAATAAAGATCAAGAATTAAAAAACTAAGGAATTTTTATTTAAATGTGTTTTTAGATGGAAATGGGTTTCTTCAAGCGTGCCAATGGTTATAAACCATTTTTCTACAATCAAACCGTGGATCTTTGTAAACTGCTTAGCAATGCGAAATATAATGTCGTCGCAAAAATATTACTTGATATTATGTCGGGATATACGAATTTGAATCACAGTTGTCCATATAATGTAAGTTACAATATCCATTGATTTGGTGATTAAATAATTTTAATATTTTTATTTTATATTTCTTTAAGCATGACATAATTGTAAGAAACCTAAAACTGAGCATATTGGAAATTTATAGTAACAATTTTAATAAGAAATGCCTATGTAATTTATATTAGGTTGATGCCAGTTTATACAAAAAGTCCAATGGCTATAAACCATTCTTGTTCGATATCTCAGTGGATTTTTGTGAATTGATGGCAAAGAAGGCACAAAATGTTGTGGCGAAAATTCTACTGGATGTTGTTACAGAATATTCCAATTTGAATCACACATGTCCGTATGATGTAAGTATTTTTGGTTTTATCAATATTTATAAATAGTGGAACATGATCACAAAGACCACGTAGGAAACAAAAGGTTTTATGATTTTGACATTGTTTTCAAACACAGACGTTCAAAGCTAAAAAAGCCAATAAGTTTTTTGCTGGAAATGTTTGCAGTTGTGTTCGTTCAATTCAATATTTATTAATATTTTTCATTTGTTTCTTTTCTTACGAACTTAGCACGACATACATGTGGAGAATCTTATATTGAAAGAAGAAAAATTCAAATTCCTTCCATTGCCTT
The DNA here is from genome assembly GCF_032173495.1 of Musca vetustissima. Taxonomy (NCBI): domain Eukaryota; kingdom Metazoa; phylum Arthropoda; class Insecta; order Diptera; family Muscidae; genus Musca; species Musca vetustissima. Next base: position 415,528 of record NW_026886292.1, read on the forward strand.
CGGGAGATTATATGATCAATTTATTTATTGGAACACATACGGACCGAATTGTGGGTCTTAAAATATACTTTACACGCAAAGATTGAGAATCAGGCATAGCATATAGTATTCAGTAATATGTATAATTATTGAAGAATATATTAACGTTGTAATAAAAGAATTTTGAAGAGTTCACGAAATGCTCGTATACACCAATGCTCAAGCATCTAATTTTTAACATGATTTTTTAATCCAAATAAATAATTTCTGAGTTGATTCAAGTAGAAATATAATTTTTTTTTTACTGGGCGGTCTTATTTTCCATTCAAGGATATTCAGAACAAGATTTGGAAACAGCTTAGAGTTAAATATCTTTATTTGGGTACGTCTTTCAAACCAATTGGTTATAATTTGATCTTCATACTAAAGCGTATAAATATCGTCAACCTTTTTTATAGCTATCATATAACGGTACAATCCCATTTTCCCAACGAAGTTACTTACAGGTTCTTGGAGAGTGAAAAACATTTTTGCAAAAAATGTGTCAGTCGGTTTTGCCCACAGATACATATCCTTAGCCTATGGTTTGCGGATGTCTTCGGAATTACACACAGGTTTTATTATTCGCATTGAACTAAGTTTGCGCACCAGCCGGCCAGACAGACATTTGTAAATCGACTCCAATTCAACCATGGAAACTGTTGACCTTGTTTCCATGTATAAAAAGGTTCGTTCTCTGCGTTATCTTTTAGTAAGTCATTTCATATGGCGGCTTCTCATTTGTTCTCTGAGAATTTTTTCGTTGCACACCTCTAGTATAAACATTCAATATAGTCCGGGTTTGGACATATTCACCTTTTTTAAAAGTTATCTAACCGCAAGTGCAACTTCGGTACATGTTCAAGTTTTGTCACAGTACCAATATCGGTAATGCCACCGATTCGGTATTTTAAAGGTCCTAAACAAATTAGCATGGCGAATTTTTTGAGGCATAAGTCCATATATAAAGGTACCGTTGAATTTGAAAATTTTAACTGCATACTCCGACCAAAGGGTCTGTAGTTTGTTATTCCGGGTTCTTGGAGATTGAACAACCATTTTGTAGATTTTTTTAAGGTCGAACTTTTAAATTATCCCCACACAAAGGTCCCTCCCCATATTCGATTCTTTTAAGGTTTTAGTAGCAGTTTGATACTGCAATGGCTCTAATTTGACTTCCCGGGCTCTTGGAGGTTGGAAATACATTTTTACAGAAATTATTTAATACAGGCAGGGATGGTCCGTGTACGAATTTTTAGGTTTTCGACTGTCAAAAAGGTGTAAACGTCGAAAACGTCATATACTTGTATAAAATGTAATAAATGTAGTAAACGTCATTTATATCAATATTATCAGCATATACAGTTATTTTCAAGAATATATATTATTTTTACTTGTATCTGACTATTCCTTACTAGAACTAATAAATATTTCTATTTTTTTTTTTTTTTGAGAAAAAAATTTTTAAATCTTATATGGATTTGAGTGAAGCATGCGTAATTTCCAAATTAATCAATGGAAATATCTATTTTGTCAAAAACCTAATGGATTTGGGTAGGTTTCCGACGTTTCTGACGTATGTATTATACGTCGGAAATGTATGTCATTTACGTCACTGTTTCTGACAGGCCATCTCTGAATACAGGTCCATGTTTGGACATAGCCCCAGATATATAGGCTCCACCTCATGTTCGGTATTTTGAAGGTATTATCCGCATTTACCTCCAAAGTAGCTATAATTTGTAATTAAAGGTTCGTGGAGGATAAAAAATATATCTATGCCCAAAATACAGAAGGAAAAATGCACCATAGATCAAAGGACATATGGCATGATAATTTGTTGCTGGTGACCGTATTATACATGCAGAAATTTAAAAAAAATTCATACATTGGTTTCAAATCAAGATATGAAGTTGTCTCTTCACGTATAATTGTCGCTAGCAAAAAATTATTATGCCATATCTCCTAACTTTGATCCATGGTGTATTTTTCCTTCTGGGGTTTTCATGTATTCACCAAGGTCTTTCATTCCAATAGGAATTTTCCACACAGTTTTATCTGTCTTTTCGAATTAGGTCCCTGAAATGCAAATGATCCGAGATTCTATAGAAAAAACATCTTGCCTGATGAGGTCCATTTCCAACTCGGTGTGTAACTCTATAACTCAGGGCTAATAAAAAGTCAAGAATTGTTGTTTAAAAGCCTTTTCATCCTCAAAGTGTAATTTTTGGTGACGTTTATGATCCGGGGTGTTCATTGGACCTTACTTTTTTTCATTATTAATCTGGACAACGTTTAATTATTATAAGACGACGCTAGATGATGTTAAACGTTACGGGAAAAGCTTCCGGATTGTTTGATCCTTCACAAAGGTAATCACAATTGGCCATTGAAATTATGTTTTTTAACGCCCTGCGATTTCATCCTTTGGGGCCACGCGAATTTCATTATCACAAAGATACAATAAGTGGAGCTATCGTGAACGTAGGACAGCCAATTTTCGAAATTTCCAAAAAATCTTCGATGACAGAATTCAAATTACAGCCCGAACGAAATTATTACCGATACGGTCATTCGATTAATTTGCATAATTTACATAATCTGCTGATATGTTTTGTTAGTTAAATTATATTATTATAGATAGAGATCTTATTAGACTCGTGATTTTCCGTTCTTAATTACATAAATTATTAAATACTGATGAGTTTCATTTATTTAGTTGTAATTCCAACGCCGAGCAACGACACAACTATGAATTCGTATACAAATTCGGTTCTATTCTTAATATATATTTTAATAACATACCAAAATGTTATCGACGGTGTTGATGTAAAGTTGACAAATTTACAATGTAAATCCTTAAATGAAAGCGTTGTCAAATTTAGTGAGTGTCGTTTGAAGTTCATACGACGTGGTGTGGTTGGTATGAATATCAGTGTTAACGTTTTGCAGCCATTACCGGATATTTTTGTAAGTTTTTGAGATAAAATAAAGATCAAGAATTAAAAAACTAAGGAATTTTTATTTAAATGTGTTTTTAGATGGAAATGGGTTTCTTCAAGCGTGCCAATGGTTATAAACCATTTTTCTACAATCAAACCGTGGATCTTTGTAAACTGCTTAGCAATGCGAAATATAATGTCGTCGCAAAAATATTACTTGATATTATGTCGGGATATACGAATTTGAATCACAGTTGTCCATATAATGTAAGTTACAATATCCATTGATTTGGTGATTAAATAATTTTAATATTTTTATTTTATATTTCTTTAAGCATGACATAATTGTAAGAAACCTAATTCTGACTGAATCTCATTTCAAAATACTCCCCTTGCCAACGGGAGAATATATGCAGCAGCTGTTGATGGGTACACATGGCAAGAGAAATGTTCAAATCAAAATCTATTTTTCACTCAAAGAATAAATTAAAGGAAATTAAACAAAAAACAATAGTTTTAGGTTCCTGAAGCGTTTCACTTCACAGAATGAACTAGGTCGTTCATTTGGTCCCATAGTTCAATTAGTTCAATCGTTCATTGGTATAGTTCATTAGTACATTCATATCGTTCTTCTTCGTCTTGGTCTTTAAAAGATACATAAAAAACGTTACTGTCGTTTCCTCCAACATTTAATTTGTGCTTCTATTATGGAATATTACTCTTAAATATCACTCTTAAAAGAGAAAGACAACTATTATTGCATGAATTGATGAGACTGAAAATTAAAAATATATGAGCTTGTGGAACTAAATGAACAATTGTGGCAGAAGGAACTAGGAAAAAGCGAGCAACCAGGAACTACTGTAACAAAAGAAACTATAGGAAAGACCGGGTATAGTACCGATCGTTCCTTTTGCAGAATAGTTCCAATGATCTAGTTCGTTCCGGAACGTCCCAACTGTATAATTTGATATTTAAAGATCTAAGTGTTTCAAAAATTTGACGTGTTTTATAAAAAATTCAAATCGACAAAACTTATATACTTCTTTATCTCATAGATTAAGTTTAATAAAATTAATATAATAACTCACTCTGGCACATAATATTTAAATTTTAAAGCCACTTACCTGAAAAGAAAGAAAAAAATAAAAAAGTAATTAATTATTTTGCCCAAAATTACAAATTATATGTTTAATTGTTTAAAGAGTTTAGAAAATGTTTCCGATTTTCAATTTCCTAAAAATTTAACCTTAACATTCAAAGAAAAATTGATCATCGACCTCATAGATAATACGAAAAATTGAAAACAGCATGAGCCCGCCGACAGGTTCAGGAATTAAACAAACATTTTGTCTTCCAAATAATATGAAGATTACATTGATATGAATGATTTTGAAATAATCCCTAGATGACAACATTTGAAAAAGGTAAGCGGAACACTTTTTTCCGACATATTTACATCGTCATTGGGTACACTAATAAAAAATAAAGTGTACAATAACAATACGATTTCTGATCATCAAAAAACCGATATTTTAAAGTTATTCGAAATCATTAATTTTTTCACAATAACTGCCCTGTTCCCTTCGCAGTAATTCACTCAGAATTAATACATTTATGCCTGCGTTTTTTCCAATCCTCTGAAACATGAATTTTGAATTTTTGGGAAGATTAAAAAGTCAGCAAGGGTCAAGTGCGGTGAATGCGGTATTTGAGCCGTGAATCAGATTTGTTTTTGATCAAATATTTACGCACAATCATCGATGTGTGACTCTTCATCTCACAAATCATTGTGCAAAATCCATGATTGATTTTGTCAAATTGATATCTGTCAAAATGACGGATATTACCAATTTATATGACAGACATGTGAACTAACCATGAGCTGAAAATTACGTAAATAACAATGTTTTATGAATTTGTGGGTAGGTTAGACAGCTACTACATATATTAAGGACCTAATAATGAAAATAAGAATATTTTGTTACAAATTTATGTACTCAAAAACCAACTGTCTAAGCTATTTTTCCAATTCTACATTGTGGTCAGTAAAAAAGATGCTAGATTGAATCGAACAAAGGAAGATGAATAATTGCCATGGTGCAGAATGATTCGTCTTCGTGTCTTTGAACTTCTCTGAAGACAAGCAGGGGAATTGTGGTGTACCACTCAGAATTTACCGTCACAAGTTAATAAACGTTTGTTTAGAAGTGCATATTCGCCGGCGCAACTCGATCTATTGCATATGACGATGTTAGAAAAATCATCTCAAGAATTTACACTAACCGACACCTATTTTTTACGATTTCGGGCGGTATCCATAGAGATCAAACATTTTCGTAAGGCCAGATGTTCATTCAATATCGAATGTATGCTGGTGAATGAAATTTCCAAGTATGCCTCTATATCAGGGTATGCCATATGACGATCTGGCATTATCAGTTTACGCAAAGCATCAATGTTTTGCAACAGCTCGTTGTATTCACTGTAGACCCCATAAATAGATTCTTCTACGACTCGAAAGAGAAAAAAACTGACTTAAAACTTATTCAAATCATCATCGCTCTTACAGGCAAATTCAAATAAATACAAATTATTTTTATAGCTGAGCACGGTTAGGGTTCGAATCTAAGTTCCTAGAGCAACACAAATGATGTCAGACCAGACTTAGCGTTCTGATCCATCAATTCACTTCCGAAAAGGTTGCGCAAAAAACATGAGTATACCATGGCAGCTATTGTAGATGTTGTGCGAATTAATTATCCATTGCTACAACAAACATTTGCTTTGAAAAGGACTGTTTCTCGAGTAAAGACAAATGTCAAACCTTGACAAATTTCAATTTAATTCGCAGATGCAATTTCGCATCAACTGTGACATAAAATACAATAAAAGTTATCAACATACCACCTTTGTAAAGCCAAATAGCCCAAAATGACTGATGAGCCGCTTAACCAACGGCGAAACGCGTCACATAATGGTGGATACGTAAATTCTTTCCCTAGCTTTCCTTATCAAATTGCAAAAATTCGATCACGAAGGTCGAGTCGATAGAGAAAAAAACTGACTTAAAAAACTCATACTAATGATCATCGCCCTGACAAGCAAAATTCAAATAAACAAAAAATATTGTTGATCTAAATAAAATTCTTTGTTGATGTAGCCATGTCACGATAGAGCTCACAGTATCTATGATAGAACTTTAAAATTTGGCACAAACATTGCTACTATTCCTAGGAAGTTTGGTTTTGAACATGGGCTATATCAGAACAAGTTTTGGTATGGCCCCAATTAATCTTCTCGAGAAAAAGATCTCCATGCCATAGCTCTCATGTAAATAGTCCCACTCGATTCAAGGGAATCAACCTTAACATTTCTCAACTCAACTTGCACAAACATTGCTACTACTCCTATGAACATGGGCTATATCAGAACAAGTTTTGGTATGGCCCCAATTAATATGCGGTATTTTTTGGATTATCATTGCGTAGAAGATTCGGAATGTGCCCTATATAACAGTTTCCTTATTATTCGGCATTTTGGGCACGATTTACGATTGGGTGTCAAATCTTCTCGAGAAAAAAATTCACCATGCCATAGCTCTCATGTAAATAGTCCCACTCGCTTCAAGGGAATTAACCTCAACATTCCTCAACTCAACTTTCGTCAACAGGTCATAACTGGTGATAAATGGGATTGGGGCTAATGTTTCTCACAATTTTCAGGGATTTCTGGGACATAGTACGTCATAAATTTTCGCTAGGACATTTTGTAGAAACAACCGAATTTGTGAGAGAACAAAATGGACCATCATAACGCCTATACATTATTTATTTTGCTTAAAAGACATGACGTAGTTAGGTCCCCTTGAAATGTTAAAGGATTTACACAATCATCTGCCCACACTCTAAAGCGTTTTTTAATAAAGTTTGTAGTAGCCACCACCCCATGTGCCACATTAAACAGGAAAAAGCTGTTGATAACATTTATAGGTTCATGACATCCAATGAACTCTGTGCATTTTGAGAGCAAATGATTGAATTTTTTCATAGCCGCTAACAAAATCTAAACTATTTGAAAATGTTAAATACGTGAGTGTCTGTTTTTATTACTTTTTATCTCGCGAACAAACAATGCAATGTCGCACTTTTCGAACAAATTCCATCATTTAGAAAAAATAATCCGGGCAGGCCAATTCGTACACTCCTTTCCTGTATAGTGCGTGTCGTGGTATTTAAGATAAACACGTTCCACTGTATCACCACAACATTTTTTTTACTGTCACTGTCACGCCAAAAAATGCCACATAAAACAACACACTTTTTGCACGAATTTTCTTCATTCATTAGCACTACGACGGCAATATCACACACAAAAGAACATTCCCCGAAAAATAATTGAGAAAATACCGTGAAAATTATAAACGGTCAAACAACATGCTTTTGTTATCTTTTCATTATCGAGTGACAGTGATGGTCGTCAGGTCAACACTTTTTCCATTTTGTTGCTGTTATGAAAATATTGCTAATTTTTGCATAATGGCACTACATTTCATTTATTTATCACAGAAAATACTAATTTCTTCTTTTGTAGAAAATATTTTATATATTTGTTATATGTATTTTTTCTTTAGCACAAAACACCACCGCCCTAAAGTAGAGAAAAATAATCTAAAAAGCCCCAAGTAGAAGAAGAAGACGCCGACTACAGGCGAGGCGAACGAACGAAAACACGGCGAATGGTAAATGATGAAAAAGATACCAGAACTTACTGTTCTTGTCGACAAATGTTGCCCATTTAAAATGAGCGAAATTTTCTTACTCATTTTCCCCACAAAACTCCATGGAAAATGTGGTGGCACGCGTTTTGAGCAGAGACAGCTACAGCCAGAACACCAACAACAACAGTAACTACAGAGCTGCTGCTTGCCTGCTGACAGTCGGTCTGTTATTCGATGTATTTGCCTGGCATGCTTTTTGCAAAACTCTTCTCTTTTTCAATACAAAACTCCCGAACTCTCACACAAACGAACACACACACTGCCATCCATCCCCCTCGACTCGACACAACACAATTTCCTGGAGTGAAGTGGTGATATATTCAGCCATCCCCACAACCGACCCTACCACCGACCAGATAACATCCCTTTACAAAAATCTCCTCTCATTTCAATTGGTAGGGTGGTGATAGTGGAGTTCTCTTTCTTTCGATTCCGATTTTTTTTACAATTGGAACAAATCCGACAGGCCGACTGGCAGGCAGGCAATCAGACAAACACAACCAATGATAATGTATACGGAGGGGGGATAGAATCATCATCATGGAACGTATGGAGGGGCGACTATGGAATAGATAAACAGAATCGAATTTGTGTGTTGGTGGCGGCAAAAGTAAAACTGCCAGCCTGCCGGCCTGCGCAACAAAAAATTAATTTAAAAAGTTTAGTTTTATGTCACTGGAGAATCAACAAGAACGATATCCATCCATTCGAACGAGACGACATTACACCGAGTGTTATCACGCACACCTTGTTTGCTCGTAAATAAACTAACTACCTCTCCCATTTGCCTCCATCCCTATTCCCCAAGGATTAATGAATGGATATATGATGGTGGGTATTTTTTTCTTTATTTAATAAAACAATAAAAATTGGAGCAAATGTTTGGTTACACTCAAAGAAAAATGTTTGGTGAAAAGCCATTTAAAAAATCGATATTATAAAAGGTTTGTTTTTTAAGTAAAAATTGAACAGGTTATGTAAATGATATATTTCGTAGATAGAATTAGCTTATATTGGATAAATCGACACTTGACGAGGCAACAATTTTGCCAATGACATCTGAAATTTCTATAAGAAAGTTTGACATTTTGACATCCTGTGTTGTGTTGTTTGGAGCGCCATGAAAATTCAATTTGCCAAAAAATAAAATAGAATTAACTTGTCAATTTTTTAGTCCGATAATATAAAATATTTTAGCATAAACCATCTCTTTATGGTTTGACCTACCACCATGTGTTACGTTGTTTACAGTGGAAAACAATCAAAAATAAAAAAAGATAAAAAAACTGACTTTAAAATCACTCAAATGATCACAGGCAAAACTATCTAGGATTCGAACCTAGTTTACCAGAACAACGCAGAAATTTCCAGAACACGTTCTGCTTCGCGGCTTTGCCTATTTAGTGTAGTCATTCTCCTTTGGGCGGCGCTATCTCCTGTCATTCCTATCTTGTGTTATACTCATGAGTTGATGTCAAGATTGGTTATTAGAATATCAGGCGATTCGGAACAGGATAATTCACCTGCTGTAGCCTGTCCTAGGTGATGGAGCTGTCATATTTCGTTCCCTAGAACACCTCCATGAATTGTTGGGCAGTTGTCGGGACTTTGTCTATTTTGTGTAGCCATTCTCATCTGTGTGGCGCTATCTCCCGCCATTCATATCTTGTGTTATCCTCATGAGTTGATGCCATGGTTGGTTATTAGAATATCAGGGGACTCGAAGAGGCTTAGCTCATTTCACAAATATTCGAAAACCACTTTGAAAGAAATTTCCCTCTACATTAGAAATTGAAACCTGGAGCCGTCGGTGCACTATGCCAACTCGAAAGAGTTTTAAAAAATCATTAAAAAACCGAAGCATTGCATAAAAGCATCACAATTCAGTGAAAATGAAGGCAACATTCATAAAATTGTTTTCTAATAGCTGACCATATCCCCGGCGAAATTTTTCTGTTCATAGACCTTAATGAATATAAGAAAAGAAAATTTCGTCAATCAAGAGACCATCACTTAAGCTCAGACTTAATTTGAAGCAAATGTCAAATTCACCTACAAAAATCATCATATTTTTTATGCATTTCTCCCTCCAATTGATAGAAATGATACAGACATGTTATTATTGAGATCAGACCCTTAAAATAGTCTCACAGATAACATTACAACGGTTCAACCTTTAAAATTTTTCTCTCAGTGTAATCTATGTAATATTGGTATGTATGAGATGTCGTAATATATTCTGTTCGCACTTTTTTACGAGTGGTGAAAAACATATTCCACACAACAACATTATGTTGTGATGGCCATGCTGATGATGGTGATTACTTTGCACGGCAACAACACCACCACCCCCTCAAAAACAAAAATAAAAGACTCCAACATGAGAAAATGCCAACATCCTTAAGAGGGTGGAGCAGGCAGACAGACTGGCCGAACGACCGACCTCACCCAATGTTACTGTGAGTGGGTCATAATAACAGAACTTAAAACGAAAAGCAAATATCACTACTAACCTCACTCCTTCGCTGCCGCCTACCACACTTCAAATTCCTCTCCCTCCCTCCTTCGACATATCCTCCATTCTACACACATCATTTAGTGGCAGAGAAACAGAACCAGAAATTAACAATGCTTGAGTGACAAAATGTAAACAATGAAATGAAGAGGCGAAAATGAAGAAGAAGAATAATAAATGTCAAAAAACAAGTTTGAAGTGTCTAAAGCGAATTTGTGTTGTGTGTAGCACCATTAAAGTTTTATTAAGGATGAATACTAAGGAAAACAAAAACAAATTAGCATTAGATTTTTTTGGGGTAATTTAAACGAAATTGAAGGTAAAAATACGGACGATAACAATGATGATTACAGGATTCAAATGTCAAAGGACAAGTATTTTAAGGAGGAAGAAATCTCGACGCTGTCAATGAGTACATGTTTGTCGCGCGTCGGAGGCTTAAAAAATCAGCATCTGATTAATGATTGATATTCTGCGTGTTCTTTTTGCACAAAATGAAGATTGAATACCGGAAAATTAATTCATGGTGTTAATCCCATGAATGAGGTATGTAACCTAACGAGTAAGGAAATTTCCATATTACTTGAAAATGATTTTTGTTGGGACAGGGCATGTGTTCCCAATTTAACACTGGATACAAAAGGTCTTAATTTCAAATGAGTTTAACAAAAATTTAGCAAGCTAAACTGAGAGTATAAATAAATTATGATGAACGGATATCGATGTGAAGGATATTAATAATCTTGTGAAAATGAAACTATGAAAATTGGAGATTTGTCTAAACAAATATCACATTTTCTGCCAGGAGATTTCTTTCACTTTGGTACAACATTTTGATTAATAACTTGGAAATATCAAGATATTCATTTCTGTCAAGACCTCATAATTTTTTGCATAGGCGTAAAAAAAAATTAATTAACATTTTCATAATTTCATTCATAATTACTTTTTTTCAGTATTGTACATGTACCTCGCTTTCAATGCAAGTAAAAATTCTTATAATCATGAGAAAGACACTATTTTTCCAAAAATGTAAACATTTCATTAATATTACAACAATTTCCCTACTTTGCTCTACTATACCACTATTTGCGCTCATTTTTCCTCTCTATGTATGTATTCCTCTCAAGAAATAAAAAACATCACACAACCACCATTCATTGTTCGACTGTTTTGTTTTTTGTATCGTTTTCCGCATGTCCCCATACTTGGGTTTCATATTTTTGCAAACTTTTATTTGAGCACTGTTTCTGTTTCTAACAACCGCCGACTTTCCACTCACTCGATTGTGACTAGATTTACATTCCATTGTTTCTTTGTTTAAAATACTCTAACCGACCTCTCCATTACAAAATTCGCATATGAATTTTCCAAATTGTTTCGATATACATGCTAAATACTATATATCAAATAAGTGTTGATACGAAGAACAAGTCGAACCGAAAGTTTCAACATAGTAGTATATGCTCAACCTAATGCTACAGAATATGAACTTTTTAGTAAAAAAGAAGAAATGAAACAAGACATGAAGAAAACATCAAATCAAATAGAAACAATAAAACCACAAATTCTGTGCCATAGAGACCGGCCGACACCACCAAACACACACTCCAAAGTTGTTTTTTCACTCTCTCTCTCTCTCTCTGACAAGAAACCAGTATTTAAAATTTTATGAATTGCATACATAAAATGCAGAAATCCCGACATTGACAACACTTTTTGAATACTATTCATGTATTACTATTCAAGGTATCTAATATGGGAAACTTTTTTCTCCAGAGGATAAGGCTTCCACTAAGCAGTTTCATCTTCCGCGATTAGTCTTTGTTTTAGTTTCGTTAATAGTTTCATGGATTTTATTCCACCATCTACTATGGTTTTATGCAAGTAAGTAGTTGATCGGTCGGTGGAACTGCCATCTATCGTTGCCTATAAATAATTTCGCTTTGAATTTTTGAATTAGGTGGTCAGTCAGGGTCCTTGCATTTCATTTAGAGGGGGATGTGAAAAAGAACGCTGAAGTAATATTTAATGTGTTTTTACAAATATTTAAAAAAACGATAATTTTTTTAACAGTTCGTTTATCAAAAACAGCGCGTAACATTTTTGGACTGGTCAACCACCATATGATCAAAATAAAAATAGGCCTGGAAGATTTCCAATAGTCCTTTTAATAATGACCTTGGAGCTCGATGTTGACAAGATCCATGCTCCACTTGTTTATGGGCGTCATCAAAAATTTCACGAATTCATGAATCAACTTTTTCACATTGCTCTTTTGTCGTACACATAGGAGGTTGTTTCTATCAATTCTATCAATTTTTTTTCAAATTTATTGAAACATATGTTTTTTTTTATTGGAACATATTGAACACACTTGGAGCGCACTTTCCACGATTTCACATTTTGCACATTCATTAATCATCTTTTTCGGAACATGTTGCGAATATACGAATTATTTTATTCTGTGTAATTATAAAATGTACCCAAGACTATCAAAGTACTAGCATGGGAAACCTTTATCTCCGGTTACTCCTCTTGGGAGAATAAAGCTTTCAAATTTATTGTTTTTATCAAAAAATTCGGTGGAACTGCCATCTATTTTTTAAATAATTTCTATTTAAATTCATTGTTCGAGGCACTGTGAACAACACAACACATTGTGGTACGTGTACCGCGTACATTTATGCTAAAAAAAATGTCTAACTTTTCATCAAACGTGGCGTAGTGGTTAGACCTGAAATCTTTGAGGAAACTTCCATCCATTTTTTTTAGCAAATCAATACACTGTGAACAACACAACACATGGTGTTACGTCAAACTGTACTCGCACAAATTTAAAGTCAATTTTACTTGGTAACCAATACACCAACAAAAAAATCCTTTGTGTAACACTAATGTGAGAATGTAAGAAGCACACAAACATACCAAAGGATTCTAAGCAAATTGCAACAGTTTACAATTGGGAAAACCCATTCACACAAAAATTTCCTTTTATGAATCAGCAGAAAAAACAATTGCATGCAATAAAAAAAGAGTAACAAATTTCTCTGAAAAAAACTAAAACTAAACAAAAATTGTGCACAAAGAAATGAAACAAAAAAAAAACAACAAATATGAATGCATACATGAAGCGGTGGAAGGAAGGAAGTACATACGAGTACTCAAAAACAAAAAGGAAAAAATGGAAAAGGCACGAAATATTCAACAAATACGTAGTATGTGTACGACGACAACATGAACGTCCTTGAACTAAAAACGCACAACCTCTTCATATATGCTATTTTATTTGATGATGCTCTAGAACAAAACTATTACTAGCAAATACCGACCACCTACCTCCAAGGTACCGCTACTTTTTTCGATTGTATAGAAAACAATACACCATACCATCAGTATTCCCAAAACACTAAGTAATCGTTAGAGCGGCACCAAAAGCAAACAAATGGGTAAGCATTTTAAGAGCTCTTAGAAAATTAATGACACATTTCTAACGGTAACAACATTTAAATTGAAAATATGTTATTTATAATAAAATTCAAGAATTTGAATGGTAGACGTTGGCGATAATCCACACCAACAGTCCTGATATTCATTCTTCGGCAAAAATCGCATTTTACACAGATTAGGGATAGTGTGTCGTTATTTTGAGGTAAACCTAACAACTTTTGATGGTTTGACGTACTACCATGTGTTGTATCGTTTACAGTGGCAACAAAAAATTAACATAACATTTTTGTGCAATCCTTTTTCACAACATTCGAAGTGGATTACTACAACAAGAGTGCATCAATGAACTTTAATATTTGTATGGCGATGAAACACCATCATACAACACTCTGAAAACTGTGAATGCAATCGTAGTCGACAAATAAATAAAATCGACACAGGTGACAAACCACTGATCTACACAGAAAATAATTCATATATTATATGAATGTCGGGATTTCTGCAATTTTTGAATGCAATTCATAAATCTTTAAATATCGTCGTGAAAAATCAACTTTGGAATTTCGAGTTTCTAATTTAATTTTTTATTTTGATGTTATGTTTTCTTCTTCATTATGTTTTGGCTCATTTTTTCTTATTTATTTACATGTTCATGTTATGCGTCGTTAGAGCAATCATATAGAATGTTAAGCATTCGGTTGGGATTGTTGTTCGTATCAACAATTGTTTGATATATTGCATTTATCATTTATATCGAAATAATTTGGAAAATACATATGCGAATTTTGTAACACCAATGCAGAGGTCGATATAAACAACGGAATGCAAAACTAGTCACAATCGAGTGAGTGGAAAGTAGGCGGTTTGTGAAACAGAAAAAGTAGTCAAATAAATAGTTGCAAAAACTACCAAGTAAGGAGAGAGGCGGAGAAGGATACCAAAACAAAGGATAGCGACAGAAAAGTAAGTGTAATGTAGAGCGAAGTTATTAATGATAACAATATTGGCTTTCTCATGATTATAAAATTATTTACTTGTGTTCCAAGCAAGGCGAATTTTCAATATGGAAAAGTTAACTATGAATGAAATTATGAATATATTAGGTTAGGTTGAAAGGAGGGGTGGATAATACCACCACATGTCCAACATGGGAAGGCCATACACATAAGTAAATTGAGGCCGGTTGTACGCTCTAGAAAGTCAGAATTAGTTAAAGTTTAGATTAAAACATTTTGGGTTTGATCCCCCTATGAATTTAGGAATTCATTGACATTTTTTATGCCTATGAGCCCGAAAAAAACCATCAATCTATCGCGTGGGTCTTGAAAGTCGAGCCCGAAGGTTGTTCGTGGAGAAGCATTTCGAAGCCTATTGCTGCTGGCTCTATGGCAAAAAAAGGCAGCTATTCTGCTTCAGCAACGTAGGATATCAATTCTAAGTGGTACAACATAATTTATTTGCCTGGAGTCTTCGAAACAAATAATAAATAAGAAAAGGCAAAAACGTGGATCAAAAATAAGTCATTTTGTATTCAACGATTTTCGTCAAACCCCAAACCCCATTTTTGATTCGACAATTGGTTTGAGCACATGAATAGTGGTTGTAGTTGTTGGAGAATACTTCTATAGCACTATGGGACAAAATGGAACTCATGATCTGGCAATGGAAAAATCCTTTTGGGAATGAAATAAATGATAAATATTTTTGTTGCTGCTATTGCAGGCTTTTTTGAGATCACATTTTTTGAGTTATGGTGTGATAAAATTTTTGTTGCTGCTATTGCAGCAAATATTGCAAATATTTTACAACAATACAATAAATCGTGAGAATTTTAGACCATGGAGGCCATACAACGAGAGATATTAGTTCTTCACCAGGCTGAACTAGGAAAATATCAAGGAAATACTCAATATAACTCGATCTGCTGTCCATAAAATTATACCGAGGAACAAAACAGAGAATCGAATTTGCAACAAGCCGAAAACCAGCGAGAAAAAATATTCAATGTGAGAGACGAAAAGTGGTTGATCTGACAAGTGGCCGATAATCCAAAGCTAAGTTCACCTAAACTTGTTGAAATCGCAGAGAAATATCTGGAAAAGACATGTAATTCTGAAACAATACTGAGAATTTTGCCTAAGCATGGAAAATCCGTTTAGAGTTTATTCAGGAACAAGAAAAAATGATTTGCATTTGTGAAATCTGTAATTTTTACATATGAAAGCTAATTTAACATGTTTGGGTCGGATGGACCAAGTAAGGTATGACGAAGAAAATCTCATTTTATTGAAGAAATTATGGATATGATTTATTATTTAAACATTCTAAAAGAAACTTTGAAATATAGTGCTGAAAATGACCCCAAACACAAGTCCCAGATCCTTCAAGAATGGATGCTTTATAAATGTCCAAAAGTGATTCAAAAACCAACCCAGACCCCGGATTTGAATCTAAAGAGTGCTTATGGAGTATTTTGGAGAAAAACACTACATCCCCAGCATACCAAGTCTGAAAATGCTTTACAATTAGAATGGGGACAAATTAAGGCATCTTACACGGAAAACTTGGTAAAATCTATGCCGGCAAAGTTGAATGCTGTAAAAGTTAACCAAAAAAATCACTGTGAGCAATTGCTTCTGTTTACCAATCATTATTTTTCTTATCGAATTCACATAAATATTGTTTATTTTATTGCATTAATTTGAAGTAAAGATGTTCATGTTCACAAATAATATTGAATAACATGCACTTATGACATTTTTTTTATAAAAATAAAAAAGTGGATAATTTTCACTGTGACAGTCCATGGCTTTAATACCAAAAAATATTTTTCCACTTCACCACTGTGTAAGGCCAGAAATAATCATTGAAGTCCTCGAACCAATTATGATATTGAAATATACTTTATAGTTCGACTAATATTTAAACGCTATAACACTGGAAAGACTTTGATGTAAACTTTTAAACACAGTTTCATATGAAGAAAATAAACCAAATCAATAAAATATGTATTTTAGAAACAAGCCATCAAGTTCAAGTTATAAATTCAGGCTTTGTGTTGTGTTTAGTTGGTATCTATTTGATATTTATACACATTCAACTAAAAACAAATATGTTGCCTACTTTAGGGGGACAATTTTAATTTACACTTCAAAGTATATTTTAAATAAACAAAATATTTTTTTTTTATTTACTTACCTCATATTTGTTGTAAAATTGTGTTAAAAATCCTTATTGATAAAATGATGAATTTTGTTGTTGTTATGTTTCCAAACGATGGTTGATGAGACTTTTGTGTTCCTTTGTTAGTTTGTAAACAAATTAAAACAACAGATTACAAGTCTATACGTTCTAAACGTGAGAAACAGTGAGACAGTCGCGCGATACAATATTGAATTGTAAGGTTTTGTTTTCGTTGAATGAGTGAGTGGTGTGACGTACTTTTAAATATAAATTATTGTTGCTGTTGTTGATATTCTTCTACGTTTTAAGATTAGAATCTTTGTGTGTGTTTTGTTGTTTTTTGCTATTTTGTGTTCATATAATTATTAAATACTACTATTTTAATAGTCGAATATAAAGTATGCGGTCGTGTGTATACGAATATTTATATATAATATTTGTGTATGTATGTATGGGGGAGATATTTTATATATATTGTTGTTGTATATACTAAATAGCAGTTGTTGTAGTAAGACTTTTGGTTTGTTGTTGTTGTTGCTGTAAAAACGACATCCACTTGTGGTTCTTGTTGTTGGTTCGAGTCTTCTTCGTTATTCTTATTGTGGTTGTTGTATTAAAGATGATGATGCTGATTATTTTCGTCCTTTGTGTGAATTTAGAAAAAAGTTGACGATTTGTGGTTGTTTTCGTTATGATTAATTGTTTTTTGGGAGGGTTTTGTCTATATGTTATGAGATCTGAAAAGAGAGAGAAAAAACATTTTTTAAAATTATAATTTTTCGTAATAAATTTGTTATTAATTTTTATTTCGAAAAATAACTAAGGAATTCAGCTATGAAGATAAGATATTGCATTGGTCTTTCATCAATTTGACGATGGGATATACAGCTCCCAAAAAAGAATTAAAAAATAAATTTTTAAATTTTAAGTTTTTAAATTGGTCATTACCCCCCTAGGTGGAACCAATGCCTGTCATTCCAATTTTTTGTGCAGAGGTTGGTTATTCCAATGTAAGTTAGTTTCAGATTTCATATGCTTCTGTATGTATACTTCTTTTTTAAAACTGTTCGAAAATTACTTTAATAGAAATGTCCCTCTACAGTTTGGATTCAAACCCTCGGATTGTAGCCTAGCACACAATATTACGCTACTTCCCGTAAATATGCATAAATAAAAAAATCTCAAAAAATCTATTTTTTCTAATTTTGTGTTATCATGTGAACAAACTTCGTAAACTATTCAAGGTGGACAATTTTACAAACAACAAAAATCTAATCCAACTTTTGTACAATTTCTAAAATTGTCATAAATCAAAAATTACATGCCCAAGCAGAAAATAAAGTTATTTTCATTATTACTTAAATAGTTTCAAGTCAATTTTCTGGTTTATTTAGCACAAATAGCTATCATGGATGCTGTCCCCGCACATAACATCTCTTATTCCAAACAACAAAACACAAATGGATATCAGTTTTCTTGTCATTCTTGTTCGTACACTTCTGTCCTGCAATTCATTTTTCAAGACACAATGGTAATAGTTGTTGGCTGACATTCTGAAAAAAAAAAACCAAAAAAGTGTACCTCGGTGACCGGCCAGCAAAATCGAGGAGGCCTCTCTATTGTGTGGGGAAAACTGTGGGTTTTATGCTGCCTCTCCCCCTCTCTCTTACACTTGTAATTTGTCTGCATTAAAATTTCAACAACTTTTAGTGTTGGCAACTACCAAAACTACAACTATTCGAAATACGAAACACAGAGTGACTGAAGCCTTGAAGTTTGTTTTTTTTTTCCTGAATTGTTCATTTTCATTTTTTGTGGGTCGATTTGTTTTTTTTCTCGTCTTGTTCCTTTTGCAAGGAATACAAAACAAGGAGGTCATTGTACTTGGAAAATTGGCTGTGTTATCTATCTCTGTGTGTTGGTTGGTAATGGATGAAATTTTGTTGTTAAATAAACAGGACAAGAAGAAGAAAAAACAAAACAACAACATGGAATAGGACATTGTATGCAACATGACCGAAGAATTGTTGTAGTGATTGTTTGTCCCGTCGTCCACATGACAAAAACTTTAATTAAAAGAACTATCAAATATTCGTAATATTGTAAGAATTTTGCTTAAACAATAGGAAGCAAAATGAATTCGGTTTGAGTAAAGTTTTATAATGTGGTATAGGTATGTAAGGAAGTTACCCGGGTTTGCAGACGTTGCCGGAAACAGTATCCTTGATTTTTTTTGTGACGGTGATTAATATTTCGATGTACTGTATTTGTGATAATTTGAGTACTGTAGAGTTCAAATGACTCAGGGAGTGAGAAGTAGAATCAGAAAAATTAAACAAAAGGTTTCATTTTTGCACCATTCCATTCGTACATGAGGACATTTAGAAGTAATGGGGTATCAAAAGATGTAAATCAACTTAATCCACATTCGAGTGGAAAGAATTTCAAACTGGATAAAATTAGGAGAGGAAGGATATACACAAGTTTCACGTGTAATTCGATGTATAATATTTGTAATTTAAATATTTCAATTGATATTAAAATGCTATATATATTTTTCTTCGACATAATTTTAAAATTCTTCAAGTGAACAACCATATTCGTATTCGAAAGGATGTTGTCCCCATCTTCAAGTTCATTACATGTGAAGCAAATTTCGATCCTGCAAATGTGCAAATCTCGGCTGATATGCCTTGTTGGTGAAACCCTATTTACAAGTTCATGACAAGGATTTTCTTATCGATAACGCCTTTTCGAAGATACGATGTTGTGTTGAAAATGTTGCGTTCTCTTCGTGGCGCATATTTACGACCTCAGTATTATGGCCCATCGATACAGCCCCATCCCATTTTAACACTTTACAAATTTGTGTATCCAATATATGCACAAATTATCAGTTATATGAAACGAATAGAGTACTCTAATAAAGAACTAAAAAATACAGTATGTAATTGAATGTTTGAGTGGTCGATGTCCCAACCACTTCAGGATTCTGATGAAGTTATAGATTAAAGCAGGTTGGATAGTAGAAGGTTGGATACGGTGGAAAGTGAACATCCACTAATCTATGCCGTATGCAGACCAAAACTGGCCAGAGAAACAGGGGATTCTCGATTATCTCCGTCACAGTGTCCTGGTACACAGCACAGCCGATAGCTGTTAAGATTACCTCAGACTAGCGAAGAAGACCTAAGACTTGATATTACAGCACTTGATGGCTTTAACAGCCGCTTCGCTATCCAAAAAAATAGCCACCGGTTCATCGTCTCTGTATCCAGATTTTTTATCAATTCTGTTGCTTTCCAAATCTCGAAGATTTCAGCTTGGAAAACACTACAGTTGCTATGCAACTTGTGGGTAAGCTCAAGCTCAATGCTATCCTGGTTCAGGATACATCCATTCCCATAGTCACAATTTTGCCAAAGATTCCGTTTATGCAGCCGCCTTTGGCCACTACGAGGGCAGTTGGAAAACTTCTTAGCCTAGCATAAAAAGCGCGGTAAAAACAGAAAAAAGGCAACTCCTTCATATAGAAACAGGTGGTCAAAAAAGGACGCATACCCAATTTTTTTACAATGGAAAAATTAGAAATGCCTGCTGTCATTAAATATTTACATAAACAGGGTTTATTCTCCTGATATTGCTCCCAGTGAATTTCACTTGTTTCCAAATCTAAAAAAATTCCTTGCTCCTCAAATGAAGAAGCAATTACAGTTGTAAACCACCTTGAGGAAAACTATTTTATCAAGGGATAGAATTGCTAGAAAAGCGTTGGACTAAGTGTATTGAAGTTTCAGGAGATTACATTGGAAAATAAAAATATTTTTGAAAAACTAACTATTCTCTTTCATTGATAGGCTAAGAAGTTAACGAACAGCCCTCGTACTGTCAACAATACAAAAAAAGGATAAATTTGTTTCTCCTTTTCTCTCAAAGGGCTTTCCCGTGGCAACGTCACCTTACTCGGTTAATATCTGTATTATTTTCATTGTGATTGACTGTATTCTAGCCGAGTATATGATTGGTCTGCTGTAGCCTGTCCTATATGATGTTGCTGCCATCTAACTTCGTCTAGAAACAATGCCTCTCTGAATTTTGAGTGGAATACCCGATGTGATCCATTGATTGAACAACTTAATATGTTTATCAAACCAAATTAAATCCGAAAATCCAGATTCATATTCATACTGTCACAATTAAAAAAATTAACTTTTAGATATTACGAGTTTTTATCAAGTTCGTATCAATCCTGTCAGAGTCCTGACAAAGCAATTATTATTTTGTATATAAAATATTAATTCAATTCTTAAAAGCATACTACTTATTTAGAACACAAATATAAAATCCCCCACATCAAATTTAATATGAAAATTAAAATTTACGTCTATTTCTTTTTTTTCAATTATAGACTTCAAATATACCATGAAATAAATTTTTATTTATTCACTTCTTCAGTAAAAAATATAAAAACTGGAGCACATTTCAATACGACTTTTATTTGACCATTTGTATGGCTTTTTCCTCGTTTTTCAAATAACTCCCATATCGACCATAAATACTAATCTATAAATAAATGTATGTTAGTAATACAAAATCTATACACACTCGCACATATGTGTGGCTTCGGACGACGAAGAAGTATCAAACCGATAAATATGTATGTAGGTACACAAGTGTATGGAAACATGTTACACATTTTCCTCAACGACAAATAAACTGTTATATATTCAACTGGAAAAAAAGAAAAATGGAAGGGAAACAGGAAACAGAAACGACAAAACGGAGGGAAAAACTCACATTTGGGAATTGTATGTTGCGAAAGTACTACAGAAATGGATAGAAAGGGATGTATACTACTTTCATACTGTGTTATGTACAGAGGTATATGAAAGTAGACAAACAAAAATAAATTGCGGAATATTAAACGAAAAACTTACTAGATATTATCTATGAAAAACAAACTTCGGAAATAGTCATAGTTTTGGCAAAAGGAGTTTCAATTATTTTGTACAGCAGGAAAGAAAAAAATCAATAAACTGAAACCGATGTACGATTATATGTTGGTTTAAAAAATATTAGTAGCTGCTATATATTGCACTATATAGGTATCATTAACCACAAGGGTCCTGATTTTATATTACAAAATGTTTACCTAATCTAATCTCAGACATACCATCGTTATCAATTCGTTTGTTGGTTTTAAAACTATTAGTTGCTGATATATATTGGTATAATGTGCCACAGGTGTTCTAATTTTATTTTAGAAAAATTTTCCTGAAGAACTCTTAAATTAATAATACTCAGCCTCAGACATACCATAGTTGTTAATTTTTTCACATCACATGGAGGTTCATCCTTAAGTGGTTCCATCGATTTACAAATGAGCGAACCGATATTTTTGTGTGTATTTATATGGAATCCTTTACTATCTGTATATACATTTGTTTTACATTTTGGGTCGTTCCGAAGCGAAATAGTTCAAATGAACTATTCCGCAAAAGGGACGATCGGTTCTTTCGTTCATCTTGTTCTTTCTGCTCTAGTCGTTCATTTTTGCTCTCATTCATCTAGTTCCTTTGGATCCAATCGTTCATCTAGTGAACCAATGAACGACTGAATTGTTGGATCCAATCGTTCATCTAATGAACGATTGAACTAAAAGAAACTATGAAACTAAATCAATGATATAGTTCATTTTGAGCAGCGAACCAAGAATGATCGAACCGCTTCAGAAAAGAGATTACCCATATCACTTTTTATTAACAGTTTTCCAGTTGATTTCTGTCTTACTAAGTAAATGTTTTTTCTTAGTTTTATTCTCGTATCTGTTTGTGCTCTGCTAAATCTGTCTAGTGATTTACTTCCCGCATGACCACTTATACACACATCACCTACCAATTCATGATGGTAATGGTTGTTAATAGCGTTTCACTAATTCGATACTTTTCTAAATGTCACTGTATGTATTAGTTCAGATCCCCGACTTTTCAGAAAATTCGAATAAGGACTGTATTCTGGGTCTGTTGTCCGGAATAAAAACACTTTGGGAATTTGAACGTCTATTCATTGATGATGACGACTTAATACGACTTCTTGTCATCCTGAAAGGATCTATATGGAAGCAGAACGTATGTAATTTAATTTATTCTCAATTTCCTCTAAACGATTGCTCGGTGGAGAAAAGCTGCACACATCTGATTCACTGCTAACCGCAATATTGTTGATTAACGATAACAAATTTTCAAAATTAAGACGTTTTCGCAGATACTCGAGAAATCCGTCCATGTTCTTCTTTAAAGTGTTCCACTTTTGTCTTTATTGTGAATTATTTTTTCTCCTGTTACTCCTCTTGGGAGCAAAAATCATTTAGGTGTTTTTATTGCAATTGAGTAGAATGTACAGTGGTTTGAATACTTACTTATTTAGTTGTTCAAATTTCCTCTGTGTTGCGCTATCTCCAACTATTCCTATCTAGCGTTATCCTAATGCATTGATGCAGAGATTGGTTATTAAAAAGACAAGGTAGGTTCAGATATATTTCATCTGGAGGGGGTGTAAGTCTCTGTTTGCAAATATTCAGAAATCACAGCTAATAAGCTTACCCAAGAGGTTTGACGATGATGCGACCATCATCTCTGTTTGCAAATATTCAGAAATCACAGCTAATAAGCTTACCCAAGAGGTTTGACGATGATGCGACCATTATATAAAATTCTTTGGAATCTTGTCTCATTTGTTTGGACCACAACAGCGGATCGGATCAATAATATTGGGGAGCTTTCACAGCTACTCGCCAAACTTCCATTGATGACGTACAATTTGTAGCGCTGTTTACCATTAGTAGTTCTTATTGAAGTTCAATTTTCTATTATTCTTATTTTGAAGTATTATTTGTCGAAGTATTTTCAAGCTGCCCTGGTTTTTCTTAAAAGAATTTCGCTTTTGTCTTCATTGTGAATTATTTTTTCTCCTGTCAAAAAATTAATTTGCTCCTTATCTTAGGAAATGCACCATACGAAGTACTCTACTTCTGCTGGTTTACTAATTTTTAAACATTTCGTACACCTTTAGTAGGAACTTGCAAAAAGGGGTATCCACACAAACATACGTCTATTTGCCAGTTTCCTCTGAATTCTATAATAGAAAAGGTCCTTAGAAAGCACCAAAGCGGAACATATACTTACGGATATCTAATGTTATATTAAAATAATAAAAATATCCAAATCATTATTTTATAAAAATAACTAAACATAAAACTATTCTCATCATTATTTAATAAAGGTCATCAATTCGTATATGTATTTCAAAACATTAAAACAACAATTTCGTTTTCCTTTATTCAGAATTTTATTATTTCTTCAACCTCATCCTTCTCCTCCTCTATTTCTCCTACAAATTATTTGAAATGAAAAATCTCATCTATATTTTACATTCATATATATTTCCTCCTTTCAAAATTTCCTACACGTGTGTATATCCTTGTACGCTTAGTCTCATATGAAATAGAAAATAAACGACCCGAACAAAAGTTCCAACAAATAGGCCCGTACTATCGTCATTAGAAACAAAAAGGAACAATTGTTTTATTGCAGCAAAAGGTTTTTCTCTGAGAAAAATAAAAGTACACATTCATTTATTCAAAATATTACAAACCTATGTATGTGTGTCTGTAGGGTACAAGCTAATGGTAGCCTATTGGAAAAAGGTCTATCCACTAGCAACCCTATTTGCGTCACGATTCTGCCATCACCGGGGTGATATTGGTTGGTGATGGCGAAGGAGGGCAAGCAACATTTTATCATTGGATACAAAAAATTCAATTCAAAGTAAATCGATAATTTCATTTTGTCCTCCCTTGAACTAAACAATGAAAACAACAAAAAGAACAACTGGTAAAAACGGAAGAACGACACAAGGGAAGGAAACTGGAATTGTACGAACATCGTAGCAAAATTCTATTCAGATTAAGTCGTTAGTAAATGATTGTCCATTTATTTACAAACTGATAGTCAGTCGAACGAATGAATTTTTTCGAAATGACAGTTCTTGGATTTATTCAAGGACATTGGAAAAATAAAACACGGACAACAAAAACAGCAAAATTAAATGTCATGGCATTTAAATTGCTACCGGTGAATATTTAATAAGGACAAACAGGAGGTGGGCGTAGGACTAAAAGGCTAATTGCACGTTGCAGCTATTAACATTTTTGTAGGAGCCACACAAACACAAATTTGGACATTATTCAACTAAAAAATGTCAGGAAATATAGAAAAACAAAACTTGTCGGACGAACGATGACAGGACAAGTGAGGCAAATAATTAGTTAAAATAATTTAAATATTTAATTAAATCCCTGCAAAAATGAATACACAATTAAAATAGCTAGAGGACAGGAAAAATGAACAATGGTCTGCATAGATTTAGCCCTAAATATCTGGAAATATCGATTCTTTTTAAGTCAAAATTGCCTATAAAGGGGCCAGCGTAATTAATAGATTCGGTATCTTACTCGATTAGTCATTGAGTTAGCTTCGTTAACAATTTTGCTGCTTTTATTTGAGCTAAATTATTGTTCTGATGTAGGATGGCCTAGGATCCATGGTGTTGCCATCTATAATTAATTAGAAACAATATCTCCTCAATTTTTACAGTGGTTGGGGTCCTTGCTTATTTAGTGTTGTTATTTTCCTCTTGGCGGTGCTTTCCCCTGTCAACTTTCGGGTGTTTGAGATGCCATCTATCGTTTTCTAGAAACAACCCTTCCTTGAACTTCAAACTTAATGTAATTTATGTTGGAAACTGTGACTAGGAAGCGGCACCTTATATGGAGGACTATGTCAAGACATTGGCATGCACTGACCATTTTTTTACGAAAGGGTATTTTTTGACAACTAAGAATATTGCGCTTCTTAAGGCTTAGAAAATTAACTCAAGCCGGTAGATTGTATCAACTACCTGTATTTGCTGATGTGTTCCTTGAATAGTTATTGTTGAGAAGCCTCTCTCTCTCGTTGGGAATGATTGGGTCTGCCGGTATTTTTGTGCCTTTTGGACAGCTACGTAGAGTGAATGACCTATCAAGAGATTATTAATCATTTTTATTTTATCATCTATACTCAACAACGGAAAATTGATTCAAATAGGTCACCGAGATCCTGTACGAATTCTCCCCTTTAAAACCACATCCTCGGCTGTAACTTCTGAAATGGAAATGTTCCAAAAATGAATTGGGACTTATCGCTGAACATTCCCTGGGAATGTATGACAAGGCGACAATCGCGTCTAAAACAACTCATACAACATTGCATCCAAATTCGCTGTGGAAAAGTCTCTGAACCTTGACTCGAAGCGGCGAAGATAATGATATGACCTGATGAACTGAATAAAGCAAAGCCCCAAAGACAACATAGCTTGCTGACTTCTTATGTGAAATTTCCCTCCACATCCATGAATGCAAAAAAAGCCTCAAACGTTATTAACATATAATAATACACCCCTCATTAATATATATGAGTATAGTGTTGAAATATGGGAAATTAATTCTCATTCACTTTATGTTGTCGCATACATAAGTATTTCAGTTTTCATTGGCAGATGTCGTCGAGTGCAGATGTCGTCGAATGTACTGCGACTGTGATCACTGCCACAGTCATTGTACCAAACATAACCGAGAGGCCTTCGACCTGCAATTCGTTCGCTTCCTCGACTCTTTCGTTTCTGCCACAGCAATAAAGTTCCTGAATGTTACTCCCAATCTAAACATAGAAGTATTACAACCATAGATAAAGCCGCACGACATAACATCCTGAACCGCAAAGTGAAACATAGATATTCGCCTTCTAATAATTGGACTTAATCACCCTCCCGCGTAGAGAACATTCCGATTATTCTTTAGTAAGAGACTCTGAACGATCTGGAGAATACGAGAATATTAATTCCGCTACTATCATATTACAAAACCTAATTTTATTCCCTACAAAATTCAAGTGCATCTAACGATTGGCATCGCAAAACTTCTTTATTGGTCGTTTTGTCAAGAGCTCATGATGATGAGCTTAGAGTCCTCTTAGATTATTTAAATATGAATTCCCAAAAATCATTCAAAATAGTAGATAAATTATGTTTATTAAAAAAGCTCTTTATGCTATTGAAAAATCAGATCTGATCAATCCATTAATTTATTTTAATTACCAATGATTGGGTATATTATTATCACCACATGTTCATAATATTGTTTATCCCCTCACCCCAATTTCGATACAATGTGTTAATTATTGTAATGAGTTAACAAGTCAATATTTATTGACATTACACATGTTTCAATCGGAAACAAATCTACAAATCATGATTACTATTTACATAGAAATTACAAAGTAGAAAAATATTGTAGCGATGAATGTAGGGTGGTTTGGAATTTGAGTCATATGGTCAATATTATAAAAATCCATTTTTAACACACACTGTCCTTTGAAATTTAAATCCTACATTTTATGGATATCGACCAGTCTAACCACCTCCCTCCTTCCCTCCGTCTTCCCCTGTACCAATATCATTTACACTACACATTTCTCAAAAGAATTTGTTGGTAATAAAAGTTCATTAACATCCACCCCTAAAAACGATGTGCAACCGGATGGATTTGTAAGGTTAAACGAAACAGGATTTGCAAAAAGTTGTGTTAAGTAACACTGCTGTAATAATGCTCGAATAGAAAAGAAATTGAATATCGATCCTGTTCCAGCAAATTGGAGGAAGAAGAAGAAAAACAACAATACAAGAGAAATCACCCACTAAAATTTCTCAGTCAGTCAGTTCCTCATACATATACATTGTAATGAAGCAATCAAGTGCATACTTTTAGGGGTTGATATTCAAATGTGCACATAGGGTGTTGTTTAATTGGTTGATATGCGAACAATTAAAATTAAAAAAAAAATATGAATAAATTATATTTTTTATATAATATAGTTAATTAGAATATAAAACATTTCCTAAAAGGATGGGATAAACGTCAACTAGCTCTAATCCATTTTTTTAAGGAAAATTGAAATAACAGCTGATTGAACCTCGGTGAGGACCAAATTCGGAGTAAAAATAAATATAACTTTTAGTTATGTATTTAGAAGAGTATTTAATAATCCAAATTCATTGGGTTGGGCAATCTCGTTTCTGCAACGGTTTAATCTTTTTCCGTTCATTCCGGAAAAGAGCTAGTTACATAGTTCGTCCTTAGTATACATACATTCAATTCAGTTTTTATTGTTCATTAAAAGACGTCATAGAATATACTAAATATTGAAAATATTAAACCAGTATATTGAATATGAAAACGGAGATATATAAAAAACGATTCCGGTAAGCAATATAATTTACTTTTTAATCTGGTGACGAGACACTACCTAAGAATGATCAATATCACAAAAAACTTCAGCCTGGGACACAAAGGCGAAAATTGCAAAGATGAACCGTGAAAGCTAACCAGCTCTTAAATGGGTGAAGTGGATTCGATGTGAAGAAGATCCGGCGTAAATGAACTTTGCAGTACATTAAGCTAGAAGAAAGGAAAGACGAGCCAGTCAACAACATATGCTTGGAAATCAGAACATGGTGCTGCTGACTGTGAAAAAATAGAAATTCTTTAACAGGCAAGATGCCTGCAAGACTTCAGTGGAAGTATGGATATGAGGACATTAAAGAATAATGTCGCTTGCAAAACAACCATGTACGCCTCAAATGGATCTATGGCCCTAGGAATATACGAACGAAATTACAACCGTGCAATGTCCAAAATGCGACAGTTTAGGACAACTGAACACGGAATGTAAATTACACACCATTCATTTGAAAATATGGATGTTGAAATTCCCAAAAATTGGACAGTATCGATACATGGACTCTGAAATAAAAAAGAAAACTCACACTCTACAAGACGCTGATTGCTATTTGCTGTTTTATGGATCTGAAGCATGTGTACTGTCGCAAGCAGATGAGGTAGCTCTTGGAGTGTTTGAGAGAAAATTTCTCCGAAAGATGTATGGGGCAATCTATCGCCGTCGAATGAACTATGAGATGTACCATATATTCATCGACTTATCGAGACTTATCGAGCTGCAGCGACTACGTTGGCTATGTCATGTTGTGAGAATGGATGAGGATGCCCCAGCATATAAAAGAGAGAAGAGGAAGGCCAGGAATCCGATGGAAAGATCAGGTGGAAGAAAACATCTCGGAGCATTGTATTAGAAATTGGATGAGCTGCGCACAGTACCGACGCGCCTGAAAATCTTTTTTAAGCTCGGCATATGGAACAAACCTTCTGGCACAAGCCAGCTAAGTAAATAAGTAAAGTTGGACAAATACTTCGAAGCTTTAGAAGCTACACAAAAAGTCTGTCTACATGCCTTGCTTATTGTTTTCTTCTAGAGGGGCACAAAGGGGCTCCTCAGGCTTATGGGAATGTCAACCTAACCTAGGCTATATTTTCTCAGACAAATTATGATAAATTTCCATTATATAGGTAGAGGGTTTAGCACTTCAAAAATAAAATCTTACCTTTAAAGCAGGACAATGTGACATTCACTCCGATGCATCCACAAATTTCGATCTTTCCCTAGTACAACAACCTTTACAATTATTCTCTTATCCAATTAGAGGGTGGTGTTGTTGTTGCCGGCCATGACCACATAAGGTTTCACGAAATTAACTTCGCCAGTAAATAAAAACAACAACAACTAAACAAAGCTATTTCAAAGTTTAAAATATGTGTTCGTGCTTAACCTCAAGGTTTACTTCTATTTAAAAAAAAAAAAAAACAAAATAAAAACAAGCCACTCAACTTGATGGCGGCAATGGCAAACTGAAACACCACTTTCACTTCCTGTCAAAATTCCACGCAGACTTCAATGGACAATTACGAACTACATCCCTTAAATGTCAAACAAATGAAAGCAAAAACAAAAACAACAACAAATGCCACCCCCTTTTTTAATTCAAAAAGGACCTTCAATGGCAATTTTAGAAAAAAAGGGACAGGGACATCCACTCACCAGCAATTCCCTTTAAAGCCGATTTTAAGCTGCTGGTGTCATAATACCATGCTGCTGATTTTTGGAAATTTCTTAGAATTCTGCATTTAACTTGGCATGTTTGAGTCATTGGGTAATTTCTTTCTATTGTTTTAAACACGTAATTTTGAAATTTAGAAAACTCTCCTTCTAACGCCTTTATAGTGTTTATCCTAACACAACGCCAAACGCCAGTTGTGGTTTGATGCTGAATTTTATTGAAGGTAGTTTTTGCATTTTTTAAATTAGTTTTGCAAGGAAATTTAAGGTTATATATTCGTCACAAAATTACGTCCATAGAACGCGCGCCACTGTATTGTGAGACCTGCCACTAATTTGTAATTTGTCTAATGCCAATGTTGCATGTCATCAGCCAAGTTATGACGACTTTAAAAATAGCAAAACCCCAAAGAATTCGTAAAAAATTCAGCAGGACTTGCAAAGTGTTAATCTATCTAAAGATATGGTAGAGAAGATTACATGACAGTTAATGAATTAAATTAAAAGGAATGTGAAAACACACAAATTTGTTTAATTGTAAATGTAGAAATTTTAATAATTAGGAAAATTAAAAAAATGTTTCTTTTCTACTTTTTTCGTGAAAGTTTTAAGCAAACAAATCAGCAGGTGACTGCTATCAACCACAAACATTTAATAAATTTGTATTTGTTTTAAAAAAGAAACTGACATTTTACATGACAAAGAATTAGATAACTGGGTTTGTTCGTGACAATTTTCTGTTCTCGGTGTTATTAATTAGAATGGGCAATAAGAAATTAGTGCTTGAAAAAAACAAGATATGAGATTGTAATACTCATTCCTCGAAGATATAGCCAATTTGCTACGTTTTAATGAAACTTCATTATAGAGAGAGAGAAACTATTTTGTATGACAAAATCTAACATCTTATAATAAATAAGAAACAAAAAATAAACCTTTATTTCTCCACATCCAGAGTTCCTCTTCGGACAGTCCACAATAAATACACAATTTCCCGATATTTCAAGAAGAAATAATATTTAAAAAATATTCAAATTAACAACCCACGAGTTTGAACGTTCAATGTCCGTCCGTCTGTCTATCTGATGTGTATGATATCTCCTGAAGGTAGTAGCTGATTTGGTACAATATTTTTTCTTCCATCAGCATACATAGAAGTTATTGCGTTAGATCCTTGAAAATCGATCAAACAAGTCTCGTGTCGCGATACCTCAAAAGACGTTTTTAATATCATCACTGATGATGACTCATAGATTTATGAGCACGAGCCCGACCGTATTGCACTTCGTTCTTGCACTTCGAAGCAAATGTTGGCCTTTTTCGGTCCATACCGATTTTTGTCGATACCGAATACGGACTATTAAAAAAACAGATATATTAACAATACAACGATAAGATCAAACTAGATCCAGGATTTGCATCTAAATCGCTTATATTGACTGTTATAAGTGATATAAAAAAGGAAGAGCTCGTGAGGGTATTCTGGTGTTTGTTTGAGTGATCCTGGGTCGAAACTAGTATGTTTACCATTTCCGAAAATTGTAGACTTGTGTTGATATTGGAATCGAGTGGTATTAGTTTTACATCTCTTTTTCTTTTTCATTTAACGGTTATTCCATTTTGAAGAGCCTGCAGCTATTAGTTGAAATTATAGTAATTTCGGCTACGAAAACGTGCAGAGGCTAGTCTGTGCGGAACATTGCCGAACTAGCAGGCTTGTGGAACAATTGTTGGGAGGGGTGAGATGCAATGTCGTAAAATGTTGGTGGTCACTTTTGCTTTTTATCCCATTTCAGTGATTGTTCCATTGAAGGAAGCGCGCAAATATTAGCTCATTACCATTAGAACTAATAACTTTGGCTATGAATGTGGCCAGAGGCTATAGTCTGTGGGTGACCAGTCTCGAACTGCTTACTTTTAATAGCTTTGGCTATGAACCTGACCGAAGTTTTCAGTAGCACGAGTATCAGGGCCCCTGGGTCTGCAGATCTAGCCTGGCTGTTTGAGCTCGGGCATTCTCATGCATTCGTACAACATGGCCTAGCCACCGTGGTCAATGCAGCTCGATGCGACTGACTATGTCGATGTCCATGCATAGATGGTAAAGCTCGTGGGTCTTTCGACTTCGATCCCGGGAGAATTTTTCTCTCAAACACTCTAAGAGCTGGCTCTTCTGATTGCACAAATACACATGATTCTAATCCATACAGCAGCGCGGGTAGAATCAATGTCTTGTAGAGTGTGAGTTTCGTTGATGCCATGATCTCGTGATTTACCGTCAGACCCCGAGAGGTTGTTTCCGACTTTAACTGCTGACCTTGTGTCAGTTAAAGTTATCCTGTATAGCCTTATTAATATTGCAGGAATGCCAAACGCAGACATGGCTTTAAACACCTCTGAACCGATAGGGCTGCCGAATGCGGTTTTATAGTCGACGAATAGGTGGAATGTGTCGATGTGTTTTCCGTGGGTCTTTTCCAGGATTCAGCGCAGAGTGAAAATCTGGACAATGGT
The DNA here is from genome assembly GCF_032173495.1 of Musca vetustissima. Lineage (NCBI taxonomy): Eukaryota > Metazoa > Arthropoda > Insecta > Diptera > Muscidae > Musca > Musca vetustissima. The sequence goes on from NW_026886292.1 coordinate 447,997, forward strand.
GGATTTGCGAGGCCTAAAGCCGCATTAATTTGGTCCAATAATGTCATTGACCATTGGCTTCAGTCGTTTACACAGTACGCTGGATAACATTCTATATACGATGGGAAGGATAATGGATGTCATAGAGGAAAAATGCTAACAGAGGACTGACTACTAATCCTAAGGAACTAGAAATTGTTTAATTGCTAGAACAATAAAACAGTTTTTAGTTCGATGTCGCAAAATTGGTTTAACAAAAGAGGTTCGGTTGAACTAAACCTGAAAATAAACTGGTTTTTATCTGACAATCCGATAAAAAAATGTAAAGCATACGAATAACGATTTCTCGTCTTAGAACGAAATTTTTGTAGAATATTTAGTGGTCAGAAAAAGTAGTCATGTGGTATTTCGTTTACGGTTAAATGCGAAATAGAGGGAGTATAGGTTTTACAAAAAAATTTCGATACTTATTTTAAACAATCATTTGTTAATATTATCTTGTTCTACTAATCCCTTGTCCTTTTAAAATTTTATTTGTTTTTAATTATTTTTATATTAACCAATATTGCCAACAAATCTGGGTTTAATGAAAAACAATAGTGTAAGAGTTGGTTAATTACGTGACCAAAAATATTATTTAAAATTATAAATTTCGTGTTACCTGAAGGTAAGTCATCAGCCGCACATATTCTGGCTAACGAAGATGTCTAGAATACACTTACCTGAAAAAAAAAACAAAAATAAAATATTTATTACAACCATATATAATGAAAATTTAAAGGTAACAAATAAATTAAATGCCCACAACAATACTGTAGCATACTTTAAGGCGCTAATTAGTATTCAATGCAATGCAACTTTTATTAATGGATACAAAGGCATTTAAAACTGCCCAGCTTCCACAAACAATAGATCATCATTTTTTAGGATATCGTTCGATTTTCGAGAACGGACAACATTAAAAATGATCTATACGAAAATGAAGTTATACTAAATTTGGCGATGATGTCTTCAATTGAGTTTTCAACATTCAATACAAAAGAATGAATTAACGACCACAAAAAAACAATTCTTTGTCATACGTTGTGGTCTAGGTCTAAAGAACTCATAGTACACAAAAAACAACGCGACGAGGTTGTTTAGGCCTTTGGCTATATTTCAGATAAAACCGCCAACACAACACAAAGAACACAGCAAACAAAAAAAAAATACACCGCTTTACAAATGGCGAAAACAAATCCTCCCGAAACTACAAAAACGCGACAAAGGGGAAATAATGTTTGATTATGCCATGTACAGACGAGCGTTGTTCGCTCTCTCATTCGTTGTTCGACCCTTAATTATGAAGGAATTACTTAGTTCCCCATACAAAATTGTCTGAGCGAACACCGACTTTTGTACGTTGTTCAATTCGAATCACTCTCTGAATAACCAATAAATTTGTCCCATCCCTAACAATAGAGAGTATTTATCGAAAATAAATTAATTTTGACAGTTTGAAAATATTTATGAAATTTTCAAACTTTTTCAGTAAAATTGAAAATCATGAATGAAAAGTAAAAAATTGTATAGTTTTTATATATGCAGCAGGATGTAAATTTTGTTTTCTACATAATGCAATATGCATTTCTTTTCCCTTGGTACTAATTAGCGTACAAAACAAGAAACAAATGTGGGGCAACTCAAACAAAAAATTCTCCAAATTTTATTTGTGACAGTATGTGACATTTGAATTGAGAAAATATAAAAATGCATTAAAAACAACAACATTTTCAGAAAAAATGGAAAACATGAATGAAAAGTAAATAGATATGGGTTCATACTATAGTCAGGGGAAAGAGAAATATTTTTTCTATTTAGATCCCAATGTAATTCACTAAAATATGTTACATTTTTGGTGTAAAACAAGAAACAAAAAGTTTGAAATAAAAAACTCTGATGATATGAATTATGAATAGTGTTGTATGAACGGGTTAATTCATGTACGTAACAAAACGTTGTTCGGATCAGAACATGGCATTACAACGTGAGTCGCCCTCTTTTGAAACAAACTACCAGCAGAGCAGCATCGTGTCTCCCTTTCTGTATAGAGAAAACGCTGGCGATAAATGACTTTGGGACATTTGCAAATTGTGGCACAGAGGGAAGCGAGACATGCAACACTCACTTTGGCCCTTATGGCAATTTCAGTTAATTTCATTTCTTTCATTAGCGTACAAAAAATCATGGCTTAATGTGTGGTAAAACACATTGCAAAAAGTATTAAGCCGACTGGCACAAAGACAAAGGAAGGCTGGGAGAACGAAAAAACATTAACATCTCTAACAAAAGGTGGCAATAAGATAAATTATGCCTCCGAAGAAGAAAAATACTCAGAATGATTATTAAGTAAAGGGTAAAAGTGATAAAGCCACAAAATAGGCGAACAATGAAAATCGTTAAAAACAAAATCAGAAACCTACCAAAAAAGAAATATTGAAAAGAATGGTTGAGAATAATGATGAAAGCCTTCCATCCATCCAAATCATAATTAATTAGTCCAAAGCCAAGTCAAATTGGATTACTTTATATAACCCAATTAATCATGTAAATGATGGACCCTATTTTGGTAACTTTCTTGGTTAGCTAATTAAGATGTTAAGCAGCACATTCGAAATAAAAACAGTAGGAAATATGGAAGATATGATTTTTTTAAAAGAACCTAACAAGGCCAAGAGCAATAAATCACATCTTCGTAAATTGGTAAAATTTACTATAATTTGTAGGGGATATAATCGATACGCATTTGTAGGGCTAAATGAGGGTTATGTTATTCGTAATTATTAGAAATTAATACTTATTAGAAATTACTGATTTTACAAATGTTTTCCAATATTATTAAACCAATCTATGTATATCTTTCGTTAACTCAAACCATCACAATTTACGTAGGAGGATGTTGCAGATGGCATCAAGAACACTAAAGTGCTGGTTTCAGGCGGTAATGCTTAAGCAACTTGATGAACCCGGAGTCGAGTACTTAACATCAGTCCTCAATGTCATTAGCCAATCAAAATAGTTCCTGAGGCCTGCGAAAGTAGTCAGGATTCACTGCTGTACAGGCCGGATGCACTGTTGTTGCAAGTAGCACCGACATTTGAGGCATTACTCCTCTCATCGATGAGAAGCAGTTTTCCATTAGCCTAACAACATGTATTCCGTAAAATGCACAGTACTATGACAGTATTGGACAAAATCGTTTCCACGACAGAGGGGTCTACGATCCGAAACGACCCAAGTCCTACTCGGCCAACGTGTGTCACCTCAGCCCGTTGTGTAAAAGTAATAGGGCTGCTACAACAACAACAACCACACAGAATAGTAGAGGACTGAAGCAGAACCAACAAGTCATAGTGCATCTTAACCTATCGAAGGCCTTCGATATCGTAAACCATGTCAAACTAATCGAGAACATAGAGAAGTTTAACCTCCGGTCGCGTTTGAAACGTCGACTATATGTGTGGAATTCAGAAACAGAAAATCGAAGACCCGTAGAGCGAAACATGTAGTTCACCAAGGTGGAATGATTTCTCTGTAACTGTTCAACCTTGTAATGTATGCGGATGATAGCACGATCATGGCTTCGGACCCATTATTGACGACATATGTGAGAGAATATACTTCTTGGCGATATACACACAAAGGCATCCGGGGTTTATAACCTCAGATAGGGTCTTATGACTGCGAAGTTTGATTGCTTGGGAAACCAAGAGCCAATCGTTGTGAATTCAATTACTAAGTTTCTCAACTTCCGAAGCAACTACGTGTGTCGAACTCTTGGATATTCTCTATCACGAAAGGTACCATCACAGAAGTTTTCAAAAGCGATGTCAACCGACAAAAGGTGCAAATTGGAGACCAGGCATTGTTGAATATGGAGCGAAGGGACAACACCAACTGCCAGACTAGATCCGCAGATCTATGTCAGGGTCAGAGGCCCTGACACCCGTGCTACCGAAACCTTCGGTCAGGTTCATAGCCGAAACTATTCCAGTAGAATCCCAAACAGTTCGAGACGGGACTCACAGGCTATAGCCTCTGCACAGCTTCATAGCCAAAGCCATTACCATTAGATTTAATATTTGCAGGCTCTCCAAAATGAAACAATCGCTGAACACCCGTTAATCCAAGGTATTGGGTGTAACATTCGATTAAAATTCAGCCTCAAAAAATATCTGTGCAAACCACTGCTAGTTACTATAAGATGAGAAGTAGGAACGAGGTCCTCAATCACTTTTGACTTTGTGAACATCCAAACCTGCCATAACAATAACTGAGATTTTCGTGACAACAGTGACCCATGTTCATCAGGAGACGAGAAAACCAAATGTTTGTGTGTTATCGACGAGAACACCTAATACATCTTCAGGAAAACTCCTGACTGCCTTAAGGACAGAATTCCCCCGCCTACTGACGTCAGAAGATATCGTGGTCCAAAGATACAAGCGTGGATCTCTCGAATAACAGGACTAACAGGTCTGAATATCTTCATATAATCTCACGTTCCATACAACAGACATGGGGTCATTTTGGTACACGTCGTGATGTTTCCACCGGTTTTATATTGGGTCGCACCACCAACGCCACCATCAACGAAGCCCTCACCCAAGAGAATATGATTTATGGTGATCTGATACGTGGTCACTTCATTGATTCATATAATAATTTAACACTGAAAACGTTGTCATCACTGGAGTGGGTCGACAATCATTGTCCCAAGGCGAAATACATACTGAAAACCGATGACGATATGTTTATTAAAGTGCCCAAACTATTGCAATTCTTGGATTCGCATTCGAAAGATAAACGGGTCATATACGGTCGATTGGCCAAGAAATGGAAACCCATATGGAATAAGAAATCGAAATATTACATTTCGACGGGACAATTTAGTGCCGCCGTGTTTCCCCCCTTCACCACCGGTCCAGCCTATGTGCTGACAAGTGATATTGTCCATGAGCTGTATGTGAGATCGTTGCATCAGGTCTATTTAAAATTGGAAGATGTCTTTACGACGGGCATTGTGGCCCAACAGTTGGGCATTAAACGTGTCCATGTCAATGAATTCCTTAATCGGCGTATAGCCTTTAATCCTTGTAATATACGAAAATCAATATCCGTACATATGATTAAGGCAAATGAACAATTCGATTTGTGGAAGAAGCTGCTGGATCAGACCACAAAATGTAAATAGTATTTTAATGTTAGGATATTTTAAGTTAATTAAAAAACAAACATAAATATATATATAGCCACCCACACATACATCATACAGACACATAATATACATATACATATAGACAACAACAGAGCCACTCTCATTGATTAGCCTATAAGTTTTATGATAGAGACGAGATGAAAACGAAAGCCAAGAATGTTCAGAAGAAATAATGGACGTGTGAAATAATTGATATTTAAGTTAAAAACTAGTGAAATTTTTTTTTATTAAAAAAAAAGAAAAAACAACTAATTTATAGAAATGAAAACAATGATGAATGTGTATATTTTTTAAGCCATTTAAAATGCAATAATAACTATTATAATTATTATTATATAAATAACTTTAACTGCTACAAATCAAAAAAGAAATAAAATCTAACGAAAAAAAGCAAACAAAAAATTGAATTGATTTGTTTTGTTTTGATAAAAAAAAACAAACAAAAATAATGTAAAGAATATTTATCTTATATGTGTTGATATCGGTTAGTAGTATTAGTAGTATTACAAGGGCATTTTCCTATATGAAATTTAATAACTATTTGTATTTTGTTATTATATATATTTTTTAATGAAAACAACTTCAAAGCCTAAATATTTATTGTAAATGAAAAAAATTGAAAAAACATATTGTATCTGAATCTCTATGCGCAAGTTTATAGTAAAACAAAAACAATACCTATTTTTTATTGGAGAAGCAAAGCTGTATTTTTTATTATGCCAAACTGAAATGAAAAATAATTTTATTTAATTTTTTCTCTTTTGTTTTCGTCGTCACAATAAAGTTCCCAGTGTTTCTAGTAATACAAATACTGTATGACATACTGGTCTTGAAGGTATTAGCAATTTTTTAATCTACATCTATGGCTAATGGTGGCCTAAGACATTTTTAACCCAAATCTATGGATCCTGTAATTCTTGCCTCTGACTCTATAAGGACCCAGGACTGCTTTAATCTTGGAGGCCTGGAGGCCCTAGCATGTTTTTAATTCAAGTCTATGGTTTGTGGATGCCTTATAATTCAGGGCTATGACTGTTGGAGGTCTTCGAGAATTGTTTATCCAAGCCTATTGATGTTTGGGTCTTGCATATTTTTAATCTAAGGCTATACATGCCTTAATTCGTTTTCAATTCGCGCCAATGGTTTGTGGGGATCCCATAAATCTTCTTACTCCGCGCCTATGGCTCTTATGGAGGCCCTAGAGATTTTTTTAACAAAGCCTATGGATCTTTAAAGTTCTATAGATTTTTTTAATCTACGTTTGTAGCTCCTGGAGGTCTCACAAAATTTTCCAATTCATGCATACGGCTCTACACATTATGATTGGCTCTACACATTATGACACATTGGATTTTTTTAGAAGGCCGGCTACCCTCAAACGCTATTCTCATTAAAAGGAGATTCTGTCGCGTAGCCGGTGTTGGCATCTGTCCATAGGAGAAAGTCTTAAATCCCCGGCCGAAGGCAGGCTACCCACATACACTATTCTAATTAAAAGGAGATTCTGTCGCGTAGCCAGTGTTGGCATTATTCTTCTATAGCTCTTCTTTTATACTTTGTAGACATATTTTGAGATATTGATTTGTAAGGTTTATCAATCCATGCAACCTCCAATCTGAACACACATTTCGAAAGTCTTACGTAAATATTTTGTAACAGCTACAATTTTGTCAATCCATCATCAAAGAGAAAAAAACATCCAACGCAACGGAAATCCGTTTATAAAACATTTAACAGCATGTGTAATATTCAATTGAATTTTGTAATTAACAGCGATCCGCAAAGCTCTGACCCAACAATTGACCAACTAAACAGTGGAAATAGAAACAAACAAAACGGCACAAATATCAAACAAATCTATGTATAAGCACTAACACGTGCTTGAACCGAAAAAAAGACAAATGGAACAGAAAAAGCTAATCCCCCCTTCTTGCAATGGATTTTGTATCCATTACGAAAATTATTTTACACAATAATTTTCAATACCATAACAATTGAGTTGTTGCATTGTATTCATTTAATTTTGGGTGCCGGGCAATAAATCAAAAAAAAAAACCAAAAAAAATATTATTATTCGAAAATGTCTATAGGAAAATTCTGAAGACGAAAAAAAAACCAACCACTACCACCAAATCATTTGAGACGACGTCTGACAGACAATCAGTAGATGACACATTTGGTCACAACAAAACAGTGAATAATTATTACTTGTAAAACAAGCCTCAGACAGTCAGACATACGACGAATGTACTCGTATGTAGATTGACAGACAGTCATACAGACAATGCAATTTACTTGTCGCCGCCTTCGTCGTCGTTCCACATGTTGTCCAACCAAACGACCTTCAATGCCGCCAATAAGCAAGTAATAATAAATGTGCCGGAAAAAATAACTGGGTTGAGACCATCGTGTGTAATGGCTGACCTACAACCTCGAGAAGGGCCTCTGTTACAATCAGAGTAATGACATTGATTGAGAAAATCTATTGAACGATACAAGGAAAAACGAAGAAGAAAACCACCAGCCTACTAGAGAAAATGTTTTCGTAATTTGCATACGATAGATTAATGAAATATATCAACTTGTCTGTCAACCTTAATTTGTTGACATTGACCGCCGACTAGAAGACAAGACATAATTTTCGTACTTAGAAACACCACAATTAGAAACATCGAGAAGCATATTAGTATAGACTACGATATTGCAATATGATATAGACGTAATTATGAGAGGAACCGTTTGAGACTTTCGATTTCTGTTCTTAAACCGACTACTTTACATTTAATAAATTTGGGTTATGACTTCAAAATGAGACATTGGTAATTGAAATCAATAAACTCATCTTATGAACAAAATTTGTGTCCTTTCTAGGTTCCTAATGCACACGCCAAGGACTTTCATCACCTTAAGGAATTGTCCACCCCTTATATCATATTGTCAATTTTGTCTAATATTGTTATAAAAACTGAGAACATTTTGTATTGGGCCTATGTTTGGGCGCCACATATCAATTCAAAAAAGTAAGTCATAAATTTACTCTGTTGTACCAAATCATGTTATGACAATTTATAATTGTCGAAAATTGCACTTATTGTGTGTTTGTGTACAAGCAAGTAGAATTGCTTCGTAAATTTGATATCTGAAATTGGCATTTGAGCAAAGATCAGATGTCTGTAAAGATGATGTGGAGGCATGAAGATGATGATAAAACTGATTACATTACTTTGTATACATTTTTGATTGCAAAATTGTGTTACAACAAGGCTTTTCCGCATGAGAAATTGTTGCAAAAACGAGGAGATTTTTACTAAAGAATTTCTAATTCTAAATTAACGGAAATTATTTTTTTTTCTTGTGGCTTAATCCGTTGACTACGCCGAGGTTAATGCCTTTGCCTACAGGAATTAATAAACATAAAACTGTTTTACAAAAAGTCTTCCTTTAACACAAAACTATTAATTATTTTTGAATAATATTCACAATCCCACTCGTTTACTTTGATATCTTAATAACTCATAATTTCAAATATTTATCACAACATCCTTTTTTATTGTAACTCCCCACCACCACAAAACAAACCCCCTACAATATTAAATAAAAAGGGTGGCGCTATTTATTTTTGTATTTGACTTTGCATTAAAAAAAAACACGATTTAACTGGTACTGCCACGGAAAACGCCATTCACGCCATAAATTCAACACAACTTCTAGGGAGGTCATGGCATCGTGGTAACGGGGTCAATGAACCCCTTCTTTTTTTTTGCACATCATAATAAAATTTTTTGGTGTGTATGTGTGTGTGTGCGATTATGTCAGGCGCTGCTTTAGCTTTTGGCATGCCAAAGTGACGATATAATAATGACGTCACAAAATATGTGAAAATATGTGTGAGATTGTATGCGTGATTCTGTTGTATGTGTCAGTCAGTTGAATCGTTAGTTAGAAAAACACATTCGTGCAACAATCAATGCCCCATAAAATTGGATAAAACGAAATGGAGCAGAAATATTGCCGTTGCTGCTGTTGAAATTAGCAGACAATTAATTTTCTTGTACGAGACAGACAGACACACAATAAAACAAACACCGCACCCAACCCAATTCAAATCGCGCTATATCGTTTTTCCTGCTCCTCACACCCTGGCGGAGAAGAAGATGGGGAGCGGGAACTAGTGAAAATTAGCACAATATATAAATTCGCCACAAAATGATATTAATTTATTGATATGCGAGGGGGTTTTATTGAAAAAAGTTTGGTGCATAAAATCGACGAAATTATGTATTTGAAGTTTTACACTATAAAATTCATCAGCATTAGAACGTATTTTTTAGATCTGGAAAAAAATATTATATTTAAAAAATCCACGCCTGGAAAAATATTTTAAAAAAATCCAAAGACTAGGCCTGACAAAATATTAAAAAAAATCTATGCCTATTTCTAGGCCTGGAAAAATATTTTTTTTTTTAATCTTCTATAGCTTAGGCAGGATTTTTTTTTTAATTCACACCTATAGCTAGACCATGTAATTTTTTTTTCTAATCCACGACTATAACTAGGCCTGCAAAAATATTTTTAACAAATCCACGCCTATTGCAAAGCCCAGAAAATATTTTAAAACAAATTTAGACCAGGAAAATATTTTTAAGCATCTAGGCCTGGAAAATATTTTTAAAAAATCCACGCCTACAGCAAGGCCTAGAAAAATATTTTTAAAATATATAGCTAGACCTTGAAAAAATATTTTTTTGTAAACCCACCGATATATCTAGGCCTGAAAAAATATTTTTTCAAAAAAATAAATGGAAAAATAGGCTCAAAAAATCCACGCCAATAGCTAAGCCTTAAAAAAATTAAAAAAAAAATATTTAAAAAAATATTTTAAAAAAATATTTAAAAAAATAATCCCATAGCTACGCTAGGCATTTTTTTACAAATCCACGACTATATAGCTAGACCCGAAAAATATGTCTAAAAAAATCACACCTACAAATAGTCCCTGAAAAAATGTTTTTTTAAGATCCTCCCCCGCCTACAGCCTGGAGTTTTTTAAAGTTCACGCTGGAGAAAATAGTATATAAAAAATCTACACCTTTCTTCGCAATGCTGGCTAGGATCTCTCGTCATTCAGGGACCTCCTCAAAGGTAAATTAGAGCGACATCCTGGCGATTCATTCTAGAGGGAGGACGGAATTATCACTTATATTGAAGAGAATAACCGTCAGTCTTTCCAGGCTTTCGTTGATGCCATCGAGTGTAATGGGGATGGGAGGGCCAAAAGAAAGGTTCGCTGAAAATTCTCAGTAGTCGATAGGTCCATTTAGATAAATTCGAATTTAATTAGCAAAGACGCGAACCGATATTTTAACATAGTGTTAACATAGGGTTAACAGTGTCGTTAACAGACCTCTGTTATCGTTAAAATTACTAACAAATAATGATTTGTTCATGAAATTATTAATTTCATATATTAATTAAACTAAATAAAGATATTATGATGGATAATTTCATCTATTAAAGTTTCAAAAATATTATAAGGTAGTTTTGGCGAAAAATAATTAGTGCCAATAACGCAACTGGATGAACAAGTCCAATGTCCATTAAGTCTCCCGGGATAATTCTGCCGGGTCAATATTGGTATCTATGGAAAGCTTATGAAGTGTACTACACATTAGCATTGCAAAAAGGATACCAAGTTCGGGCCGATTCCGCCGTATTTGGCAATTTCTGAAAAAATCCTTTGAAAAGGATATTTCCAGTGGAGAATATGATTTCCAGGACAATTCTGCCGGGTCAATATTGGTATCTATGGAAAGCTTATAAAGTGTACTACACATTAGCATTGCAAAAAGGATACCATGTTCGGGCCGATTCCGCCGTATTTGGCAATTTCTGAAAAAATCCATTGAAAAGGATATTTCCTGTGGAGAATATGATTTCCAGGACAATTCTGCCGGGTCAATATTGGTATCTATGGAAAGCTTATAAAGTGTACTACTAATTGGCATTGCAAAAAGGATACCAAGTTCGGGCCGATTCCGCCGTATTTGGCAATTTCTGAAAAAATCCTTTGAAAAGGATATTTCCAGTGGAGAATATGATTTCCAGGACAATTCTGCCGGGTCAATATTGGTATCTATGGAAAGCTTATGAAGTGTACTACACATTAGCATTGCAAAAAGGATACCAAGTTCGGGCCGATTCCGCCGTATTTGGCAATTTCTGAAAAAATCCTTTGAAAAGGATATTTCCAGTGGAGAATATGATTTCCAGGACAATTCTGCCGGGTCAATATTGGTATCTATGGAAAGCTTATGAAGTGTACTACACATTAGCATTGCAAAAAGGATACCAAGTTCGGGCCGATTCCGCCGTATTTGGCAATTTCTGAAAAAATCCTTTGAAAAGGATATTTCCAGTGGAGAATATGATTTCCAGGACAATTCTGCCGGGTCAATATTGGTATCTATGGAAAGCTTATGAAGTGTACTACACATTAGCATTGCAAAAAGGATACCAAGTTCGGGCCGATTCCGCCGTATTTGGCAATTTCTGAAAAAATCCTTTGAAAAGGATATTTCCAGTGGAGAATATGATTTCCAGGACAATTCTGCCGGGTCAATATTGGTATCTATGGAAAGCTTATGAAGTGTACTACACATTAGCATTGCAAAAAGGATACCAAGTTCGGGCCGATTCCGCCGTATTTGGCAATTTCTGAAAAAATCCTTTGAAAAGGATATTTCCAGTGGAGAATATGATTTCCAGGACAATTCTGCCGGGTCAATATTGGTATCTATGGAAAGCTTATGAAGTGTACTACACATTAGCATTGCAAAAAGGATACCAAGTTCGGGCCGATTCCGCCGTATTTGGCAATTTCTGAAAAAATCCTTTGAAAAGGATATTTCCAGTGGAGAATATGATTTCCAGGACAATTCTGCCGGGTCAATATTGGTATCTATGGAAAGCTTATAAAGTGTACTACTAATTGGCATTGCAAAAAGGATACCAAGTTCGGGCCGATTCCGCCGTATTTGGCAATTTCTGAAAAAATCCTTTGAAAAGGATATTTCCAGTGGAGAATATGATTTCCAGGACAATTCTGCCGGGTCAATATTGGTATCTATGGAAAGCTTATGAAGTGTACTACACATTAGCATTGCAAAAAGGATACCAAGTTCGGGCCGATTCCGCCGTATTTGGCAATTTCTGAAAAAATCCTTTGAAAAGGATATTTCCAGTGGAGAATATGATTTCCAGGACAATTCTGCCGGGTCAATATTGGTATCTATGGAAAGCTTATGAAGTGTACTACACATTAGCATTGCAAAAAGGATACCAAGTTCGGGCCGATTCCGCCGTATTTGGCAATTTCTGAAAAAATCCTTTGAAAAGGATATTTCCAGTGGAGAATATGATTTCCAGGACAATTCTGCCGGGTCAATATTGGTATCTATGGAAAGCTTATGAAGTGTACTACTCATTGGCATTGCAAAAAGGATACCAAGTTCGGGCCGATTCCGCCGTATTTGGCAATTTCTGAAAAAATCCTTTGAAAAGGATATTTCCAGTGGAGAATATGATTTCCAGGACAATTCTGCCGGGTCAATATTGGTATCTATGGAAAGCTTATGAAGTGCACTACTCATTGGCATTGCAAAAAGGATACCGATTCCGCAATGAAAAGTTTCAAAGAAGTCGATTTATTGCTGGAATTGTTTGGCAAAATTATTGACCCAATTTTATGAAACAATTAAATGAAACATATATCAATTATACGGACTTGACATTGTTGAATCACTAATTATCCGAGTGATTCAACAATGTCAAACTCACTGCATTTGGCCACTTTCAATTAAGCGGATTGGACTGTACAATTTTCACATATTGCATTCTTGGATGTTTTCCAATGGTCTATTTATAGCTCTTTATATTAGTGCGTGTGCGTGTGTGGATTCAACACACAAAATATGCGCTCACTGAGAGAGCGCGTTAAGGGTTGTTTATTACCAAAAACAAAAATGTAACGTTCGCTATTTGTCGTTGTCGCATAGCAACGAAAAGCTACTGATCTCATCGGAACGAAAACAAAACAAGCATCATATTACTTTACGCACAGAAAGTGCGGTGGCTCAGTTGGTAAGCGCGTTAGTTTTTTGACAATTCTTTGTTTAAACGTTGGGTCGTAGGTTCAAATCCCAGCGCAGGAGAACTTTTTTTAATTTTAAATTTATTAAATCATATTAATTTTTTATATATATTTATTTTTCATATCTGAAAAACATAAAATTTTTTAAGCATATTTAAAATCAAAGACCTATATCCTTAATAAATACAATCATTTTGTGTATTCAAATAAAATATATATTTGTTGTGTTTTCCAAAAAAAAAAAAAAACATATAGTTATTCAAAAAAAGTTTAATGTAATGAAACATTGTGATATTTTTATAAAAAATCTTGTGGTTTTTCGAAAAAATATGTTTATCCTTTAAACAGGACTTATGTTAAGTTTTCAAATACAGTTAAAACTCCCTAATCCGGATAATTGATTGTAGACCCCAATCCAGATTGCCGAGATTTTCGGACTATCGAATTTTTAAATTGGGTTAAATTTATATAATTTAATTAGTTTTATGTTTTTATTAAAAAATAAAATATGAAGTTTGAATATAATAGTAATATAATAACAATCTATAGAAAAAATCGACCCAAGGGTTCTCACGATATAGAAAAAAATCAACCCAAGGGTCTCACGAATTTTTTTCTATAGAAAAAAATCAACCCAAGGGTCTCACGAATTTTTTTCTATAGAAAAAAATCAACCCAAACGAATTTTTTTCTATAGAAAAAAATCAACCTATAGAAAAAAAAAATCAACCCAAGGGTCTCACGAATTTTTTTCTATAGAAAAAAATCAACCCAAGGGTCTCACGAATTTTTTTCTATAGAAAAAAATCAACCCAAGGGTCTCACGAATTTTTTTCTATAGAAAAAAATCAACCCAAGGGTCTCACGAATTTTTTTCTATAGAAAAAAATCAACCCAAGGGTCTCACGAATTTTTTTCTATATAAAAAAATCAACCCAAGGGTCTCACGAATTTTTTTCTATAGAAAAAAATCAACCCAAGGGTCTCACGAATTTTTTTCTATAGAAAAAAATCAACCCAAGGGTCTCACGAATTTTTTTCTATAGAAAAAAATCAACCCAAGGGTCTCACGAATTTTTTTCTATAGAAAAAAATCAACCCAAGGGTCTCACGAATTTTTTTCCTATGGAAAGAATCAACCCAAGGGTCTCACGAATTTTTTTCTATGGAAAAAAAAATCGTTCCAAAGGTCACACGATTTCTTCTATGAAAAAAATCGACCCAAAGGTCTCACAAATTTTTTTCTATAGATTGTTATTATATTACTATTATATTCAAAGTTCATATTTTTGCAATGAATAATTTTATTTTTTAGTAAAAACATAAAACTAATTAAATTATATAAATTTAACCCAATTTAAAAATTCGATAGTCCGAAAATCTCGGCAATCTGGATTGGGGTCTACAATCAATTATCCCGATTAGGGAGTTTTTACTGTATTTGAAAAAATATATTTTTGCAGTTTTTATTTTTTATTAAATTAACACAAGTCATGATTAAAGGATAAACATATTTTTTAGAAAAACCACAAGATTTTTTATAGAAATATCACAATGTTTCATTACATTAAACTTTTTTTGAATAACTATATGATTTTTTTTTTTTTTTTTTTTGGAAAACACAACAAATATATATTTTATTTGAATACACAAAATGATTGTATTTATTAAGGATATAGGTCTTTGATTTTAAATATGCTTAAAAAATTTTATGTTTTTCAGATATGAAAAATAAATATATAAAAATTAATATGATTTAATAAATTTAAAATTAAAAAAAAGTTCTCCTGCGCTGGGATTTGAACCTACGACCCAACGTTTAAACAAAGAATTGTCAAAAAACTAACGCGCTTACCAACTGAGCCACCGCACTTTCTGTGCGTAAAGTAATATGATGCTTGTTTTGTTTTCGTTCCGATGAGATCAGTAGCTTTTCGTTGCTATGCGACAACGACAAATAGCGAACGTTACATTTTTGTTTTTGGTAATAAACAACCCTTAACGCGCTCTCTCAGTGAGCGCATATTTTGTGTGTTGAATCCACACACGCACACGCACTAATATAAAGAGCTATAAATAGACCATTGGAAAACATGTGACATCCAAGAATGCAATATGGATAAGTTTTACAGTACAATCCGCTTATTTGAAAGTGGCCGAATGCAGTGAATTTGTTTCAATTATCCGTGCGTTTCAATAATGGCAAGTCCGAATAATTGATATATGTTTCATTTAACCGAAATACAATAAATTGGTTCAATAATTTTGGTAATAAAATGCCAGCAATAAATCGAATTTTTATTTTTTATACCCTTCACCACACTGTGGTACAGGGTATTATGTCTTTGTGCATATGTTTGTAACAGGCAAAAGCAAACGAGATAGACACATGGTTCCTTTTGAGAATATGCATAGAATCACTTTCTAAGTCGATTTATGCATGTCCGTCCGTCCGTCTGTCTGTCCATGTTAAATTGTAAACAAAGTACAGGTCGCATTTATGATCCGAATTGGATGAAATTTGGCACAGCTAGCCTATTTGGCCCAAGGACGAACCCTATTGAAATTGGGAAAAATCGATTCAGATTTAGATATAGCTCCCATATATATTTTCGTCCGATTTCACGTAAATCGTGTACCAAAGTCCCTATATATCTTCCGATTTGCACGAAATTTGGCATAGCGTACTGAATTAGTTCATCCAATTTCATATTAATGGCCCTTCTGTTAGGATGCATCTTTTTAATACACCCATAGTGGTGAAGGGTATCACTTTACTACTTTCCTTACTGGTTTAAATTTCATTTCATTACATTGTCCACAAAAAGAAGGAATTTTCTTCCCAATAGCTTAAAACTTTCAGAATTTCAGATTAGTCACCACTTAAAAACCCAACGCATTTCAGTTGCTTTAATTTTGGCCACCAGTGCATGCCCATAACAATTTAGCGTTCTGAAACGGTTTTTGAATATAACTGGTATATGGCCTTAAAGTACTCCTGCAGACCTTTCATTTAAGCCCAGTTTCATCCGCCCATCTTTGATAATTTTCGCACAGTGGTCTTTACAGGATAATAGGCGTTTTTAACAAAGTCGTCCAATTTAGCTTTCTGAAACGGTTTTGGAATTTAACTGGTATATTAGATGGTTTAGGAAGGTACGTATGGAAATAATGTGTGCTAAATGGAAATTTTTAAAATTTGGATTTGGGTGAACCTTTAGATATATACATGTAAATTTATAAAATTGCTTAAATAAATGATAATTAAGACACATAAAGTTTACTCTCAAGGAAAGAAGTTTTAGGGCGGAATCTACTCAAACCTTGCATTCCTTTTGCAATGCTATTGTGTAGTACACTTCATAAGCTTTCCATAGATACCAATATTGACCCGGCAGAATTGTCCTGGAAATCATATTCTCCACTGGAAATATCCTTTTCAAAGGATTTTTTCAGAAATTGCCAAATACGGCGGAATCGGCCCGAACTTGGTATCCTTTTTGCAATGCTAATGTGTAGTACACTTCATAAGCTTTCCATAGATACCAATATTGACCCGGCAGAATTGTCCTGGAAATCATATTCTCCACTGGAAATATCCTTTTCAAAGGATTTTTTCAGAAATTGCCAAATACGGCGGAATCGGCCCGAACTTGGTATCCTTTTTGCAATGCCAATTAGTAGTACACTTCATAAGCTTTCCATAGATACCAATATTGACCCGGCAGAATTGTCCTGGAAATCATATTCTCCACTGGAAATATCCTTTTCAAAGGATTTTTTCAGAAATTGCCAAATACGGCGGAATCGGCCCGAACTTGGTATCCTTTTTGCAATGCTAATGTGTAGTACACTTCATAAGCTTTCCATAGATACCAATATTGACCCGGCAGAATTGTCCTGGAAATCATATTCTCCACTGGAAATATCCTTTTCAAAGGATTTTTTCAGAAATTGCCAAATACGGCGGAATCGGCCCGAACTTGGTATCCTTTTTGCAATGCCAATTAGTAGTACACTTCATAAGCTTTCCATAGATACCAATATTGACCCGGCAGAATTGTCCTGGAAATCATATTCTCCACTGGAAATATCCTTTTCAAAGGATTTTTTCAGAAATTGCCAAATACGGCGGAATCGGCCCGAACTTGGTATCCTTTTTGCAATGCTAATGTGTAGTACACTTCATAAGCTTTCCATAGATACCAATATTGACCCGGCAGAATTGTCCTGGAAATCATATTCTCCACTGGAAATATCCTTTTCAAAGGATTTTTTCAGAAATTGCCAAATACGGCGGAATCGGCCCGAACTTGGTATCCTTTTTGCAATGCTAATGTGTAGTACACTTCATAAGCTTTCCATAGATACCAATATTGACCCGGCAGAATTGTCCTGGAAATCATATTCTCCACTGGAAATATCCTTTTCAAAGGATTTTTTCAGAAATTGCCAAATACGGCGGAATCGGCCCGAACTTGGTATCCTTTTTGCAATGCTAATGTGTAGTACACTTCATAAGCTTTCCATAGATACCAATATTGACCCGGCAGAATTGTCCTGGAAATCATATTCTCCACTGGAAATATCCTTTTCAAAGGATTTTTTCAGAAATTGCCAAATACGGCGGAATCGGCCCGAACTTGGTATCCTTTTTGCAATGCTAATGTGTAGTACACTTCATAAGCTTTCCATAGATACCAATATTGACCCGGCAGAATTGTCCTGGAAATCATATTCTCCACTGGAAATATCCTTTTCAAAGGATTTTTTCAGAAATTGCCAAATACGGCGGAATCGGCCCGAACTTGGTATCCTTTTTGCAATGCCAATGAGTAGTACACTTCATAAGCTTTCCATAGATACCAATATTGACCCGGCAGAATTGTCCTGGAAATCATATTCTCCACTGGAAATATCCTTTTCAAAGGATTTTTTCAGAAATTGCCAAATACGGCGGAATCGGCCCGAACTTGGTATCCTTTTTGCAATGCTAATGTGTAGTACACTTCATAAGCTTTCCATAGATACCAATATTGACCCGGCAGAATTGTCCTGGAAATCATATTCTCCACTGGAAATATCCTTTTCAAAGGATTTTTTCAGAAATTGCCAAATACGGCGGAATCGGCCCGAACTTGGTATCCTTTTTGCAATGCTAATGTGTAGTACACTTCATAAGCTTTCCATAGATACCAATATTGACCCGGCAGAATTGTCCTGGAAATCATATTCTCCACTGGAAATATCCTTTTCAAAGGATTTTTTCAGAAATTGCCAAATACGGCGGAATCGGCCCGAACTTGGTATCCTTTTTGCAATGCTAATGTGTAGTACACTTCATAAGCTTTCCATAGATACCAATATTGACCCGGCAGAATTGTCCTGGAAATCATATTCTCCACTGGAAATATCCTTTTCAAAGGATTTTTTCAGAAATTGCCAAATACGGCGGAATCGGCCCGAACTTGGTATCCTTTTTGCAATGCCAATTAGTAGTACACTTTATAAGCTTTCCATAGATACCAATATTGACCCGGCAGAATTGTCCTGGAAATCATATTCTCCACTGGAAATATCCTTTTCAATGGATTTTTTCAGAAATTGCCAAATACGGCGGAATCGGCCCGAACATGGTATCCTTTTTGCAATGCTAATGTGTATTACACTTCATAAGCTTTCCATAGATACCAATATTGACCTGGCAGAATTGTCCTGGAAATCATATTCTCCACTGGAAATATCCTTTTCAAAGGATTTTTTCAGAAATTGCCAAATACGGCGGAATCGGCCCGAACTTGGTATCCTTTTTGCAATGCTAATGTGTAGTACACTTCATAAGCTTTCCATAGATACCAATATTGACCCGGCAGAATTGTCCTGGAAATCATATTCTCCACTGGAAATATCCTTTTCAAAGGATTTTTTCAGAAATTGCCAAATACGGCGGAATCGGCCCGAACTTGGTATCCTTTTTGCAATGCTAATGTGTAGTACACTTCATAAGCTTTCCATAGATACCAATATTGACCCGGCAGAATTATCCCGGGAGACTTAATGGACATTGGACTTGTTCATCCAGTTGCGTTATTGGCACTAATTATTTTTCGCCAAAACTACCTTATAATATTTTTGAAACTTTAATAGATGAAATTATCCATCATAATATCTTTATTTAGTTTAATTAATATATGAAAATAATAATTTCATGAACAAATCATTATTTGTTAGTAATTTTAACGATAACAGAGGTCTGTTAACGACACTGTTAACCCTATGTTAACACTATGTTAAAATATCTGTTCGCGTCTTTGCTAATTAAATTCGAATTTATCTAAATGGACCTGTAGTCGATGATGTCATTTGGAGAGTAGAATTGGTTATTGAAGCTGCACAAAAAAGTCAAGACTGAGGGTGCCAAGGCAGCCACACCAACAACATCAGCCGAATGGGATTCGTCATCAATGTGTTTGCTGATTTTAAAAGGAATGTTTTGTCTGTAATATCCATAGGGATATTCGTGTGTGAAGATTTGAGGTCGATTTGGTGCAGTCTCCTAACACTGTAAGGACTTGACAACTAAACATGGAAACTTGTTAAGTCGGCCAGGTATCAACAAGGCTCCGTTCGAATACAGTCGCTACCCTGACTACAAACTGTGACTCACTGATGAGCACAAGATCGTCTAACATCCCAACGTTAGTGAGAAGGAGATGACTTATGATCTGTAAAAAACTAATGATCACGAGCCTAACACACCAGCTTTAGGGAGGTCACTTTAGGTGACCTAGTGTTTGATTATTTAGGCACACAAATTTCGACTCGGCGAAATAGGGGTCCTCGGAGATTCTTAACTAAAACCCCGCTGACTGTTTATTGGATAGGTGCATATCCAAAGGAAATTTATTGGGATCTCCACTACCCGCAGCAACTTCTCCGTCCGATTAAAATTTGCTCCCCGTATGATCCAATTACGATCTTCGTATATTAGGATTAAGACACAATAGTGAAACTACCGCTGCTCCACTGCAGGTCAATCGACTTACTTTCAGGTGTTTCCGTTTCCGCCAACATTTCACCCTCAAAAAGGCCCACATTTATTTTAATTATTAAAAACATTTTTCGTTATCTTGAACACGTTATCAGACCGAATCAATCTTAGCTTGACTTTTTGGGTTCTGATTGGCTAAGTCTTCCCTTTAGTTAAAGTCCTGGTAACTCGCTCTTTTCTTTATTTCTGTTCCGATTTCCCATTAGGTAGCAAATAGCTCTACAAAAAATGATCAACAATGGTACACAGTTCCTGTATTCGTAACTGAAGTAACTTGTACCTCCATTGTATCTGTTATTATTCCTCTTGCTTTCCACTGTTCCGAATTTATTGTCATAATTTATCGTTGCTAATAACCTCTACACTTTTGTGTTACACACAAATATAATGTTCCCGAAAGAAAGTTATCCCATAATAATAACACTGCAATTCTATTCTACTCTTCAGAATCATTCAACTCCATAGAGCCTACCCAAGATTCATTCAAGCAAGGAAGCCAGTATTTTAGCTCACAATAATAGGTGGAATAAAATTACCATAAAAAAGCTTTGAAAACGACAACGGTGGCAGTATTAGCAGCAGCCTAGCAATTTTAACACATTTGAAACTGAAGGGTTTGGGGCTTGGGCTTGGTAGGCAGGCCGATAGAAGGAAAGGAACCGAATGGGAAGGTGAAGAGTAATTGCTTGTTAGTAAAATATTGTCGTTTTCTCTATGGCATATTTTTTGGGTGTGTTCTATGCCACCATCATCATCATTATTATTTATTTTGTGGTTAACTTAATTAAGGTGTTTTATGGGCTGCCAACAGTGTACGAGTGTGTGGTTGCAGTTCCCTTCCTCCCTATAATAACTCTTGATTAGGGTTATTTTCTTTATAATAACCTGCTTTTTTCTTCATTCATTCATAATTTTATTTTCTTCTTCCTTGCTTCATGGAGATTTTTTTCTAGTTCAAACAAATGGTTATGATTTTTGTATTGTTGTTGTTTTTATCGTTATTTATTTATTTTTCTCATGTTTTGTTTGTGTTCGTTTTATTGTTTTTGCCATTTCTGTGTTAAGGTGAGGTCCTTTGTTCTACTCTATCACCTCTCTCCACATTATCCTTTATTTTGTATTCCTTTTGTTATGTGTGTTATTCAAACAAGTGTACGAAGACCTAAATTCCTTTGTGAATTGTTGATGGAAAAATGTTCGGAGCTTTTAACTATTTTTTTGTGTGAATGACAAAAAATATGGCGTGGTAGAAAGGAGAAATGTGTGTTGGAGGAATTGTAATAATAGGAATATTGGCTTCATAACATAATTTGATAAAATGAAGAGATGTTTGTTTAAATCAGTAATAAAATCTTTAAATTTGTTTTCACTTCGTATACCTTTTAATTTGTTTCACAGTCACTCGGTCATTTCCCCGGAGATTCTCCACCAAAATCGACTGCTTATTAAATACGCCACCTATTCAATAAATTTTATTGGGCTTATACACAGCAGATTCGATTTCTGCATTTTATGAATGCAATATTAATACTTTTAATGCTGGTTTCTTGTAAGAGCGAGTGAAAAAACGACTTTGGTGTGATATGTTGCTGATTGCGAGTTTCTATGGCACAAAAAATTGTCGTTTTAAGTTTTCAATTTTTACTTTATTTTTTCTTCTTTTTTGTTATGTCATGTATCATTTCATATTTATCATATACAATGTTAACCATTCGGTTGGACTTGTTATTTGTATCAACACTTGTTTGACATATTGTATTTAGAATTTATATCGAAATAATTTGGAAAATACATATGCGAATTTTGTAGCACCAATACAGAAGACGCTGTGTGAAATAAAGAAATAATGGAATAAAAACTAGTCATAATCGAGTCAGCGTAATGTCGGCGGTTTTTATCAACAGAAACAGTAGTAAAATAAACGATTGCACAAAAACAACCACATAAGTACGGGGAGAGACGGAGGACCAAAAACAAAACACAGAACACAGGCGGTTGTGGTGTTTTTGTCAACAAAGTGAGAGTGTCATAGTGTTGAACTAAAACGAAGTAGGAAAATAGTTGTGATATTAATGAAATGTTTACATTTTTTGGAAAACTAGTGGCTTTTTCATGATTATAATAATTTTTAAATTTCCAACCCATGTTAAAGGGTATAAAAAGTTCGGAACTTAATGATTCTATGGTGTGTTGATACAAATATCTTATATGTATATTTGTTGTTAACATCAGCCATTTTAGATTGCCAGTTTGTTGTTGAAAGACAAAAAAATTATTTTGATGATCTCTTCAATATTAGACTATTCGAAAAAAATGGATCAAAGAAACTGTGTTCAACTTTGTGTAAAAAATAATATGGAAAAGGACATTTGAAATATGAATAGAACACAAGTTCCTCTTTCCAACGAAAAATAGGAGATAACAGAAAAATCGAAACAAGAGCTGTTGGCTATACCAAAAATCGCGCGTTCCAGAAGGATTGGGAAAATGCTGGTGTATTATATATAGTACGAAAGTAATAAAGACAAGTAAAAAAGAGTCAGTCGACGATGCCGACAGATACTTATTCTCAGTCTATGGTTTACGGTGGTCACACAGGTTTTATTATTCGTTTTATATAAGATATATTTTCTATCAAAGAGGTTTCGGATTTAATGTGATCAAATAGGCTATTCAATTCGCTTCATATTAAATTTAAAAATTTATAAAATATTTACTATTGTGGTTGAGGTGCCAGAAGGAGAGGGCCGACGGGTCCCACATTCGGACTTGATCTAGGCTTGGTAAAGATAATATGTTTTGCAAAGTTTGATTAGAATCTGACATTCGTTTTGCCTAATATTGGATTTGTAAATATGGAAATTTTTGACCATTTGTGAGGGAGGTACCAAACAGAGTGGGCCAATGAGTCCCATTATCGGATTTTATCTAGTATTCATTAAAATAATAGGTTGTGCAATGCTTGGTTCAAATCCGACATTCATTTCTCCTAATATTAGATTAAATATCGCAAATTATTTACATTTTGTACAATGTTTGGTTCAAATCGGATAGTCCGTTCCCATGATATTACAAAAATAATTTCAGGAAATTTTTCACCATTTGTGGTCTGATTATCCACATCTTCGAACTGAAACTAAGTGACAAAAAAATGTTACAGGATCAAAGACCTTGGCGAGTTTTATTAAGAATCCAAAAAGACAAACTCGAAATAGCTCAAGTTTTGACCGTTCTTTGCAGCTATTGCAGTTTCTTTTTTAAAAACTAACCTAACCTATATAGTATTTTCTTTATGAACTTTAATATAACCAGAAAAACACAGGCTTCCAGCAGGGCACGAAAAGTTGTTTAATGACTTACCAAAACCCAACATATAAACAACATAGAGAAGGAAATGCTTACCTGAAATTAAAGAAAAAACTACGATTAGAAAATGTTTCATTACTAAACTAAGTGTTATATAATATTCTCAAGAGTTCAACAAAAAGCTTATTGATTAAATTTGTAACTCCATTCAAAGTTCATTTTCCATTTTTGAATTATTAAAAAAAATTCATTTTACGTTAAAATAACGCAATCATATTTTGGTCACATAAAAAAGAGCTACCAAAACTAGCCATTGGTTGGCACAATTCCAGTGTTGTAATATTTTTTATTTTCATTTTTTCTTTTTTGCCGCCTCGTTACCTTATTTGTAACCTGATTTTATGGAAAAGAATATTTAAAATGCTTAAAAGGCATATTTACAAAGTTCATTACTTCACAATATCAACAACAAAAATGCAGTAGCCAAAAAAACAATGACGAAAAAAGAATTACATTACTGCAGTGACTGATTGTGAGTGATGACGGCAGAGGGTAGGAGGAGGCGGACGACAATAATAAACTTCACATAATACTTTTTTGGGCAATAAACTTCATCGTCAAAAAATATCTACCAAATAAACTGATACAAAAGAAAGCATGCCGCCGAAGTTGTAGCTGGGAAGATAGTGTGACAGACAGTCAGTTGAAGGGACTGACACAAACAATAGGTAATAATACATTAGCCGACAAACGAACAAGAATGTGTAACTATAAACAGCATTAATAATAACAACAACTACAACAACAATGAAAATATTGTGCAATATAAATACCCTAGAATGTTTCATTTCGTTACGATACAACGGGTGGGGGAAGTTCTTTTTTTAAAGTAGAAAAAAGTTTTGTTTAATGATTTTTTTTGTTGGGAAGATGTTACGCTTTTCAAATTTTATTCAAAATTTTTGTATTTTTTTCATGATTTATGTATTTGTTGTTGTTGCTTTCTTTGTGAAAGGTACACATTACAAGTGTCATGTATGTAATAATTGGAAATGTGTGAGAATGTGAGAATAGAAAAGTGTTTTACACACATTGCATTCATTGGAATTCCAGACATAAAGATATGACGGTGGTTGGGAATTAAAAATATATTATGAAATAAAGGTTTTCTGAATAAAATTGAGAACTTTAAAAATTTATGGCTACTTTACGACACTTTACAAAAGAAATTGAAATTTTATTAGAATTAGAAATATTACAAACATGTTTTACTAAATTTTAACAAGATACACATAGAAGACACACAGATCAATAAATATTTTTTGGGCTATGTATGTTCGATTTTGATTTGACAGTTTTTTGTGAGCAGTGTTGTCAAATAAAAGAACTTTGCTCATAGCTGATAATCAGATCTGTTTTTTTTATTTATTTTTTTTTTTTTTTAATTCATCCGGAGACCCTATTTTGTTCTTAATGTGAATAAAAGTCTATGTCAGATTTAGCCATGTTCGTATTGGTTAAATAACGATACGCAATATTGGTCACATGGCTTTGAAATTTTGCACATACATTGCTACTACTCATAGGATTTTTAGGGTAGCCAAATATAATGGTACCCTCAACATACAATATTTTGAAGCTTTGGGCTGGGCAAGTGCTTCAACGTAATATAGTATATTGGGTTCTCCGTGGGTAGAAAATCTTTCTACAAAAAATTATCCATATTAATCAACTTTTTAGGGTAGTCAACGATTCGCTCTAATTTGCTATTTTGGATTATCATTAGGTACAAATCTCCCTACCAAAAATTATCGATATGGAACCATGTTTCGGTATATCCCCAATAGAGCGGTACTTCCATGATTTGGGGTTTTTTCTGACTTTAGGCACGGGGTTTCACTGAAGTGGCTTCAAATTTATATATTTTAAAATCTCCCTACCAATAATTAATAATACGGTACCACGCATTATTCAATATTTGGGGGACGTCGGACACGTTTTTAACCGAATTGACTATAATTTTGTACTTTCAGACCAATGTATCTATAATTTGACTTTGCTGGGTTTTGGTTGCAGATAATTATCAATCTAGTTCAGTATTTAAAATGTTTCAGCGGCATTATCTGGGTTATTTTAGGGAGCATATTTACGCGGACAATTTTCTACGTAGGTCTATGTTTCCGTCCTACATGCGCAATTTAAAGTTTTATAACCTTTTCCCTATCGAAATGGCTGTAATTTAAAAAATAGATTTACCGAAATTTTTCTTTTTCAGTACTCTGAAGTTGTGAATACAAATATATATATATATATATATTTTATACCCTTCACCACACTGTGGTACAGGGTATTATTTTTTTGCAGAAATTTTCCCTTACAATGGCCCCGTTTTATTTGGTTTTTCATCTTTCCAAATAAACAACCTGCTAGAAGACAACAGTCACTATTTGAAGTACCCGACCATTTGTTAAGAACATTTTAATACACAGGGTATAACATATTTGGTCGGACCGGGCCTTTTACACGTTCATAGTTGAAAATTATAAAAAAAATTCAGAAATAAACAAAAATGCCAAAAAAAATTGCTATAGGTGCTAGATCAAATATTTTTGGAGCTAAACGAGTTTAAAAAGTGCTAAATCTTAGAGCTAGATTTAGCACTTTTTAGTCTAGTCTAGATTTAGCACTTAGAGTCTACTTTGAAAATAACACAAGTTAAATTGTGGTAAAACCGGTTTAAGGAGGGCCGAAGAGATGTCCATGAAGATTGGCCGAGCATGCACATGATTTTAGCATAGCGTACAAAATTGATAAATCTTGAGCAAAAACAACGTTGCTGGACACTGCTCAGCAGCGGTTGAACATTGTCAAGAATGACTCAGATTTCCTCACAAAGCCGATACACAGGTGTGTAAACATCCAGAAGACCCAAGACCGGAAAAGCACGTCAAGTTAACGGCACTTGACGTTCCGTATTCATCGAATGCAATGGCGTAGTGCATCATCGTCGTACGCTCCATGGAAATGTAAATCATGAATGCTCCTAAAAAAATTATCAAAAACTTCAAACGCTCATTGGAGAAAAATGTCGTGTAAAATTGCTTAATCAGAGATAGGGACTCGAAGGTGGACATTGACCAATTAAATTCTAAGTCTTACTACGATGTAAATATTATAAAGAGATAATGAATTGGGCACCCAAAAAGGGAATGTGATTCCACCTTCTAATTTTTGGGGTCTCCGACGAATATTTCAAGGTATGGCAAACGGAAAGGTACGAATTTTTTGGTATGTGCGAAATTTTGTGTCTATTGGAAAAACTATTGTGCATTATTCCTTAAAAACAAAGCATGGAAAAAGGAAAGAAAAGTGTCAGTCGGTGTTGTTGACAGATATATACTCTCAGCCTATGGTTTGCAAGGTCTTCGGAAATAGATGGCGTCTGTGATTTGACACCACTAGTTACTTCGGCCTGAACATTTTCATAAACCCAGATTTTGTGGTCTGGATATTTATAATTCGACAGGTAACAATTGAATCAATCATTTGTAGACTCACATAAGGCATTGAAACAGAAACCAGTTCTTAAATGATGTCCAGGGCTTCTACCTATAGCCTATTTATAAGAAACTCAAAAAATGTTTAAAACCTTTTTAAATGCTAGGGGCTATCTCAATAAAAGAAATTTGGCATTTGCTATTTTGATAAAAATTAAGTGAATTATTGACAATATTGGATTTAATCTATCTCCGTACAGTTTATAATGAAAAAATTATAATCAGTGTTTGCTTTCACTAATTAGGAAAACATATATGAAGGCGACGTTGTAATATTTTAAGCATTTTCTAATAAATGGGGGTGGTCCACATTTGATGCATAGTTCACATTACACGAAGTTACTCTATACTTTTTTTAAAGTCGTACAACACTCAAATATTTAATAAGGTTTGAAATTTAAAATTCTATTTCTGATATGCCATAAAATACTTCAATGAATACATTTTTGTATTAATTTAATGTTAATTCGCATTTATTTGAGCAAAATTCATATATTTTATATAACACTGTTATACCACTTCTCACATTTGTTAGAATTTTTTGGTCCTTCGATGTGGATTATTTTATATTTCATATTTGTTAGTATTTTTGGAAATTCTGATTGGAGTAACTATTTAGTAATTTCAAATGCAACTGTAACCTTTTGATTACCTCCGATATATTCTCAATTAAATTTTAACAAAACCCACGCACGTCGTTCGTCCCCGCAAACTAGGAACACAAATCGTCTTAATAGAATCTCAATTTCGACTAATTCGTTTCAATTACATTTACAAGAAAGTAAGTACCAAAATTTCGGAAAAGCTGTGCTTAAATAACCTTCAATGCAAGCAGAGTCTTGCTTCACTCAAACACTAGTGGCGCGCGCATTACCACTCTAAAAATTACAAAGAATTATCGCTAAAAATGTTGTAGTTGTTGTGCTATTTTCGTTTTGTAGTTTAAAATCTACAATTCTGATGGTTTTCAAAGAATTGAAATATATTTCGTTTTCATAAAAGCATAAATCATTTCATATTCGGGGTTGCCAACTGATAAAATAAATAAGAACAAAGAAGGAGAAAAAAAAAACAAAGTTGGGTAAACAAACAAATAAACGGAATGGCCGCAAAAGAATTCAACGATCCAACATTGTCGTCGTTTTTTGTGGTGGACACCACATAATATCGGTGTAGAATTTTACATTAAAAAACAGCTCCCCTCTCCTTATGACACAAGAATAATTATATGGATAATAGAGTGTAACGAAAATACTATTTAATTTCAAAAAAAGTTAAAGGAAACCCCACAAAAGACATTGAGATCACCATCTGAGGAATATGAAAATATCCGGCCCAAAAATCCACAGATACACTGTTCACCATATGGACGGCTAAAAAGAAGCTCCCGCTAAACACAATGACCGATAGAGAACAAAATATTGGCGTGTAACGTTCGAAAGTCTTTTCAAGTCGTCTGGGCAAAACAATGCTTACATGAAAACTAGGAACACAAGGTGCTCATGTCTATGGCCTGCAGAATGTGAGGAGCTAACAAAAATACCTTATTGACATATAAAGCAATAGGCCGGTTAATGGTGATATACGAATGTAGGAGATACCAGTGTAGCAACATTCAGATCTAACAGAATGCCGTTCTGAGCGGGGATGGTCCGTGTGACGAATTTTTAGGTTTTCGACTGTCAAAAAGTTGTAAACGTCGAAAACGTCATATACCTGTATAAAATGTAGTAAATGTCATTTATTTCAATATCATTACCATATACAGTTATTTTCAGGAATATATTATTTTTACGTACATCTGACTATTCCTTACTGGAGCTGATAAAATATTCTAAACTTTTTTGAGACGAAAATTTTGACATTTTATATGGATTTGAATAAAGCATAAGTAATTTTCGAATCGATTAATGGGAATAGCTATCTTGTCAAAAACCTAATGGTTTTGGGTGGGTTTCCGACGTTTCTGACGTATGTATTATACGTCGAAAATGTATGTCATTTTCGTCACTGTTTCTAATGGACCATCTCTGGTTCTGAGCACTGTAACAGGGTGTCTCCTCATGACACCAGTGTCCTGTCCATCGATGCAGTACCTAACTGGGTGTTATAGCTGGGAATTTCTATGTCATAGGTTTATGGACAGGACAAAACATTTTGCTCTGAAAGATTGGCGGCCTGAGTCTCTTCATGAGCAGGTGAAGATCAAAGATGTCCTTCAATATAAGCAAATAATCTCAGTTGTTATCGGGACAGGGATCGCCAGCCCAGACACGTTAGGAGAGATCTTCATGATCTAGAGAGAGAGAGGGAGAGAGAGAAAACAGTTGACTATACAAAAACGAATAGTCTTAGCTCAGCTAAGCTCTAAATGGTAAATTCGCCTCCATTCATCTTGGGCACGAATTGATCGATCGATATCTATTAAATTTGCCGAGCATGTAGGACCAGTGTACACTTTGCACATATTCAAGCCTACTCACTCATGTCCGAATTCCCTATGGATTCAACACATTCTGGTTTACAACTTTGTAGGAAATTTGGATACAGAGGAACCAGACCCAGACCAAGTATAACAATTTCCTTTTAGTATTTCGTTACTATTCCGATAAAGAATTTATGTTCTTTGTTGGGTTTTGAAAATACACCCCACCTTATGGTGAAGGGTATAAAAACATCATACTCTTTTTAGTTTTCATTAGACCCCAGTATCGAAGCATTTGCAAGGGAAATGTAATGAATGCATACAGACCGCATACTCAGTTACATATTACATGGCTGAACGCAGTTTTTTGGTGTTTACAGCAACAAAGTCTCCACATGCGCACACACACACACATACATGGGTTTTCACATTTTTTAAGTGGAAGTTGAAAAGTATGTCGGTTAGTTGATTGGTTGGTCGGTGGCTCATTCGGTCGTTCGTTCATTCGACCGCATAAAAAAGATTTCGCAAAGGTCATTGCGGGCCCGGCTTTTGTTTAAGTGATAATGTTGATTATTACAGCAACAACAACAATAAATGTCGGTGGTGGTGTTGTTGCGGAAAAAGGCAATGCCAACGAAAAAAATAAAAAAACAACACAACAACAAAAAACTTCAGTAATCAAATGTTGCACATGAGTTTTAATCTGACATTAATTTCCGCAACACTCAATGTTACAACAATAACAAAAACAAAATGATTACAAAAAACAAAGCGACATTTGTTGTTGTTTAATTGAATTCATTAGGCAATTAAGACGCCACACACACACAGATACACACTCACATGTACATGGTAGCGTACAACATTGCATACTTCAAACGAGAATTGAAATGTGGTGTTCATCGGATTTCTAATGGAATCAAACGAGGAAAGAGATGTAGTTTTTTGTTGAACCAGTTGGTCACTTGTCGGAACACTTTAAACAAATAACTACAGATCAATCTTTATTATTACTATTATTTGTGTGTGTGTGTGAATTTATTTCTCGTTATTATTTCTGGTTTGATAATTTTTTCTACAAGTGGTTAAACGAATAGTTTTATATTTTTGATATGTGTACATTGCTCCGAATATTATTACATCTCAACAAAGAATTTAATATTAGCTCATGATATGTGCCTCAAAAGAACAGTATTTTGTCCGCCAATTTTACTGATGTTTTATAGTTACATTGTTGGTCACTAGACCCGACCATCTCCGCAAAAAAATAGGTTATTCATTCAGTTTAATAGTTCCTTTTATTTCAATAGTTCATAGGAACACGTCAGTTAATTCGGTGGACTAAGGGGAAGATCTAGATGAGCAATTGTATCAAAAGGAACTAGATGAACGAAAGCAAAAATGAGAGACTGGTGCAAAAGAAACTAGAAGAACTTTCGTTCGGACCAAGTACCATTCGTACCTTTTGCATAATAGAATAAATCCGCAATGGAAATTCATATGTGCTGCTTTATGGAAGTCGGAATACAGAATGCTCGACCTTTTTCTATACGCTCCGCAAAAGGAGCTAGTTTATTCATTTAGTTCCATAGTTCATATTAGTTCAATCGCTGATTGCTATACATCAGTTAATTCGGTCAACAAACGGGAAGACACAATGGATGTGAAAATAAAACGATTTTAACTAGCGAAGACACAAACCGAATTATACACCACCATACAGTATAACAGTTATATTGATCAGTATAACACAATAGTGTGAAGATAAAAACGAATTATATCAACGAAATTTAGTAAATTTATTTTATGAATCCTATCATGCAAAATCTGGGAGCTATATAAGAAAAAATTATACCCAGATCATTTCATTTCGGAAATTTTGAAAAAAAAAATAATTTTCTTTTTTTTAAGAAGATATCATCGAATGCCACTGTGCAAAATCTGGGAGGGATAGGTCCATATGGAAGGTACCATTGGAAAGCCCACGAAGAGTACTTTAAGAAACAATTATACCCAGATCATTTCATTTTTTGAAATTTTGAAAAAATTAATTTTTATTTTTTTTTTTTTAAGAAGTTATCATGGAATGCCACTGTGCAAAATCTGAGGGATAGGTCCATATGGAAGGTACCATTCGACCAAAATTTCCTAAATGAAATGATCTGGGTATAATTGTTCCTTAAAGTACTCTTCGTGGGCTTTCCAATGGTACTTTCCATATGGACCTATCCCTCTCAGATTTTGCACAGTGGCATTCGATAATAACTTCTTGAAAAAAATTAAAAGTTTTTTTTCAAAATTTCCGAAATGAAATGATCTGGGTATAATTGTTCCTTAAAGTACTCTTCGTGGGCTTTCCAATGGTACCTTCCATATGGACCTATCCCTCTCAGATTTTGCACAGTGGCTTTCGGTGATAACTTCTTGAAAAAAATGAATTTTTTTTTCAAAAATTCCGAAATGAAATGATCTGGGTATAATTTTTTCTTAAAGTACTCTTCGTGGGCTTTCCAATGGTACCTTCCATATGGACCTATCCCTCTTAGATGTTGCATGATAGGATTTATAAAATGAATTTACTAAATTTCGTTGATATAATTCGTTTTTAACTTCACACTTTGTGTTATACTGATCAATATAACTGTTATACTGCATGGTGATGTATAATTCGGTTTGTGTCTTCGCTAGTTAAAATCGTTTTTATTTTCACATCCATGAAGACACAGACGAACGATTGGATCATAGGTACTACGTGAACGAGAGCAAAAAGGAACGACTGGTGCAAAAGAAACTTGGTGAAGTTTCGTTCCGACTTAGTTCCGATCTTCCCTTTTGCGCAATAGTTCATTTGAATTTGTTTGTTCCGGTCTGACACAACTCTAAATAGAAGCAGTCCAACCGAATAGTTATGAGAGCTAAAGTCTTCAATATCTTTATTTAGTCTAAGCTGTTCAAGGATATAGAAAATACCAACCTCAGGACGTATATGAAACAATGGATATTTGTTGCGTCAGTCATATGTGGAATTCAGGAACAAACAGTCGAAGACTTGTGAAGTAAAACTGTGATTTTCTTTCATCTGATGATTATGAAAATAGATATTGAGCGGAACGTTCAACAGCCTTTTCAAGTCTGTGATATTTGAACTAGTTCCGTAGTTTTCGTTGTTGACGATTTTCGGCGCCAGAAAATGCTGTTAAATCGTTCAAAGCATCAAATTTTTGGAATTGTCTGGAATCGGAGTGGAAAAGTGCGGCGACAAATGGCGGAAGCCCACGAAAATGTGTATACATTTTTAAAGCGAATATTCGTATTCTCATTATTAGATCCGAGAAAAGAGAAAAGAACATTCTGATTAAACAAAAATATACCACATCGACCTACCTACAACATTTTAAAGAAATAGATTTCACCAATTTTCCCGTGACATAATTCAATTAAACTTCATTGACACAGTGTGAGAATGGTTTCCTCGATGATTTCCGGATACGCACTACCTTGCACTAAGAAACGCAAGACGTCATCATCAAAACTTCCTTGTTGGTCATTTTAACTTCCGACATAATATACTCACACAACGAATGTGTCACTACTAAATCAATCACGGCTTATGGTTGGATGTCCCCAAAATCATCGTAAAGTAACGAAAGCAATTCCATTAAAAAGTCATTTATTAAAAAAGAACGAACTTAAACGACTCACTCGCCCTTACACTTCGCTGCACGGACAGTCGTCTGGCGCTTAAAATCGTAACATTGGATAATTTATGTTTTACACACACTCAACTAAAGATGTTGAGACCTTCTTCATTTACATTGTTTGTGTGTGTGTGTGAGTTTGATATGGGTGCATCACTCTGATCCAATGGTACCATGGAATGCATACAGCAGGCATAAATGTTTATGTTATGACTCATCTGATGATGCGGTTGACCCCTTCACCTCTCCGTAATGCTTTTTTGTTATGGCTATCCTCCCTCAATTTATAGTGGGAAGATTAAAATGTTATTAAAGAATGTTGCGAACAGTGAAAACGGGCCAAAGAAGTACGAACGATTGGAGAACTTTATATTTATGGAGAAGGGATATAAGGGAATATCATTAATTTGAGTTCTTCGCTACATTCGCCCATACATAAAATAAAAAATCGATAACAGCAAAACGTACCCTAATCGAGGTATTCCTTCGAGTCGATCCTATGCTTAGAACCAGCTGTAGTGATTTTAAGGTAATATGGCATGGTCTAGGTAATGAGCAGAAGGTTCAGGGCCTCTTGAACAAATTGTTAGGTCATCATTTTGTCTACTATAATAAAGGTGATTATCACAGCTCGTACGATATAACAATAGTGACAACTGATTGATAAATAAATGACATCATTTCAACCTCCTCCCTATCACTGTTCAGACCTCCTCCCTATCACTGTAGTATTCGTTAATTAGATTTGGGCAATCTCGGAACTAGTTTCGTAGTTCATTTTAGTTCAATTCATGGGTACAGTTAATTCGGTCAATCGATAAAAAAAATCTAGATGAACGATTTAATTAAAAGAAACATGGTGAACGAGAGGAAACAGGAGTGATTGGAGCATAAATACTAGAGGGACGTAAGAACCCGACCCTTTTGCACAATAGTTCCTTTGAAATAGTTCGTTTCCGATCGATCCAAATCTACAGTTAACAGACCATGGGAAAGCTGATAGGCAAGGTTCAATCATTAAAAACATCAACGAAAGAACCTAATCTTGTTCCGATTGACCCCTTTGCGGAATAGTTCCTTTGAAATAGTTCGTTCCCAAACGATCCATTTCTACCGTTAACAAACAATGGGAAAGCTGATTGCCAAGGTTCAATCACCACATTAAACCATCGGATAAATGGAGGAAATTTTCGAAAAATCATCAATAATCAAAACCTGCTGTACTAATACCAAAGTAATGCCAAACTTTACTGCAGAGGCAACGATCATTGTCGAGCTGAAGACCAAACATCCAACAGGCCTGTATGCGAGCA
This sequence comes from Musca vetustissima, assembly GCF_032173495.1. Taxonomy (NCBI): domain Eukaryota; kingdom Metazoa; phylum Arthropoda; class Insecta; order Diptera; family Muscidae; genus Musca; species Musca vetustissima. The sequence continues at coordinate 482,735 of NW_026886292.1, forward strand.
ATAAAAAAATGGCTAGAACACCAGAAGCAAAGCTAAATTGCATGGTGCTCCCGCTAGTGAAGTCTGCCAAGGATGACAGCTAAGGTGAACCGTACAGATCGATTTTACTTCTGTGACCAGCAGCAAACACAAAGACTGGATCATTCACTTGGTTCGATAGTTTCTTTTTGGTTCAATGAAGTAGTAGAGTACCTAACTAAAGCCCTCAAGTTGTCGTTGAACACCCTAATAGTTCCCGATGCCTAGAAAATAGGCAGGTTGGTCCCGCTTTTGAAGCCAGGCAAGGAGAGTTATGGTGGCGCTGGACCTATCAAAGGTATTATATACTGCTGCAAGCTGTTCGAGGACGTCGAGAGAACAACCCTCCAACCAAGTTTGAAACGTTGTATAGTGAATTATATGTGTGGACGCCAGTCTTCAATCCTGTCGTCAGAATGCCGCCCTGAGGAATGCAACAGGGTGTCTTCTCATGACTCTAATAGATCACTTACATGATGAGACGAAGATCTTTCCTGTGCGTCAACACAACAAGATGTGGTCAATGCAATGCAATGCATCACCTAATGGATATGCACCCACCACCTAGGTATTTCAGGAAGGATCTTCATGACCTGGAGATATAGAGAGGTCCATAGACACAAAATGAACCCTCTAGATCCACAGGCCTATCAAGCAGGATTGAGTCTTATTCACACGGATGCAGTTGTTGAAGCGATTCGAGGATATCGTGGCACAACTGAGATCTGGACAGTGTAGCCGCCTCATCCATATTGGGCACGAACCCACTTATCAGGTCGCCGCCTTTTTGAACTTGGAGTTAGAATCAGATAAGATTAAAGAGAAATACACAGCAAGCTGCTACAACAACAACGGACGAACATTTCTGTATATACTCCATATTTTCTGAAACGGAATTCGTCAGGCACTTAGATCAATGAGTATGTACCTTCATTACACATAGGTCTGTGGATATACAATCGTTTTACTATTATTATTACAAAGACTTTTTAATTGACCTGCAATGTATCCAGGGACTGGGCTTCCATGTAATAAAAACAAAATTATATGTAGGTCCTAATATTTATTATTGTATATCTTCGATATTCGACTGTCAATATTATAAATAAAGCTCAAGTTTTCTTCATATATATGTGGCTGGAGTGCACAATTCTCATGCAAAAATTTTTTTTATTGGGCTGTCTTAACATTGGCCAATCATTACCAATACGGAACTCCCTGATTCATATTTGTAGTCTTTATTTGCATTATAATTTTTAAGTGATAGAAGGACCAAAATAAAGCAATATTCATTCTGGTCATCAAGGTACGACGATCGATATAAGACATGGTGGATATAGGTCCAACCAAAGTGCAAAATTGGAATATCCCGAGTATTATAGCAAGCAGTTGATCCTAAAGTAGAAACTTCCTTAAGAAAATTGAGTTCATATGACCTAATGTATTTCCCCAAGGGCACACGAAACGGGGATAACTACTTCCCGTTTTCAACTTCACCTAAAATTATTCCTAAATATACAAAAACAACAACAACACTATTGGCACTATCTTCCAGCCTCTGTAATGTTTGTTTTTGTTGCTGTTGTTAAAATTGTAACTTTTTGAAGTTGTTGTTTTTGTTGCTGCTGTTGTTGTTGTGGGCACTGACATGAGTGCTGACTGAGTGAGTGTTGTGGGTTTTAGGCTGTCCATTTAGTTTTTAATGCTGCTCTTATTTGCTTTAAACGATTATCATATAATTCACAGTTGTCGTTGTTGCTGTTATTGTTGTTGGATCTCTGGTCTTGTTGTGACAATTTATGCGTTTATTCACATTTCTACGGAGGATTTCTAGTTGTAAGTCTTTACAGAGCTATAAAGTGTCGAGATGTTTGGTGAGTATGACAGGGCAACTGCCGGACTTAATAAAGATTTCATAAAGATGATGATGACGACGATGAGAATAAAAACGAGGGGCCAGAGGATAGAGGGAGGGGGAAGAAAACAAGGCGAGACTGAATTTGCTTCAGCTGCAGTTACAACAAAGTAGTTGAGGGTTTCAGAAAAGGGGTCGGTGGCATGTAGAGCTGCAGAAAAAAACTACACGAACAAAAAAACCCGGTTATCTTGGTCTGGACTTGACTGCTGATTTTTTTTTTTTTTTTTTGTATAAATGTCCATCAGAGAACATTGCACTCGGTGTGTGAGCCTGTGCGTGTGTGTGAGTGTTTGCATTGTGTACATTATTTTCTTCTTGTCCATATCTCGTCCACAGGGAGTGGGGGTATTTTTGTGATGTTTAAATAAAGTGTGCCAACACACAACCAGCCAGGGACCAGGATATTAAAAAGGAAGTTTTGTGTGTGTGCGACCGTTTGTTTTGTATGTTTTCCGAATCCATTTGCCAGCCAAGCAGCGTGTTTGGCATTTGTGTGTCAAATGAATTCATTTTAATTAATTTGGGACTTAAATGGAATTATGAAATATCATTGGAGGATGACAAAGGGCGTAGCTGTTATGATGCAGTTAAAGATACCGAGTGACATGTTAAGTCTTCTCTTTTTCTGCGATTTATGATTTAATGGTATTACATAAAGTTGTTGTTGTTGCAAACAATACAATCTAGTGATTCATTCTTTTGGAGGACATCAGCGGTAGAAGCTTAATTGGAAGAATAGTTAACAATGAAATATGTTTGAGGGATTGAAAAGAAATTATAATTTCTTCGAAGATAAACAAATAATATCAACAATTTTATATTCGCCAAAGGTAAGACATTGTGGGAATTTTAATTTTGTATCGTTTTCGATCGTTACATTTCATTCATGCGATTGTACATGTACCTCGCTTTGAATACAAGTAAAAATTCTTATAATCATGAGAACGGCACTGTTTTTTTTTCTAAAAAAACATGTAAGCATTTCATTAATACCACAACTATGTTACCACTTCTTTCTACTTTGCCATTATTTGCGCTCATTTGTTCTCTATCTCTCTCTTTTGACAAAAAGAAATTTATTCCTCCTAAAAACACCACCAAATGCACCATATTTTGGTATAGTCCTCCACCTCTCCCCTTACTTGGTGGTTGTTGTTTTTGCAGCCGTTGATTTGACCATTGTTTTCGTTAAAAAAACACAGATTTTCCATTGTGACTAGTTTTGCATTCCATTGTTTCTTTAGTTAAGACACTCTTACTGTCCTCTAAATTGGTGTTACAAAATTCGCATATGTATTTTCCAAATTATTTCGATATAAATGCTACAGATGCTGAATATTTTATATTGTATATAATGACGCAGAACACGAACATATACGTAAATATGAAGAAACGAGGCAAGACATAATAACGAAGATGAAAACATACTACAAATAGACAAATTAAAACGACACAAGCAATGCAGGCAAACTGACAAACGGACATTTCTAAATTAATTTCAAGCTATCTGAAAGGGATTTGGTCTTGGGGTCTAGCCCCGACATTTCTATTATACACTTTTTTGATCTATCATCTATCGTGTGAATTAAAATGAAAATCTTGAAAACTGTGGAATAGAAAGCTAGTCATAAAGTCTGCAAACAAAGCTCTCTACCTGTGACCTGGAGAAGACAAAAGTCCCCATCCTGACACACATATACCGCTACTACAATCAAATACATATAAGTACAATATATTTCGAACAAAAGTTTACAGCAGTATTAGAGGATAATGGTAGAAAAAAATTTTACCTGTTGATAACATTTTCAATTTCGTCAAAATCAGAGGCCTCATGACGACTTTTCCGACACACACTTAATACGAATGTCAGTGTATTTTTTAATTCACAAATATTTGGAAAAGATTTCCGCGTGAACTCTTTTTTAGCCGAATATTATGAAGATTCCGAACATCGCTTTGGAAATAATGAATCATCCAACAACAATCAACTTGAAGAGCCAAATCGCCAAAAACATCCACGTCAGAAGTCTGAGAAAGCGACAAAATTGAATGAATTCTACAACCACATCCACAGTGCTAATAGCGATAAAGTAAAGCGGAGTAAGAAAATAGTTGTGATATTAATGAAATATTTACAATTTTTTTGGAAAAATTTGCTATTCAAAGCGATGTACATGTATAATATGGAAATAATATCTATTTATATACAGGGCATTTTGTTTCGCCATTCTCCAACCACAATTGCAATAATTTGGCGAATTGATTGCTGATGAATTCAGCAACTCTTCGACATGTTTGTATAATTCCAATATATTTAGGAGCCGAATTTCTTATTTGTACTTCCTCATGTATAATAAATAAGGCCAGCCAAAGGGAACTCTCACATCCCCTTTCGAATTAGAAACGTGGACTGATATTAAATTTTGGTTGGAAGATTTGACACCCAATGAGAACTCAAACAATCAAATTAGAGCATAGCTGCTCAAAAACTATATTAACATAACATATGTGTGGGAGTAACTGAGAATCCATCATATGAAGCGAAGTGAAAAATAATAAAAAATAGGAGACACCATAGATCTTGGCCCAATATTTATAATTTTTATTGGGGAGATTTTCCATGCAATCCCAAATTTGCATTAAAAACGTACCTTTATATAGTGACTTAACAAAATATATAAAGATATAAGAATATATAAAGGGAATCCCTTTAAACACATTTTTATTTGTTCTTCTATTCCTGATTAATTTATTGTAGATATCTAATATCATCACAATCATTAAATTTTATCTTTCACGAAAACTAAAAACAAAAAGAAAGAACTCAATCGTTTGGATAAAATAAAAAGAAATACTAAATCATTTCGTTTGCTTTGTAAACAAAAAAGAAAGTTTTGCGCCAAAAAAAATCCAAAACTTTTGTTTACAGTAGCAAAAAATGTTTGCGAAATTCAGTATTCATTAATTTGCACGCAACTATTTTTTGGCGAAAGATACAAAGAAAAAACAACAAGATGATTTTATGTATTCCAAGTAAAAGTCTCAATTATAAAAATTAGAAAAGTTATAAAAGTTCGAACATATGGGATGAGAACATTAACTGGGAATGTCTTAAAGTATAAGTCGGAAGATATTGTGGATATTTCTTCTTTTAATTTTCGCCTTTTGCTGTTGTTGTCTATAGTTAACCTGGAAATTTTTAATTGTGTTCGATGATCGTTCGGGCTGATGAAAAAAATTGTTTATGTTTTAACTTTGTTTTTTTTTTTATAATTTTTTCAATATTTCAATTGTCATCGATAATCGTCTTCAGGGATCTGTATTTTTGAATGTTTAAAATTGTTGTTCAAGGGCCAGTACTCATGATGAACCCCATTGGTGAAAATGGATATTATCACTTATAAAACACATTTTGAACCCAATGATTATTTCGATGACTTATGAATCAAGTAGTAATATTAATGCCTTTTTATGCAGCTTGCCGGTACGTGTAATTCTATGCAATTAATAATAATTTTTTTTCTGCATAAATTTAAATAATTTTGAATTGTGCAACATTTTGCACTATTCCATTTGATGCCGGTCAGATTTGATTATTCACTCTCGCGCTGCATTCAATTGTTATTTCACGTTCAGTTGTAGAAAATATTCAACGACGAAGTGCTAAGAGAGATAAATGTAATGGCAAAACAACAACAACCACGACGAGATTTTTAAGGAGCAACATCTGCTTAATGAATAGCTCATTTAATTCATTAGGGAAAAGGGTCGAACTGAAAGGAATGATAGGCAAACAAAAACAAAAAAACAAGCTTTAAAAATATCATTTGAGTATAAAATTTAGTCGAAAAACTGGATCGAAATCTTAATATTTTCCACCATCAGATGCCAAAAACGACTGAAGGATTAAAAATAACTGTAATTTTGTTGTTTTTTTTATTTTTTATTGATTTTTGAATATTTAGTTCATGGAAATTTTTTACATTTAAGTGTGAAATATAATATCTCTCAAATGGTGTCCATTTTCTTGCAAACAAAAATTGGCTCTTTTGACCGCATTTTCCATTACTGCCCGTTTCTGGTTCTGGTTATTTCTGCTTGAATTTTATGCTTAAGTACTTGAATTGTTTGGGGTTTATTGATATACACAACTTCCTTCAAATAGCCCCACAAAAAAATCTGGAAGGGTCAAATCTGGTAAACATGGAGGCCTAATCACAATTTCTGGAAATTAATCGAATAGCAAAGCTGTGCCATTTGAATTTTATACGGAAACATTTTATGAATCCGACGAATTTTATACGGAAACATTTACAACGACGACGAGTAGAGACTGACGGATATCTTCGTTTATACTCTGTCGTACAGCCTCCACAACTATTTCATTGCGCACAGAACCACCTCTTCCTGGAAGATCTAACACTCTTCCATGTTCCTCAAAATGGGAGACTAAGTTCCTAATGTTGTGACTGGGTGCTCTTCGGACATTAAAATTACAACAATAATTTAGTTGAGTTGTAATAATTGACCTTCCAGAAGAATAAAAAACTCAATGATTTTGACGCGTTTCTGCACATCATATATAGCCATGATTTATCTCCAAAAACCAGTAAATAACCAGCAAAAGACAAACAAATTATTAAAAACAAAGAAGATATAACCACGTTTAATCCTTCAGACTTTTTGGGCCACCCCGTACTTAAAATTGGTCGGGAAATTTTATCCTCCGAATAGAGGAAATACGAAATGACATACACTCAAGGTGGAAATTTCAGCTGAAATTTTCACGGCTATGAGACGTACGCCATATATTAACCAATTAAAAAAAACATTTGAAAAATAAAACTAGATAAATGCAAATACATAAAATGAGGCGTGTGTTTTATACGAGTGATTTTGTAAAAAAATAAAAAAGGACGGATCTGTATTAAAAATAATGAACCTATAGATCTATCAAAATGCCAAAATCAAACGAGACCTATAGACAGGACTATGCCAAAAGTCGGAACTACTTACAAAAAAAAATCTGGAATAATATTTTTCTTCCCCTGAAGTCCTGAATTTCCAAATTACGGAGGGTTCGTTTTGAAAATGCGGCGGTAGTCTTATATGGGGTCTATAAAAAATGTGTACCTATTTTCGTTTCGACATATTCACATCGAGTCATTTTAATGACTCTTTTACCCATTTTAATGACAGCGATCTCTTAAGAAAATACGGAAATTAACATTAATATAAAATAAATGAAAATGATAATCCGCTCATCTTTCTAACAAATCTCAAGAAACAATCTCATCAGCAACAAACTTAAGAACCGAGAAAATTATGATGACGATTCAAAATACATAGTTATCTTTTTTCACACCACTGATTTACAGCAACAACAATAAAAAATTCAAAGCAATTGCAGATTGTTTTAAATTATAGTAATTGTGTGTGTGTGTGCGTGGATGTTAGAACGCGGGCGGGCAGTCGGTCAGCGAACCACCAGAATCAAGTAAATAACAAATTCATTTAAAATTCAACAAATTGGAAAGAAAATAAAGAGCAAAAATTAAGCTCAAAAGTAGGAAGAAAGTTAGATGAAAAGCGTTGTATCGAAATATGAAATGATGAATCAACAATGTAGTTTAAAGATGTTATTGTAGTTACGGTCGAATGGAAAAAAATTAGAGTTGTATGAAATTGTATGACTGGGTCACCTTCGGCATCAGGGCACATTCGGCAATCGCGAATTATCTACAAAAAATATTTTATTTTTTATATTAAAAAAACAAGTCTAAGAAATTCTTCATGATTTCAAATTGAAAAAATCACCACAATTTGTGTTGCAACAAAAAGATATATTGCATTCAAAATTAACTTCAATACCATTTAAAAAATATTTGCGAATATTTTGCTTATTCAACTATTTTGGTACGGTTTTTTCTTTGTATGTGTTCTTATGGTGTTTTAAATTTTCCATAGAATTTATTCACATTTTTAGTTTTTTTATTGTTTGGTACCAGAAATTTATCTAGTCATCATATTTTCCATTTAAATAACCGTGTGTACTACACTACACACAAAGTCAAAGTCACAACCAACACGGGCCTCTGCACTCGGTGACTCGGTGTCAGTGACGCGCGTTTACTCTTCTTTCACATTGTAGCTACAGCTAGGCAGACAATGACACCGACGTTGATGACGACGACGACATAACCAATTCAAAATAAAGCTACTTAAGCAGATTTATGTGTATTTAATTCTCGTTTGAAAAGGAATTTGGAAAGACGGCAGCACTATTTCATAGTCAGGTTTAAGTGGGTCTGCCTCTTGTCTCAAAGCATAGCGTAAATATTTTGTGTTGTTTTTTTGTTCAACATTCCTTTGCGAAATTAGGCAGCTGTATTTTTTGGAGATGAGATGCAGTCGCACCATGCAATTGTGGATTATTAGGAGGATTATGTGTATGATATATAGGAACCAAATTTAGAACTTAGATGCCGAGGAATTGTTTGTATAACATATTAAATTATTAATCAATGTCCAAATTTTTTTTCATTGCGAAAATAAACTGTTCATAATTTTTGAGGGATCCTCAATGACTGCGGAATTTTTTATATGAAAAAATGAGTCCTCAGTGACTGAGAAATTTTTAAATGTGAAAAAAATCAGACCTCAACGAATGGGGTATTTTTATAGAAAAAAATCTGTCCTAAGTTTCGACAACAAAAATTAGAAAAAAGTCAGACTTCTGTCATTGAGGTTTTTTATCTTTAAACATACACAACTATAGAAAAGGAAGCGCTAATTGAATATTGTTATGTATGATGTATACTTTTAGGCGTTTTGCAAACATTGAAATCTCAAACATATCCTGGATCTTCAAAAAATCAAATCATGGAAACTTTTTTACAGGAGTTTTTCTATCGGAAAAACAGACTGAGGATTTTTTATAGAAAAACAAATCTGTCCTCAATGACTTCAATTTTTTTTACATTCCTGTGAGATAGTGAAATTTTTTCTATGTGGTGATCTCTTCTTCTCTTCTATATAGCTGATCTTGTGAATTTCTTCCATCTAAAGATAATGAAAATATCCACCACCGAATCCACAGTCATACTGTTCTTCACTTGGATTGCTGAAATGAAGCTCCCTCTGAACATAATTATCGATGGGGTAAAGTTCGACAGCCTTTTCAATAAGTTCCTCACGTCACTGAGGCCGGTCAGAAAAAAAAAAAACAATCCTCAGTAACAAATGTATTATTTTTATACACAAAAAAAATCAGACTTCAGTGACCGTAGAGTTATCCAAGGTGTGGTGATCTCTTCGGAACTGTTCTACCTCTACATCTCTATGTATATATAGCTGATCTTGTGAATTTCTTCCATCTTCCACCACCGAATCCACAGTCACACTGTTCTTCACTTGGATTGCTGAAATGTAGCTCCCGCTGAACAGAATGATCGATGGTGTAATGTTCGACAGCCTTTTCAATAAGGTTCTCATGTCACTGAGCTTGGTCAGAGATTAGCAATGCGGCGCCAGTGTGATTTATGAATGTAATTGATATGCATTGGAAGAATATACAGGCCAGAATGCCGTCTTGAGAACTACAAGAGGTTGTCTCCCATGACACCAGTGGACCATCTTCATGATGATCCAATATGTACCCAAAACAATTCTCAGATATTGAGGTTCTATAGACTAGAATATTGTTACGCATATATGTACCCTTGTGATTGAGACAAAACCGAGGACTGTTTTTCCGATAGAAATATTCATGTACAAAAGTTACTGAGTTTTTATTTGTCATATAGAACAAATTCACTAGTTGTTTCCATGATTTGCTTTTTTGAAAATCCCGGATGTGTTTGAGATTTCAATGTTTGTAAAACGACTAAAAGTATGCATCACACATAACAATATTCAATTAGCCATTCCTCTACTGTATTAGTTGTGTCTGTTTACTCGACATTTGGTATGAATTGTTATCAAATGTTACTGGACGTTGTCTTTTTACAGTTCTAAGCTGAGAACTTATTAAATGTTACTGGGTGAATTTCTTTTAGTAAGATTTATCTAACACAATTCGATGTAATTCAATCAGCCGTTATTTTTTAAATTTGACCAAGGTCTAAAAACATTTATTTATTTGTTATATACATTTTATTCTTTAATAATTTTTAAAATCTTACTGGATGTTGTCTGTTTACTTTTCACAGTATTATTGCAAAAGAGAACAAAGCGGTTTACTCTCTGAAATAGAACTTAGTGAGTAAATGTTACTGGGAAAGGAACCGGTCACAGCTATTATTATTTATTTTTTTCTTTTGCATAATCTTCTTACATTGATCAAATGTTGAGGACTGCTTTTTTCTCTAGAAAAAATACATTATTCACTGAGGACTGATTCTTTTTCACAGAACAAATCAATCAGTCCTTTTTTCATTTTTGTTTTCTTCTATACAAATTGTTTGTTTCCAAAGACACAAACCCTTTTCTCTACATCTGAGTTTTTGTTCAGTAAATTGTCGAAACATTAAAATATTTATTTTGTTAAATAAAAAACTTACTCAGCTTTATAAAACCATTGATGAACACACAAAGAAAACTTACCTAAAAGAAGAAAAAAGTAAATAACATTAGTTTATTATATTTTTGTGCAAAAAAAAAATAAAAATAAACAAAAAACCGCTAATTTGATTTAAACAATTTGCCGATTTATTGGCATAGCAGAGATTTGAAAGCGTGGGCCGTGAAACAAAAAAAAACTCACAAAGCAATTCAATCAATACTTCATCAAATGAAATTTTATTACACAGTATTCAATAAACTATAGAAAAACAACAACAATGTGGCAATAAATATTTAATGTTTATCCATTTGATGATTATTGTCGTTTTTTCTCCAGAAAAATATTTCAAAAAGAAAGAGAAGAAAAAATAGTTTTTTAATTATTCAAATCAATTGGATGGATATTAAATAATTTATAGGAAATGTTTAGCATTTTTTCCGACAACAACGTACTTTTTTATTATTGTACGCCAATGGTAACAAAAAAGCCGGTTGTCGTATGCCAACATTAACACAACAACCCCCTCCTAACATTCATTCCGTGTACCAGACACAAGTTCTACTCACGCAGCAGCGATACCAACCAAATTCATTGATTAATTCATTCATTCAAGACAATTGAGCCAGACTACCGGCCGGCAAAGAAAGGTGTTCAGCGTAAAAGCGGATGCGTACCAAGACGTGTTTTGTTTAAATATTCATTAAGAATTTTTACGAAAAAGTCAATAACAATAACTAAAGAAAGATTAATTAAAACCAACAACAACAAAATTCACACAAATTTAAATCAAACAAAACAAAAAATATGCCAACAAAATTTACAATTTGAAATAAAACTCATTTCCATTTTAAAAATTCATTCATAAAAAACAGAAATCGATCACAATGTGAAGGTAATAATCGAAATTGTACTTCTTTACCTTCGAATATTCCGGAGTTGAGGTGAATGTGCTCACTGTTCGAGGGGTTGGTCAAATTCAGGAAATGAGGTTTTGTGGTGAATATTCATTCAATGTTCACAATTGACGACTAAGTGAATTGATGACTATTGGTGAATAGAAGTGACTTCTCACTCGAACAGCAACAACAATGAATCAACCACCTGAGCCATCAACCAGCATCAACATATTCATTTAGAATGCAAACAATCAATGATTTTTAAAGAGTGTGTGTGTACGAGGTAAACAAATTTGATAATTATTTTGTGCGACGATGGTCATTATTTACAGTGGTTGATCAAACCAAGGAGATTGTGCAAAATAATAAATAAATAATTGAATAGTATGAAGAATAAACACTCCATGTAGTCGATAAACATTTCAAGTGCATAACAGAAAGCGTTAATTGATTATTGTTATGTGTGATGCATACTTTTAGGCGTTTTGCAAACACTGATGTCTAGGGATTGTTTCTAAAATACATCTGCTTCAATACATTTTTCTATAAAAGAAACCGAGTCACCAGGGATTGGGGATTTAAAAAAATTGGTTATTTTTGACTGGGATATTTCTATAGAAAATATTTATTGGCTGCACAATTTTAAAAGAAAAAAATGTGTTCTCAGTTACTGAGAAACCTTTTCAACGAAAAAAAAGTCCAAAGGGTTCGTAACAGCTTAACAAATTTGTTAATTATTCTGTGTGGCGACGGACATTATTTGCAGAGGGGTGTAAGGGGAATGTGCAAAAAAATAATATATAAAAATTGAATAGTATTAAGAATAAATTCTAATAATACAATACAGGAAGGGCTAATTGAATATTGGCGTAGGGGTGGCGTAGGGGATGATAGATACCAAGCAACGGCTCTGATTAGCTTTAACATGGCGAAGCCCAGGCTTATCTTGGTCCCTCTTTCATCTCAATTGTGGACACTGACCTCCCCGCGGTGCCACCTGGGGAGCTATTCTCATCACCCGATGAAATAGTGAGCTAATATGTGCCGCGAGTTCACCCATAAGAACTATAAAAAAAGGGTTGAGGCGTCGGGTTAGTTTCCCACTCTCGGAAAACCCAACCTACTATGAAAAAGCAAAGAAAAAGAAAACCAAACCCCCCTAATGTTGACGACCCCCGCAAACGTATAAAGGACCACGATCTGCGAATCTGCACTTGGAATGTGCGCACGCTATACAGAACAGGGGCAGTGTTCGCTTTGGCGGATATACTCAAGAAGTACAAAGCCGATATTATTGCCTTACAGGAAATGCGATGGAAAGGGACAGGCGTAAGTAAATCAGACGATTACGCCCTGTATTATAGCTGCCATGAAACGAGACATGAATTTGGCTGCGGATTTATGGTTAACAGGAGAATAAAAGACCTTGTCTCCAGATTCACTCCAGTAGATGAGCGAATTGCTATAATCCGTATAAAAGCGAAGTTCTTTTACATCAGTCTAATTTGCGCCCATGCTCCGACCGAAGATAAAGATGAACAGACCAAAGATATATTTTATGAGCGCCTAGAAACAGCATATGACCGTTGCCCTGGCCATGACATTAAAATTCTGCTAGGAGATTTTAATGCAAAAATCGGAAGGGAAAATATCTTTGGCCCCACCGTCGGAAAATTCAGCCTTCATGAAGAAACATCCGATAACGGCATGAGGTTGATTGACTTCGCGGCAGCAAAAAACATGGTAGTTAGCAGCACCAGATTCAAGCATCTCGATATACACAAGGCCACCTGGATTTCTCCTGATCAAGTAACGAGAAATCAAATTGATCATGTTGTGATAGACGGAAGGCATGCATCCAGTGTTTTAGACGTCCGATCGATCCGAGGAGCGAATATCGATTCGGACCATTACCTTGTGGCAGCCAAGGTACGCACCCGTCTAAATGTTGCAGCAAAGGTGCGATCTAATACAACACGGAAACTCGACGTCGAAAAGCTGCAAACACAACAGGTAGCCGAGGCCTACTCCGCTCAACTTACCCACCTGCTTGAAGAAAGCACTTCTTGTCCCGATAATAGTATAGAAGCACAATGGCAAAGAATTGCCCACTCCCTACAAACTGCAGCAAAAAGAACAATTGGGTACCAAAAACCATCACCAAGAAACCCATGGTACGATCAGGAGTGTCGTATTGCTACTGATGTGAAAAACGCAGCGTATAGGGCAACCCTGCAGACAGTAGCAACACGTAACGTGATGGAGAATTATCGGGAGAAAAGGAGAGAGGAGAAACGTGTTTTCAGAAAAAAGAAGAAAGAACAAGAAAAACGTGAGCGTGAGCAAATCGAGATGTACAGGAGTCAGAATGAAGTCCGGAAATTTTACCAACGAGTAAAACACCAAACCGAAGGCTTTGGTGCAGGCACATCCTCCTGTAGAGATGAAGAAGGAAACCTGGTGACAGATACAGACAGCGTGTTGAGGATCTGGAAGGAGCATTTCGAAAAGCTGCTAGTATCAAATAGTGGCGATGAAGAAGATACCCCAGAACCAATAGGAGATGATGGTATAGAGTGTATACCACCTAGCCAAGATGAGGTCATAAAAGCAATTAATCGGCTCAAGAACAACAAAGCAGCAGGAGCCGATGGGTTACCAGCCGAACTATTCAAGACTGGTGGCCAGATGCTGGTCAGGAGCATGCACCAGCTGATTAACACAATTTGGCTAGATGAATGCATGCCCAATGATTGGAACCTCAGCATCCTGTGTCCCGTGCACAAAAAAGGAGACAAGACGATATGTGCCAACTATAGAGGAATAAGTCTCCTTCCCATCGCATATAAAGTGCTATCCAGTGTGCTGTGTGAACGATTGAAGCCAATGGTCAATGACATCATCGGACCATACCAATGCGGCTTCAGACCTGGCAAATCGACCATAGACCAGATTTTCACTCTGCGCCAAATCCTGGAAAAGACCCACGAAAAACACATCGACACATATCACCTATTTGTCGACTATAAAGCCGCATTCGACAGCCCTATCCGTTCAGAGGTGTTTAAAGCCATGTCTGCGTTCGGCATTCCTGCAAAATTAATACGGCTATGCAGGATAACTTTAAGTGGCACAAGGTCAGCCGTTAAAGTAGGAAAGGACCTATCGGAGCCCTTCACTACCGAACGAGGATTCAGACAAGGTGACAGTTTGTCGTGTGATCTTTTTAACATCCTACTGGAAAAGGTCATACGAAACGCAAAGGTGAACAGAAATGGCACTCTGTACACCAAACAACACCAGTTACTCGCCTACGCCGATGACATCGATATAATGGGTCGAACATTGCGAGCGGTAACAGCCACCTTTGAACAAATTGAAAAGGAGTCTGCCAAAGTGGGTCTGGCAGTAAACGGCGAGAAGACCAAGCTGATGGTATCAACGCGCAAGACGTCCAGTAGACTCGGACCAACTGTGGAACTTGAGAACTACAGCTTCGAGGTAGTTAAAGACTTTATATACCTTGGTACCGCCATAAATAAAACGAATGATATCAGTTTTGAAATTCGGAGAAGGATTGTGATGGCCAACAGATGCTACTATGGTCTAAGTAAGCAGTTTAGAAACAAGGCCACCTCTCGCCAGACCAAACTCACACTTTACAAGACGCTGATACTACCCGTACTATTATTTCGAAAAGCTGCTAGTATCAAATAGTGGCGATGAAGAAGATACCCCAGAACCAATAGGAGATGATGGTATAGAGTGTATACCACCTAGCCAAGATGAGGTCATAAAAGCAATTAATCGGCTCAAGAACAACAAAGCAGCAGGAGCCGATGGGTTACCAGCCGAACTATTCAAGACTGGTGGCCAGATGCTGGTCAGGAGCATGCACCAGCTGATTAACACAATTTGGCTAGATGAATGCATGCCCAATGATTGGAACCTCAGCATCCTGTGTCCCGTGCACAAAAAAGGAGACAAGACGATATGTGCCAACTATAGAGGAATAAGTCTCCTTCCCATCGCATATAAAGTGCTATCCAGTGTGCTGTGTGAACGATTGAAGCCAATGGTCAATGACATCATCGGACCATACCAATGCGGCTTCAGACCTGGCAAATCGACCATAGACCAGATTTTCACTCTGCGCCAAATCCTGGAAAAGACCCACGAAAAACACATCGACACATATCACCTATTTGTCGACTATAAAGCCGCATTCGACAGCCCTATCCGTTCAGAGGTGTTTAAAGCCATGTCTGCGTTCGGCATTCCTGCAAAATTAATACGGCTATGCAGGATAACTTTAAGTGGCACAAGGTCAGCCGTTAAAGTAGGAAAGGACCTATCGGAGCCCTTCACTACCGAACGAGGATTCAGACAAGGTGACAGTTTGTCGTGTGATCTTTTTAACATCCTACTGGAAAAGGTCATACGAAACGCAAAGGTGAACAGAAATGGCACTCTGTACACCAAACAACACCAGTTACTCGCCTACGCCGATGACATCGATATAATGGGTCGAACATTGCGAGCGGTAACAGCCACCTTTGAACAAATTGAAAAGGAGTCTGCCAAAGTGGGTCTGGCAGTAAACGGCGAGAAGACCAAGCTGATGGTATCAACGCGCAAGACGTCCAGTAGACTCGGACCAACTGTGGAACTTGAGAACTACAGCTTCGAGGTAGTTAAAGACTTTATATACCTTGGTACCGCCATAAATAAAACGAATGATATCAGTTTTGAAATGCGGAGAAGGATTGTGATGGCCAACAGATGCTACTATGGTCTAAGTAAGCAGTTTAGAAACAAGGCCACCTCTCGCCAGACCAAACTCACACTTTACAAGACGCTGATACTACCCGTACTATTATATGGATCAGAAGCATGGGTACTTGCGCAAGCAGATGAGGCAGCGCTTGGGGTGTTTGAGAGAAAAATTCTCCGAAAGATCTACGGGCCGATCTGCGTCGACGGTGAATATCGGCGTCGAATGAACCACGAGCTCTACAATTTATACGCAGACATCGACATAGTCAGTCGTATTGAGCTGCAGCGACTACGGTGGCTAGGCCATGTTGTGCGGATGAATGAAGAAGCCCCAGCTCAAAAGGCATATAAAAATGAGCCTACGGATGGTTCCCGTAGAAGGGGAAGGCCACGAATTAGATGGAAAGACCAAGTAGAAAACAACATCTTGGAACGTGGTCTTCCAAATTGGTGGACTTGCGCACAAGACCGGCGCGCTTGGAAATCTTTTTTAAGCTCGGCTTATGGAACAACCGTTCTGTAACAAGCCAGCTAAGTAAGTAAGTAAGTAAATATTGGCTGGGAGGAATCTTATTTAACGCAGCACACCCCTCTCCGCCCTATCACTCTCGGGCTGCTTAATAAACCAATAAACTTGATAAACTCTCGGGCTGCTTGGAAAACACTCTGAATCCTCGCCAATCATTTCCTTCCATTCGGTTCAGAAAAGTACGGTGTTCACATATTATGTGGTCCGGTGGTCTAATAACGGAGATAGATGATAGAGAGGTGATCTGATCGAAGGAAACGACGTTGCCAGGTTACGTCATTTATCAGACCTAGTCTCTGCTGGGAAATTTGGTCTTACTTTGGGTATTCGGTATATAGCTTGCGGCAGCAGTAGTAACAATTTTCCGGAAATTTCTCTCAGCTACCAAAGAATCTAAGCGAAAGGCATCTGAAGCGATGATTTGAAAACTCTCTGAATCATTGGCAATCAGTTTTCCTCTGCTTTAGAAAGGTTAGACGTTCAGATATTTTGAAGTCAGGTGGTCTATTAACGACACGATGATAGAGAGTTGATCTAATCCGAGGAAAATGACAAGTGGCCAGGTTAGGTCATTTATCAGGGCTAGTGTCATTATGGAGGTGTCTGGCGATCAGTGGCAATCTCCCTTTATCTTCTTAAGATTCCGCACAACGTTGTAAGCATCGCAACAGCGTATGCTACAGTCTCGGTTAGCTTAGTTTCTTGGATTGCAGCGACCATAGTACATCTTCAACTAATAACCAGATCTCCAAATATCTTGTTGCGGAGACCATCGTAGATAAACTGCAGGAACATTATCAAGGTGTTGAAGTGACGTGCTTAGGATGCAGCCTCTGGACGAAGCGGTCCTTCAACTCGGTTAGCTTAGTTTCTTGGATTGCAGCGACCATTGTACATCTTCAACTAATAACAAGATTTCCAAATATCTTGTTGCGGAGACCATCGTAGATAAACTGCAGGAACATTATCAAAGTGTTGATGCGCATTATCGTGACGTGCTTAGGATGCAGCCTCTGGACGAAGCGGTCCTTCGACTCAATTCGGGACATAGAATCAGTACCATAAGTTGGTGATTAATTTCCATACAAAAAGTTAGTCTCACCGATTTACTTTTGTCGTGATAATCCCCGTCGAAAGATGTGAGTTGTATTATTTACAACACATGGTCAAACATATGGTTAAATATCAAACTGCACCAATCTTCTATAGTGTGTTGCATACTTTTAGGTGTTATTGGGACAACAACATATGTTACCCTAACTCAATCATATAATTTCCCGCCTGTATATTAACTCTATCTGATCTAATATATCTTATTTGTTTGCTAAAGTGTTAAATGAATTTGAAAAATATGATAGCTGTATTATTTAATTATTCGAATTAGTAAAATGAAATATCATTCCCAGACATAACTTATAAAATGCATTTACAATGAATGTGGAAAAAAATTAATAAAAATAAATTACTCTCTAAACAAGCCATTAGATTGTATAGCTTGTTTGAGAATATGATAGCTATCACAAAACTAAATAGCATTGCTGCTGCTGCTCCCTTTCAATTGTCTGACATGCAATTTTGTGTTTTTTTTTTTTTTTTTTTTTGTCTATCTTTCTTTCACTCAATTCGAAACTGATTCCTAAACATTTCCGTTGCGGCAAAAAAAGACTACAACAAAACTCGATATGCTTTCATTCACAGAATGTCTGTCTGTCTGCTGTGTGCCGGGTCTATCAGTCAGTGAGTCAGTCAAGCAACCAACATTCACCGCAGAGCCTAGTAATCGACGACGACGGCATACATTTCTACTGCCATCTCAATTTTCTTACAAAGAAAAGCGTGAAAATAAGATTCCAAGGAAAACAAAACTGAGAATGGGAAAATAACTCGCATGACGTTGTCGGTCGGTGGTAGCCACAAAAACCACCAAAAAACACATAACGATGAATGGACGAACGTACAGCCACCTAGACGAGTGGCAAATTTCCTTCAATAGCAACACAAAAGGCGCTGTGATAAATTTTCAGTAGTTGCTGCCTTTTTCTGCCTTCATCAATTGCATCTTCTTCTGCACTGCACATCACATCGTCGTTTTTAGTCAAGTTTTAATTTCCTGCATGAAGTGGGAACACACCAAATTGAGATGTTTGAAATTATGGAATCTATCTTTTGTAATATTGGAGGTGGCGATGATGGTGGCAGAAGTAGCAGCAGCAGCCACTACTGCTTGTGAATGACTGGAATAAATTTTAACACAACACATATCGTCGTCATCGTCGAGAGTGGGAAACTCATAGAGCGATTGTCTATGAAATGAAGCATGGAAACAGGTAAGCAGCAACGTTGAAGTGGAGGAAGAAATGAAACTGAGCCACCAAAAACCAACAGACATCCATAATTTACCCCCGATCACTTAAAGGAGTGAGTGTGTCTGTCGTTTGGGATTTCTTTATTTTGCAGGGAGTTTTTTAGGTAAAAATGAATAAATTAAGTGCACCAAAAAAGGTAAACTCTCTAATCTATGATATAATGATGGGAGAGACAAGGAGTATAATGGTATGAAGCACACAATGCTGAATTAAGTGTACTTTTACGAAATTACCACAAAGACAAATTTGTATTAAGTCTTGAATATAAATCTTGATCAATGATGGGTTAAGGAAGCAACAACTGGATTTACAAAGAGCTTAGGGACTAATTTTTTTATACCAAAAAGAGGGTAATAATCCATTTTGATAATTGTAATGTAAAAGTCAGTTGTCTTTAAATTCTTTCAGTATATAAACATATTTTTCAAGGAATATTCTTAAAAGAAGAGGTAATTATACCCATGCTATCGGTTCTATCTGGTTCTTGTCTAGACTTCTAACTCAAACTCTTGAAGAATCGACAGACCGAAAATAAAAGTTTACCCAATCACAATACGATATAGCTTCGCAAGGGCTACTATATGTCCTAATAACGACAAGTAGAAACATCGTTTAATTCGGTGCAGCCGAACATTTTTTACATCCTGATGTGAGCATTTAAAATAACTAAAACCGATCGGAATTTTTATATGGCGTATATGCAATTATAAATTTTTGTTATGAAGAAGATTGCCATTTAATGGAAATTTAATATAGCAAGCTATACCAAGGATTAGCTTCCCAATAAGAACCCAAAATACAAAATTACAAACAATTCACTTAAAAACATGATGGCTATAAAGGGGCTATACCAAACTTGGTCCGACTTATCCCATTTTCAATATCAAAACATCTTAGGAGTAGTAGCAACGTTTGCGCAAAAATGTTAGCTCTATCGTGATTTCAACAGGCTGTACGACGGCCCACATTTGGTCCTGTCAAAAATGCGCTGTTTTGAGCCGATGTCTGGGAGCCCTATTGCCATTGTGAAGTACTACTCAGAATTCACCATAGTACGTTGTTCAAGGGGAACAGTCGCATCTTGACAAGTTTTGCCGAAGAATCACCCGATCACAAACCACTTTCGTTGTGTTTGGGTCGACTTCGAAAACACACACGGCCGATGTTATTTCGAGCTCATACCCATATATTCATAGTTCCTCATTCCTTAAACAAGTCGACACAAACCTTTTTGGCAGATAGTGCGGGATCCAACGAAACACAAACAACTCTTATTTAACTGCCAGTTGTTCGACAATGCCGCATGTATGTTGGTGAAAAACCTCTATCCATCGATGCACTCTCTTTATTTCCTTTTTTAGCAAATTGATTTTTTTAGTCATTGTAGACAACACTACACATGCTTCTTCGTCGAATCGTACTGAGCACTTTTATGCTGAAAAATGTTAAATGTCGACTTATCCTGCTGCCCTGACACAATCACCCCTGTCGCGGTTGTCAATACTTCAGCTGGTCCCAATTGAATCGGCGTTAAGATATTTATTTTGTGTCTGGTATTTTAAGGGTATAGAGTGAATTAGAGTAACCTTTTTTTAATTTGTTGGAAACAATATTCTAGTATACATGCTGAGCATATAGTAGATGTATCGTGTCATCAATTCGTGCCCAATTTTTTTTACATTTAGCCTCTCATGGCGACCATCATTGTTTCGAGTTGAGCCTGATGATCGAAGTTTTGTAATGAAAAGGAAGACAAGAGAGATCCTCAGGACATCACTCAACTACACTTCAGGTCTTCGTTTATAATAACTGTTACAGTTCATGACTCAATAGGTTAACGAAAATTATATTGTAACCCGCTTTTATCCAATAAATAAAAAATTCTATGTCGACGCAGAAAGCGTTTGCAAGTAAATCGGTTTATCGAAAGTCGACATACTCATAGGTCATTCTAGGAAGAGTATTAGGCTATATAAAAGAACTGTATCTTATACACTGGTGGGCAAAACTAAAGCAACTGAACTTTCAAACTAAATAAATGGCCTGTAACATTTTTTTTAAAAAAAACAACGTTATAGTGAAAGAAATGACAGAAATAAATGACTATTGAATGAATTATTAAAACACACAAAATTTATTTTGAAATAAACAATTTTTGGGTTTAAAGAAAAATCCAATTTTGGTCAAAACTAAAGCAACTTTTTTATTTTTTCTTATAAATAAACAAATTTTTCAAGTCATCGAAAGCATAACCATTACTTTTGATTACAGCAGCACACCTACGAAGCATTGAATCAATAAAATGCTCAATTTGATACATGATCTTCGCCACCTTTTAGAAGGATGTTATGTCTGTTTGATACTACAAGAATTTTTCTATATGGTAAAGATCTGATGATTGCATTGGCCATTATAAAATACTGATTTTTGACTCCCGAAACCAATCTTTGTCATGTTTCGATTTATGTTTGAGGTTATTGTCATGATGAAGGGATCCATTACATTGTTAACACATTTGTATAAACAATTCGATCCATTACTTCATAAATCTCGTTAATAAATCGAACACCATAAAGATAAAAGCAGCACAATGTCAGTATTGACCCGCCCTCATGCTTCCCAGTACCCTTGAAATACTGAGGCTTGAGTCTTTCATTTTTAGTTCATCTGACCCCCAATTTTTTTGTGTCTCAGCTTTAAATATTGAACTTTAATTCATCGGAGAACATAATATTAGGTTGGGGAAAAAGAAATGCATTATTTTTTGACAGATGGCTGTACTGATACATTTCTCTTAAAGTATCGATCAAACAATTTCAGAATAATGCTCGTTGGAAGGGTGACATTTCGCAGTAAAAAAATATTTTGTCTTTTATTTTGTTTGGTGCATTTAGTGGTGAGTTACAGGGTGTTAAAAATGGATGTGAACAAAGAGAAAATTAGGTACATTTTACAGGTTTTCTTTGACAAAGGCGAAAATGCAAGCCATGCGGCTAAAATTGTGAATGGTTTTGGTTTCGTAGATTCCGTTCAGTTGATGTTAAAGATGCACCACGCACAGGAAGGCGGGTCGTCGAAAATGTCGATAAAATCGGAAAAATTGTCGAAGTTGACCGGCATGTTAGCAGTCGTAACATCGACCTGGAGCTAAAAATTGACCGTGAAATCGTTTTAAACCATTTACAATTGACCAGAATTGGTCAAAAGTGAGGTGTCGTGTCCCAACAGGACAACGCTAGGCCACACACATCTACAGTGACTCGCCAGAACTTTGGGAACTTGGTTGGGAAGGTTTAATACATCCGTCATACAGTCCGGATTTGGCACCAAGTGATAATAATATTTTTCTTGCATTGCAAATTAAAAAAAAAATGGTATCAAGGGGGGTTTTTAAAAATCGACTACTAGAGTTTTTTGCAAATAGAGAGCAGGACTTCTATGAGAGAGGCATTATGAAATTACCTTTAAAATGGCAACAAATCATACAACAAAACGGTGCATATTTGGTCCAAATCGGACTTTCCGAAGCATGTTAAATAAAGACCTATAGTTCATATACAAATAATGGATTTCTCTTTCCTCAACCTAATATAACGTAATATGTTTTGTAAACCTTTCTAGAAAACCAAGATTTGTATCAAAAACCTAAAAGGACTTATTGGCTAGGAAGAGTTCCATATTTATCATAGGGAACAGTTTCTCCTGATCTGTTATGTAGATTTTCAATATTTCACATATGCCATCAATGAAGAACCCGACATTAGGATCGTACAATCAAGATACTGAACATAACACCTGGAGGAAGGAAACTCACAATTTTACTAAATGAATCCTCGATTTCTGGTTTAACAAATTCCATGTATGTCGAGCACATGTGTAATTGAATATCGTTCGTTTCAAACGCAGGCTGCGGCTATTATTCATCCTTGGAATGTAGTATCGTAGAAAGTGTATTTGAATGTCATTAATAGTTTGAAATAACAACTGAATAATATGTACAGTATATTTTTGGTTTATCATACATTTCGTGGTTATCTTCTCCAAAACCACGAAATACTTGACTTTTTTATTAACGAAAAGCCAATATTTATTTTTATAAAAAAAGTCTCAAATATGATTCACTCAATACTATCACCAAAAAACTTGATTTATGACAGGAAGAAAGTCACAAAGAATAATGAAGTGACTTACGGTCAGGAAACAAGAAATTCTCTCAAAGTTAAGATTTTAAATTCATTGAAAACAACAAAACAAAAAGTCGTATCAGCATAAAACATATGACTAAGCCAACATTAACGAATCATTGTTAAGGAAATCATGTTAAAAACTCGTCAGTGTACCCTTGTCGTTATGATTACTTTATTTTTCATCTGAATTCCTTTTAGAGTATTTGGTGCACTCATTAGTTAATATCTTCAAGTGGAACACCTTTTGTTCGTTACTTCGTCGTCTTCTTCGCTTAATGGTGGTATGAATCACTTTCGTCTTTCCAATGAATTTCATCGTCATCATACCGGCAAATTTTTAGTCATCACTTTAGCCGGCTGTTTTGTATTTATAGAAAAGGTCTTTCAGTCATAAAAAATATACGTTACTCTTTTTGTTTGTTGTTGTTGTTGTTTTTAGCTACTACACATTTAACCAGTTTGTTTTGTTTACAAATATTGAATTGTGTTAATCAGACCACCGGTTGTTTTGGTGCGATAACTGAATGACTGACCCTAAACACAATTAGAAGAGCTATGTCACCGATAAACTAATGCAGTTATTCATCTAAAAATGGAACCTCCAAACAAAACTAAGATAAGATAAGAATAAAGACCAAAGCTTACCACTTTTCTTTCCATTTGGAAGTAAAATTACAACTCATAGCCTACATTAACAATTTTTTGCTCCAATTCAACGTATGTGTTTATATATTTTTAATAATAAAAAAAGTGAAATGCATGCAATTTCAATACGTGGCTATTACTTGGTAGCTTAACGG
Source organism: Musca vetustissima (assembly GCF_032173495.1). Classification (NCBI taxonomy): domain Eukaryota; kingdom Metazoa; phylum Arthropoda; class Insecta; order Diptera; family Muscidae; genus Musca; species Musca vetustissima. The sequence continues at coordinate 506,788 of NW_026886292.1, forward strand.
TATTTATATTGCAAAATTACTATAGGGAACACAAAGGTTCTCCTTTGATAAGATATGAACACATTTTGTTGCCGATTAAATTTGTCATACAAAAATTATTGATTCTGGAATATATACGAATATTTCGACAAAGTTATTAGTGTCTGATACATATACAGCCAAACCCGCTTAATTGAAAATGCCAAAATTCTTATAGTTTGTGTCAAATATAATTGCTTCATTTAACCGAAGTTCGCTTGCTTGAAAAGTTTTTTTTAATTTGTGCATATTTTTTGAAAAGCTTTATAGCATCTAAAAACCCGGTGTGCTAAATTACGGCTCTTTGGAAATGCTCAAAAAAGCTTGAAAAAATACCGAAAATTGGACGATTTTCTGTCTTTTATATATATCCCACTTGCTATTTTTACAAAAAGGGTTTGTATCCTCTTTTTATAAAACATAAATTATAGGAAATTTTTTTATCGAAAAATGTGTATAAAACATATAAAAGACCGAAAATCAAGCAGTATATGGGGTTACATTTAAACGTACCGTATATAGTTGTTGTGATTACAGATGACGGTAGGAAAATAATTTTAACAAATTCAGTTTTATAGGACTTGGGTAATGATTTTCAAATACTAAATTCGTTTCATATCAAGTTTACAAGTTTTGACCCTTTGTGTGGGAGGTACCAGAAGGAGGGCCGATTATTATGATATTGAAAATTTGGCCACCAGATAAATTACAAAATTCGAGAGAATTATCGAAATCAAGGCTCTGAGAAGGCCATTTGGATATGGACTTTCTGAAATGGATTTGTTGGGGTCTAAACCCAATATTACGACAACGCTTTGTGGGTAAGGTATAGAATGAGTACACCGATATACTCTATCGCCAAACACTAAAAAGGCTTGGTCAAACTTTGGTTCAAATCGGGTACTTCGTACATTTCATTTCGTACCCTATTGTAAAGTTTATGAACAGGAAATAACTTTGGAATTGTTTTTAAGCAAGATGTTCCTGTGTTAGAAAGAGTAATCTCTTAAAAGACGCTCCTTTGAAAACCCAATGCTGTGGCTCGCTCGATAGCCCACTACAAATGGATGCAAATTTTGTCAGCCTGTGTTATACATATTAATTAGGAGATTGTGAACATCAACATTTGTAGAAGTAGCAGAACTTTATTGAAAAAATTTAATATCGATCCGACAGATGCTCCCGAATGATCCCACCAGTGAGATTCAATTGTGATTACCTCAAATGACACCGCCCTTTGCCTGAACTCTTCGGAGATTTTCGAAGAGCGAACCAGAGAAGTGGAAACCGTGGCAATGCGAGTTGGCGTACCACGGCTTAACCCAGCACCCTTTTGACCAGTCAATATGTGGAATTGATGTATCATTCGCCGAACAACCTTCAACTGATATCTAATAACTTACTTTTATTCCCGCACATCTTTAGTTTTTAAGTTGTATCAATCGAGGTGGACTTCAGGTAGAGGTACATTTGCCTTCTTAAAAAAGTTTACTAAATTTTGACAATCTTCTAAATTTATTCTTGCATATTTAATAAAAATCCCCCAAAAAACTGTTGAACAGTGTAAGAATGTATTTTGAAACTATAACATCTGTCATTTACTGCCAGTCAGCCAGGCAGTCCAACAGCAGCAGCAGGAAGAACAACAGACGCCACAGAATGACAAAGCAGTCGAGGAGTAATAGCTGGAGAAAAAACAAGACAACAACAAAACAAAAGCTTGTCAATTGCATAAAAGTCATTAGCTAAGCCCGTTCGTTGGTTGCTAAAGGGTATCATGTCTCTGCTGAATGTTGTTGTTTCTTTTGGTACTCTGGAGAACAGAACAGCAAAAATGTTTGTGGCTATTTTGTATGTTTTTGTTATTGTTGTTGTTTTATATTTTCTGCCAAAAGATAGTGGTGAAAACCAGTTTCGTCTTTGGACGAATTTAACCAACATCACAGACGGTCGGCCGGGTCGACATACAGCCAGACAAAAAACTTTCAACCAAGCGAACAGCCAGACAGCCACCAAACAGCCTCTCAAAAACAAAACACTCTGAGCAAAAGAAGAGAAGTACTGCTGTTGCTGCTCTTTCCATTCTTTTGTCTTGTGTTTTTATTAATTTTATTATTGTTGCTGTTTATGTTTTTTTTTTATTGTTTACAGTATGTGCCATTTTCATCATCATCATTTCACAGTCACAGCTGTGGCCATTTACTCGATGGCTGGCTTTATTTTGTTTTTTTTTTGGTTGTACATATGAAGTTTTCCAGTTGTTGTTGCTATGTGCTGTATGTGCTGTCTTTTACAGTCTGTCTTCTGATGGTTTTTTGGCTGCTGTAAGAGAGCATCAGTTTTAATCCGTGCCAAAGAGACAAGAGATTTAAAGTTGAAGTTATTCATTCTCCCGACTCTATTATTATTCAAAAAAATAGAGTCACTTCTAATAAGAACGAATTGTGTGAGTGGCTTAAGCTCATCATTTAGCTTTTAAGTATTGCTGTTGTTGTTGTTTCATTTATGTACTCATTGTTTGAATTAGAACTAGGTGTTGCTATAGCTGTTGTTATTGTTGCTGTTTTTGTTTGTTTTGTTAACATTTACAATGCCTTTTTGTTTTTTGTATGTGGTAGAGCATAACAACAAAAACAACAACAACAAAATCAAAGTTATGATAGTGGTATCGTATTTAGAGTGAAAAAAGAAACAAATAACGAAACAAAACTAACAACAATGACTTTGACTGACAACACACCGACACTACTCTGGCTTCTACGAATTTTTTGAGTGCTCTCCTCTAATTTCATTATTCGCCAATCACTCACTCTTACTTTAAAAGTCATTAATTAAACACTAATGTAATTTATGACCTTATAGCTGAAAATAATAAATAGATAGGTATCAATATGTAAGATGGAAAATTACATAAATATGTGGGTCAAAATTGGGATTCTATAATAAAAACAGAGATGCTAGAAAATGTGGGATGCTAAAATTTAACAAATCAAAACGTAGTAAAAATTTTATTATATAGGAAAGCATTACAGATTTGGAATTCGACAAACCTGCTCTTTCCTTTGCGAAAGATACCAAATTATACCTACAGTCCGAGTCAAAAGTATCCAATTGGTTTTTTATAATAAATATTCAATACGAATTCAATATGAAAAGTAATGATTGCTAAACAAAAGTAATTGGAACACCACAGTGAAAAGTATCCAAAACAAACGTTTTTTTAACAAACCGTTTTTGAAGGGTTAATATTGCAGGAAATGAGTTTTAAGTTGTCAATTTACTCACACTTTATATGGGACAGAGGAACTTCTACAGCTTCTCAATGTATGATATAATCATCTGAATTTTTTACACAATATGAAATCTGATATAGGGAACAATTCTGCATTATTAACTCAAAAATCACTATTTTTGATTTATGCCGGTCTTGAAGCAAATAAGCGATATGTAGTATGATATCACTTGTTATGTTTTACAGCTTTCAACCTTGCCGGCATTGATTTTGCCAAGTTTTCCGTGTAGGATGTCTGAATTTTTTTCACATTCTACTTGTAAAGCATTTTTTAGACTTGATATGCTTAAGATGTTATGGCTTCTAATATTTTTCTCCAAAATACTCCACAACTTCTCTATAGGATTCAAATTCGGGGACTGAGGAGGTGTTTGAAAGACTTTTGGACAATTTTTAAGCATCCACTCTCGAACAATCTGCGACTTGGGTTTAGGGTAATAACCTTGATGAAATTGAAATGTTTTCCCCAAACCCAATTTTTCAGCACTACATTAAAATAATAAATCGTGTCCATAATTCCTTCAATAAAAATGAGACTATGGCAGCGCTCATGGTTGGGAGCTCATCCAACCCAAACAAGTTAAATTTGCATTAATCAGCATACAAAAAAAAACAAGTTGGAAAAATGCAAAATCCTCTTTTTCCGTGTTCCTGAACGAACTCCAATCGGATTTTTCCGGTCACGATGGCTACCCAAATAAGGTAATTCACGCGTAAAGTATAAAAATAAATCTGATGCAATATTTAATTGATACTCCATGAGTTGTAAATAATACCGTTGGATACTTTTCACTGTGAGGTTGCAATTTCAATATTTTTTTCATTGAATTTATATAAATATTGCCTATTTTATTTCATAGATATTAAGATAGGATATAAAAAGAATGAGAATAACGAAAAATCCAAGTGGATTCTTTTGACTGTGAAAAGTAAATTCAAAAATTATTGTCTTTCTTCGGAAACTATTTTTTTTAGAAAGAAAAAAAAACTATTATTCAGCTAATAGGTAATTTTCTGCGAAATTTATATTTTATTGCACCAGAACCAGAAAAATAACTTTAGGTTTTCTTACAAGATAATCCAAAGGTAGACTGTGAATGAAGCAAAGATAATTGCCCATTTGAATATCTTAAACAAAAAAAAACACTAATTTTTATACCCTCATCATTATGAGGATGTATGTATACACTTTGAAACGGCATAAATGTGTCTCATCGAAATATTGGCTTTAGACCTCATATTTCTTTAAACCGAATCCCTTTCAGACAATTTGGAGTCTCTTTACAAATTTCCGTCTGGCCGCAATTACACACAATAACTCTCGAAGTGAGTAACCGATTTTATCCAAACTTTGCACATCGCAATATTTCTTCCAAACTTAGTTCAACTTCGAAGATGGGGAATATCGGCCCACTACGTTTGGTAACTTTTGGTAGCACAAATGTAGCTTACAAGAAATTTTGCAATATCATACGAACGGACTATCCGATTTGAACCAAACTTTGCACAACATAATATCTTTACCAAGTCTAAATAAAGTACAAATATGGGACCTGTTTGTCCATTCCTTCTGTTACCTCCCCCTCAAAGGGTCAAAATTTGCAATATTTATTATCTTAATGTTAGACGAAAGGAATGTCCGATTTGAACCGAACTTTGCACAACCTATTATCTTTACCAGGACCATACCTTCTTCACAAAGAGTCAATATTTTGTAATTTAAAGGAATTTAAGATTAAAACCATAACTTCTATGATTGAAATCAAAATTAATAAGGTGCTTATTAGTCACCCATATGTCGACTATAAGAAAACCTTAAACTATTTGTTCCAAAATTATCATAACTACAAATATTTTTCAATGAGTTTAAATTCTAAAGTATTCTCCTCTATGTTCATTACAATTACGAAGAAGATCCTTGTGAAAAATATATAATTTTAATATAATTACAAGTCATTTGAAATCGACATGCCCACTAATTTTTTTCTTAAGAAACATGAATTATCGTTAGTGTTGACAAACCTCATTGACCAAATGCCAAATTTTGACTGAATAAATGTACTCAGCTCGATTAAATTTTATATAGAGATAGGCTGCAGTGTTATTGAAGATAATTCAAGGTACATTTGATATTTAGTTATAGGATTTTTAGTTATTTGAAGTTATATAAAACAGATGCCGACTATTGGTACATGTCGGAATCAGGTGCGCTTACCCTATATTCGGAAATTATGAACAATCCTCTTATAAATCATATAGGTATTTTGGTTATTAATCATTATCTACACAATTGAACGCGAAAATATTAGCTCGATTATCTAGAATAGTAAAGGAGAGCTATCAGACCTCTATGTGACTCGTAACCACATAGATTTTTTTTGAGGATCAGTGGTCATTCATTGAATCTGGGAAAATCATCACAATGATCTCTCAAAACGGGCATTGCCAACGTATTTTGCACGCTGTTTAAATTTATATCACAGCCCAAATGGAAAATATCAATAAATATCAATCCAATACCAAATTCAGAATTCCAGGATCTAATAAGATCTTTCTGAACAACACAATTTTCTTTTACTTGAGTTAACTGCGTTTTAAACCCCTAGGTGATTTTGAAGTTCGTAATAAATTGTGTAAAAATTTTCCTAGATTTTGGCCTCCGAAAATGTTCATACAAATTTCTTATAAAGCCGCTTTCGTTTCGATACCTACTCATATAGGTGTGTATTGTAGATACAGTCCGCCAAAAACGCCTCTATAATCTGATAAAGAAGTTCGCATCAAAACTGATGGACATTTCTGCTAAATGTATAATAGAATCGAAGCTAAACTACTTTTTTCCAATTTTCAATTAATTAAATACAGTTGAAATTTAATTTTTTACCATTTCCCAATTATAAAATGAAATCTGTACACCACCATACTGAAAACATTATTTTCCCCAATTTTCCTTTTGTGAGGCAAATTCTTTGCTGATAAATAAGAAAATCTGTATCAAAACAACAACAAAAAGGGCGTGTTAGCTTTTAGCTGCTCCAAAGACATGAGTAGAGTAAAATGGAATGAAATATAAAAACATAAAACAACAAGAAGAAGAAAAAACATAACGAAAAGTGATACAACGGCATACTCCAGAGCATATATCCATATCCAAATACCAACTATGCTCGTCGCTCGCCCATTATTTTTTCGGATGTCTGAAAATGATGGTAACCAAAAAAAAAACAATGTCCCACTCATATAACATGCGCGTTGACACATTTTGGACTAAATTTTGCAACGATACAATAGTGTGCAACAATAAAAACAACAACAAAACATTTACATTTTTCAGTTTGATAATTAATTTATAATTATTATTTCGACTTACCACATAATTTGGTTAAATGCACAAATAATCAACTTTAAGGGGATTTGATTCGGGTTGTTATCTGTTTTGAAGACGACGACTACGACGACAAACAACACACAAAAATTGGCAGCAACCTCGTTTAGTTTTTTGGGGGATATTCTCAGTTTATGTATGTTCTTAGCTCTCCCGCTCTGGATTTACTCTCTGCAAAATTTATCACACACTCTCAATTGCACAAACGTCACTCACTATTCCTCCTTTTTTGCGGCCTTTTTACTTCTTCTTTATATCTATCTATCCTTCAACACATTTAGGGCGAGAATAAAACTCCGTTTTCCTTTTTTTGTTTTTCTTCTTTGGAAAATTTCGATTTTCTTATTGAAAATAGTAAACACTTTTATGTGGTTGTTCTTTGTTATTTACATGCAAAGAAAGAAGAAGAATTTTTGAATTTGATTATTTGTTTTTTAAATGCAACACATTTTAGATTTTCGTTCTGTGTCCTATTTAGAAAATCTGTTGTTGGGGATTTTTTGCTGTTTTTTCGGGATGTTTATCGGCGTTTATCTTTTACACAAATACACATTCAACCATCATCTTCATCATCACACATAGAAAATATAACATTTGCACTATTTTGCTCTCTGCTCTGCTCTACGGGCTGACACTGCTGCTGCAGCTGATGCCGACTGATGTTTGAACTAAACAACAAATTCAAACATTTATGCGAAAAATAAACAGCAGCAAAAAACAAACAAACATCGACGATGACGACGCCGTGTTTTTACATACAGCACACACACAATCGCACAGGGACTGACTCTCCAACACTCTGTGAGTGAGTGGCACACAAAAAGGGAATTTCAACCAATAACAAAAACAACGAATTCTTGTTGGTGTGGTAGATGAGATTACACTGCTGGCTGCCTGGCTGACTGAGTGCCTGTGCCTGCTTCACTGTTTATCACACACTCACACACAGTTTGTTATTGTTCTTCCTGTTGTTGGAGTGCCGAAGTGCAGCACCAATTGGCGTCGCTGTTGCAGTAGGGCGGCGACTACGACGACGACGGTGAATAAGGGAAAATATTTTATGTGTCGCGTATATCAGTCGGGTATTATAAAAACTTCACACAAAACTCTCGCTGTATAGAGAACTGAACTTCTTCCTTCGTTCGATAAATGCTTCTTCTTGTCAAGCAAAATTTTCTTTCTTCCAAAAAGGATGGGTTGGTTGGTTTTTTGGTGATATTTTATTACTGTATTTTTTGTCAACTTCCGTAAAATATGTTAATTATTTTGGTTATTTTGTTTTCAAGGAAGATCGAATTAATTCACTTGACTTGTATATTTTGCTAAAAACTTTACTTTTTCTCTTCACTTCGCTAATGGAGTTATGCTGAAGAAAACAAAAACTTCCTTTTTTTCACACACACCAAAATTTTTAATCGAAATTTTAGGAACTAAACTTGCCGACTGTTTTCAAACTCTATTGCAGTTATGAATTCCACTTTCTTTAATATTTTTCTGTTAATAATGAATGATGGATTTTGGGGTTTTTTGCATTTATTCCGACATCAAATATCAAATACCTCTTCACTGTTTCAATTACTGCCGCGACAACGAACGGACTCTTCGGCCGCAATAAATTTACTCATACGGCTGCAGCTCTCAACAATAGGGTATTGTAAGTCGACATTGGATTAATCGATTGTTTGTAAGCAAATCGATTTTTTTATTATATCAAATGGTTTATCGTTATTGTACTGTACAAAAATGAAGGAAAAACATTTATGAATCGTTATTTTTTATATTTCAAGAAATAATTTTATAGCAAAGGAAATACTTCAACAAATTGAAACACCATTAACATTTTTAATAAATATGTAAGGAACCCGTAGAAATGGTATGTTTAAGTACTAAAAAAAGTAGAAAAACTTAAAATAATTATAAAGACAAATAAAAAATATACATTTCGATTAATATAATATTCTTATAAGTCCTGGAACAGAGCAAAAATATGTGTGACTGAACAATTTTAATTTCGGATCAGTTCCCGTACTCAAAAAGTGGTAGAAATGTTCAAATTTATAAGTCAGTTTATTTTTGTTGTAACAAATTGTCCGATTTATTAATTCATTCTATAAAATCGTGGTCGAATTAGGTTGATTGAGTGGTATGTTACCGTGCTACTTCTTGCTACGATAATGAATTTTCCTATATGATATCGAAGAAAATAAAAAAATTAGTAGATTAATGCAGTACGGAAACATATGAGTGTGTTTTAGTTTAGGGTTTATGATTTAGCCAAAACAATTTTTTGCCAAAACTCTACATTACGATGTGATCAAATCTACATCTGCAGAGTATATGCTCGATCGTTTGCGGTTCTTCTTTATCCTCACATACTGCTGTCAAAATTATGTTTAGTACAGCGAACGGCTTCGATCCTGATTACCGGAGCGCTAAGAAGTACACCACAGGCAGCCTTGAATGCGATCATGAATCTCCGACCACTGGACATTCTTATTAAATTCCAGGCGGCCACATGTGCTCTGAGGCTCCGGGAAACGGATGCCTGGAAATCGCTGAACTATGGTCACGCTAGTATCCTCAACATAACGCCAAGTTCTGATCTCTTGAGGGGAAATAATCACTTCAGTGACTATGTTCCTCTCACAGAGACTTTAATGACATCAAAGTAGAGTTTCTTAGTAAGGAATCCTGGACTTGCGGCTTCTTACCTCTGATGAAGGAAGGCACTGGTGCAGGCGTTTAGGGAATTAGAAACATACAACTCATATAAACTTAACAATCGTTTTAGCGTTTTTCAAGCTGAAATCCTTGCAATCACGAAAGCGGCCGAGATAGTAAAATCACCTACTGCCGATATTGCGGGACTGGTGACTATATATGCCGATAGTCAGGCGGCCCTAAAGGCGGTGAAGTCGTGTACTATAAACTCAAAAGCAGCTCATGATTGCAAGTCCGCTCTGAATGATATACGACAGATAGCTTATGTTGGGTTCCAGGACATAATGACATTGAAGGGAACAAGAAAGCCGACGAGCTCGAGGGGGCTCACAATCGTCCAATCTTCCGATTGAGAGATTTGTGAAACCACCCATTGCCTATTTCATTGGCAAAATCCGCTTGTTCTACGGCGAGGTAGTCGGTAACAGATCGTCGAGAGAACCTGGTTGCAGAATCTCAAAATCTATCTGGCCTGAATTTTCTCGCCAAAGAACTTCTTCGCTGCAGGCACATAATAAGAGAAAGATCAAAATCATTGTGGTGATCATAACAGGTCACTGCAAGATTAGATCTCTCACTTCGAAATGGGACTCCGGTGAAGAGGATTACTGTCGTCTATGTGAGGACGAAGAAGAGCTAGAAACAATTGAACATATCCTCTGTAAATGTCCATCGCTGATTGGCAGAAGACATAAACAGTTTGGAAGATATGAAATTGATAATCTAGCCTTCTTCTCTAAAAATAGACCCCAACCAGATCCTAGGCTTTGTCAAGAATCTGATATGGCTAAAATAACCATCTCTCCGCTCACCTTCTATCACTATTTTTTTCCTGCTCTTCCACTTTCTCTTCCTCTTTGCAGGTAAAAAGGATGATCACAATGGACAATAGTCTTCGAGTGGACTGTTGTTACTAAAAACCGTACATCCCTAACCTAACCTTATCCTCACATAGGCGGCAGTAATCATCATCTAATTATGCAGTGACCAGTTATTATTCATATACCTAGTTTCATCACTTTCTTGTACAGAGAAATCAATGATTTAGATCGTCGCCAAATGATTTTTGGAGTCCGAATCTAGTTTTCTCACGCTATCGAATTCCAGGATTTTCGAAGTAAATTTTACTTTCGCCAATGTTGCAGGTAAGAGGTGGGTTTACAGTGGCATCTGCCATATCAATCGGCTATTAAACACTAAGAGCAAGTCTGCTTTTTCTTTCCCTATTGACTTGGAACCCAAAAAAATTTAACGAAATTACGTATATCACACATAACTTCTGTGCAGTCATTAACCACATGAACCATTTAAAGTCTGAGGATCGCTTGACAATCGACATACATAGTAACCTGTCTTAAAAATACAACCCTTCAGCTCGTCTATAAAGAATCCCTTCAGCTCGTCTATAAAGAATCCCTTCAGCTCGTCTATAAAGAATCCCTTCAGCTCGTCTATAAAGACTCCCTTCAGCTCGTCTATAAAGACTCCCTTCAGCTCGTATATAAAGACCCCCTTCAGCTCGTATATAAAGCCTCCCTTCAGCTCGTCTATAAGACTCCCTTCAGTTCGTATATAAAGCCTCCCTTCAGCTCGTCTATAAAGACTCCCTTCAGCTCGTCTATAAAGACTCCCTTCAGCTCGTCTATATAAAGACTCCCTTCAGCTCGTCTATAAAGACTCCCTTCAGCTCGTCTATAAAGACTCCCTTCAGCTCGTCTATAAAGACTCCCTTCAGCTCGTCTATAAAGACTCCCTTCAGCTCGTCTATAAAGACTCCCTTCAGCTCGTCTATAAAGACTCCCTTCAGCTCGTCTAGACTCCCTTCAGCTAGTGTATAAATTCTAACTTCAGCTCATTTATAAAGGCCAATCGAACCAATGCCAAAAATATTAATAACTTACACATTTTAAAGAAATATAAACATTTATTTCATTTCAATTTGTTACATTACGTACTCCATTATAACTTACATTCATATATATTTTTTGTTAATATCTAACTTCTTCATTACAAATTGTTCAGATTTAAATAAAATTATATATTTATTAATACTATGACTTATGATAAAATCACGGCAGAAAAAGAAATATGCAATGAAAAACGAAGCAAAATCTACAATCGATTATAATTTGCAATACACACACTGCTACACAGTATTCAGTGAGTAAAAAAATCACAATGAGGTGGATATTATTTGCATACTACATGGAGGTCATGGAGGGATTGGAGGACTTAAAATGGGTGCTAAAATGATAATTCAATTTTTCAGGATAAGTTTTTTGTGGTTAGGTGATGATGGTGAATACAAACATTTCAAAGCTACAAATTCATGTTTTATATTTATTTGCTGTTGTTTTTGTTTTGTTTCTAATATATTTAAATACTTTTAAAAGCACACTTAATTTATGTTGTCGCAGTGAGTTTAACAATTTATTGAAGAGCATCATCTTAGGGCATAATGCTACTTATTACAGCGCCAGCTGAGATCCGTTTATTTCCTTTTCTTGTATTTAGAAAATATCCTTAATATAATTGTTAATAAAATTCTGAATAAGATCGGGTAATTCGGGTGCATAGCAAATATATTTATGACCATATTTCCGTGACCCCTCGAAACGATGAAATTCGACGGGACCCCAAGATTTGCCACGTGTATCCAATGCAATACGATATAACTTGTAGCCCAATTGAAAGGGTACTACATAATCATCCTCGGCATGTAAAATCATTATCGGTTGACGGAATTCACTAATGTGTTGATCCGATTCAAATCGCAACGAATTTAAATACATTGGTCGGGCAATTGTGTGATCGAACCAGGGTAAATGTTTGAAGGGCTGTAATGGAAAAAAGATGAGAAAAATTAAATATTTAATTATATATAAAAAAATATTCTAAAAAAATAAGTTAAAAATTAAAATTAGAAGTCATCTGGTTTCATAGACGAACTGGAGGGAGTTTTTAGAGAAGAATTGAAGGGAGTCTTTATAGACGACCTGAAGAGTGTTTTTATGGAAGAACTGAAGGGAGTCTTTATAGACGACCTGAAGGGAGTTTTTGTAGACATGCTGAAGGGAGTTTTCGTAGACGAGCTGAAGGGAGATTTTATAGAAGATCAAAAGGGTGGATTTATGGACGAGCTGAAGGGAGTCTTTATAGACGAGCTGAAGGGAGTCTTTATAGACGAGCTGAAGGGAGTCTTTATAGACGAGCTGAAGGGAGTCTTTATAGACGAGCTGAAGGGAGTCTTTCTAGACGAGCTGAAGGGAGTCTTTATAGACGAGCTGAAGGGAGTCTTTATAGACGAGCAGAAGGGAGTCTTTATAGACGAGCTGAAGGGAGTCTTTATAGACGAGCTGAAGGGAGTCTTTATAGACGAGCTGAAGGGAGTCTTTTTAGACGAGCTGAAGGGAGTCTTTATAGACGAGCTGAAGGGAGTCTTTATAGACGAGCTAAAGGGAGTCTTTATAGACGAGCTGAAGGGAGTCTTTATAGACGAGCTGAAGGGAGTCTTTATAGACGAGCTGAAGGGAGTCTTTATAGACGAGCTGAAGGGAGTCTTTATAGACGAGCTGAAGGGAGTCTTTATAGACGAGCAGAAGGGTGGCTTTAAAGACGAGCAGAAGGGTGGCTTTAAAGACTAGCGAAATGGTGTCTTCATAGAAGAATTAAATGGGAGCCATTAGACGGCCTCACATTATTTGCATGACTAGACTAGAATAGAGTTATCATTACTTACCCTTGCAAATGGATGCATACGTATTTCATCTTTAATATTTGTAAATGGTGCCTCCAAAATGACACCTTTAATACCCTTGTCATTCAGATAATTCAATTGTGACAACATATTTGTTGCAACACCAGTGCCTAACGAATGACCCCATATAAATACTGGATTAGATGTTAAATTTCGTATATAATTGTAGACAGCCATTGCATCACGAACAACACCCTCTTCAGTGGGCGATATCGGATCTGAATCACCATAGCCTCGATAATCAAATGAAATGACATGATATCCTAATTTTCGCAATAATTTATAAACATCTAAACGATGTCCAGATCCTCGTGATGCCGTATTGCCATGTAGATATAGAACAATTGTATTTCCTGGTACCTTCAACAACTGTTCATAGAAAAGTTGTTCATTTTCTGAATTCACAATGGGGAATGATGATTTGAGGGTAGTTTCCAATTTATCTAGGTGTTCATCTGACACCTCGGTAATGTTTTGTAGATCCTCTTTGGCTTCCTAAAAAATGAAGGGTTTAGTATTTCACTGCAACAGGTGTAGAATTTTTAATTGAATACTCACCTCACTTAACTGCAATTCCTTGGTGAAACGTTTGGCCACATGTTTTGGCAAGACATGCCACAATCCAATCCGCACATAACGTTTCTTTTCCGAATTTTCGTCTTCGACATCAGCATCGGGTACATTCAGGTGAAAACTACGTGAGGCATATAGGCCCACACTAGCAGGATTACTTAAATCGAGATCTCTGGGATATGTTACTATATAATAGGACATAAAAAAATAGTGTTCATATAGCCTCGTTTACATTCATCAAATACCAATACAATTGCAATACTTACTGAATGTTAAAAATAAGATGCCTCTTTGTAGCGTTACCGAATATCGAAATACCAGTGGAAATACTATGAATACTAATGAGAATGCCAATAGGCATACTTGTACCGTCACTAAAGAGATTCTGTAATGGAAAATGGCAGCGGCGGGGATGGGGAAAAGAAAAAATAGAAGAAAGTGAGACAAATCGGCATCAGAGAGATGTTATTCAATTAAATTGTTTAGTGCTATTGAATCATAACAAAAAGCTAATTTACATTACATTTTTACTAGACAGAGGATGATTATATGAGCGACAACAATAACTACAAATGACAGTGACAATGATTTGATTATTACATGCATATAAATTAAATAAAAAAGGTGCACAGTGTAGGTCAAATAGCAGCACAATATACATACAACATAAAATACAAAAATGTTTAACAAGCGTGAATAATAGATGAAAATAAAAATCGGAGTCAACTATAAAAGGTCAAACCAACAATGAATACATATTTAAATATCAAAAAAATAGTGATCGTTATCGGAATATATTGCAACTATTTTAGAAGTACTTCGTTTAGACGAATCGGGTAATTTTTTTTTGTCCAGTATGTTTTATATACCTGTAAGGTGAATTATTTGTAAGGTGAATTATTCTGGTAATCAGTTATAATGACACGAGGAAATTTGAATATGGAGGCCTCTATCACCACTCTGTTTGTCATTGTCCACTGGTTGCTGCATAGCTCTTCTGGGAGTTGCTATGCGTGCTGGGAGTTGCTAAGTTTGCTTTGATCAATAGTATTTCTAATTTCTGAGTCTAGTAACCTTTCTAAAGTATTGAGTAGAAAGGAAGAGAGACTAATCGGTCTATAGTCCTTTGGTAGCGTATGACTCGGCTTCCTGGCTTTCAGGATGAAGTTCACTGTTAACTCTTTTCATAGACTAGGTATGTACGATAGCATGGCCGGTGTTATACCATCTGGACCAGGAGATTTATAGGGTTGAAAACTATTTATGGCCCATATCAGTTTTGGATAGCTTATAGTGTTTTCTATCAGCTTCTCCTCTTCCCTCGTCCGAACCATATGCTGATGTGCGCACTGCGCACCCTCATTATGGTCCTTACAACCAGGGAAGTGGGTTGTCTACAGAATATCAAGAGTCTCACTACCACAATTTGTCCACGTTCCGCCACTTCGCTTAATACTACCTATAGATTTCGGATCTTTAGATAGTACTCTGCGAAATCTCGACGCTTCGTTGACTCCTTCGATTGGCTCACCAAGACTCACGTTTAGCCTTCTTGATTTCACTCGTGTACCTATTGAACTGTTCTCTACAAACATCCCAATCTGTACTGAGTTTTATCTTACTAGCTCTATTGTATGTTTTCCTTGCAGCCTTCCTCGGCAGAGATCTTTTCCCAGGGTATGTTAAAGGATATGAAGCCTTATAGCTCTTCAGAAGAGTTACCGTGTCATTGTTCACAGCTCCCTCAACCGTTATGAGATCGTTGTGAACCAGGATTGAGGCTGCTGTTTTGGCTTTGAATTTGTCCCAGTTTATCTTCCGAGGATTCCTATAAGGCTTTTGTTTACCGCTGGAGGTAGGAATCTGGAAAAATATCAGTCTATGATCTGAAAAGGAGCATTTCTCAGATTCTTCCCAGTTTATAACCCCAAAGTCGTCCATATTAGTGAGGGTTATGTCAATGACTTCATCACTCACTCTATTAACGATCATTGGAAAGGGGATAGTTTGATCACCCACATTTTGGGACAGAGACTGTCCGTGTTGGTTAATAAAATGAGGAAATCGCGAAGCTCATTACAAAAAAGAAGCAGTTATATGGGGCAAAAAATCGAATGAACCGCAAGAACAAACTTGAACAACAAGCCTATGCTCAGAAGGATAAACCAAACCGAAAGTCAAACCCGCAAAAATGAATTAGAGCTTCCCGTCGACTGATAGCAAGAAGAGGAATATCCAATCCGAAGTCCAAAATGACTAACCGGACTTCATGAAAGGGGAAAACTGCGACAGCCGATGGTAAGGGGCAGTTATCTTTCGCTAAGGTTGCCAGGTGGCGCGAAATAGGGATACGTAATCGAGCGCAAAAGTCGACTTTTGGACTTTTCGATTTTTGCATTTGACTAAAAAGTCGACTTTTCGATCTTTCGATTTTGTCAAACCGGTTCAAAATCGATTTTCGACCTTTACCGACTAAAGCAACATCGACGTAAAATTTGATTTTTTAGAAGAATTATTGTCAACAGATCAAAGTTCTGGAATGTGTAATTTTTGGGATTTTTCGGCTTTGTGATCAAAAATTAGGTATTTATGAAGAAAATAAAAAGTCGACTTTGCCATTTCCTCAAAGAGCACAAGTCGACTTCGACTTTTAGACTTTTCAATACCAAAAGTCGAAATTTACTTATCCCTAGCGCGAAAGAGACAAGATCTGCTATGCAGGGATCGACGAAAACAGCGCGTCTGGAATACTAGAAAAGGAGACCCAAAAGGAAGTGAAAGATACGGTTAACAATAAGATCATGGACAACCTACTGCAAGAGTCTTCCACAGGAAAGAGGAAAAAAATGGAACTCTACTTATGGTGGGCCCAGACAGTTCTTCAATAGCAAGTCTGGTCCAGACTAAGGTCAAAGCAAACTACGCAACACCAAAACCATATCGGTCAATAAGCCTAACTTCATTCTTACTGGGACAATGAAGCAACACCAACGAGAGGTTTGGAGGCAATATTATATATACATACAATTGACATCCAAATAAAATATGAAGCGACCGTCATAGCATTAAGACTTTAACATATGAACGTGTTAATCGACACCCTGCCAAAATATAAAACATTTTGTGAAATAACCGACCTATGGTCCCACAACATGCCACATAAAGTGTATGTCTTAATATTGGACATGTGGTGGTGTTAACCATCCTCTTTTCAGCCTAACCTAATTAGGGTTAAGTTTGGGGATGTGCAGTCACTGCACAGTGGTGCAGATGTGAAGAGATCTGTAGGGAAGAAAGGGGATAGAAAAAATAAGGAAATAAGAGGAGGTATGTTTCGAATGATGCTGTAGATTAAAGCAGATTCCATAGTTGAAAAGAAGCTTAGACACGGTGGAAAGTGAGGACCCACTATTCTGTGTCGTCTCTAGGCCAGGACTACACAGCGACACAGGAGATGCTCAATTGTCTTCGTCTCCTCCTCATCTCATCACAGAGTCTGCAGTAATAAGTAACATCATGGTCCCATCAAGGCCCTGATATTGCAATGGCCAGTAATGACTCCTGTCATTACTCTAATTTCAGCTTTACACAGGTTCAACAGTGAGTTTGTTCTCTTGGTTGACAGAGTTGGCCAGATAGATCTTGACACATTGCACCTAGGTTCGTTGTGCCAAAGTTCATTGGCTCGTTCGTCGAGGAACACCTCAAATTTCTGAAAAAGGTGACATATGGGGGTGTTTTGATTGAGCCATCGATTGCTAAATCTGTGGATTGAGATCCTCGTCTGTTTTTTCATTACCCATGTCAGTGTCATGATGGATGTTAGAAAGTGTTTCCAAAACTGCTCTACACTCGAGAACGACCACAGATTTGATGGGCACCGGTTCTACGATCACAGCATCTAGACTTTTTATCAATTCTGCTGCCTTCCAAATCGCGAAGATTTCAGATTGGAAAACACTACAGTTGATATCCAATTTGTAAGATCAAGGCCTAGCCTTTCGCAGTAGGCACCAGCCCCTGTACCTTCTAACCTAATTATCTCACAACGCAGAAAAAGTCACTATTTGGTGCCAAGGTGTGATTGGACCTTACATCTATGAAATTCGGAACTTTATGGTCACATTATAACCGACTTGTTTGCATTCTATTGTATAATACGATCTAAGGAATATGTGGTTTCAACAAGACGATGTCACATGCCACACAACTTGAAGAACTTTGCAAGAGGCAATTCCTGACCGCGTAATTTTTCGTGGTGGTGAATATCAACTGGTCACCAAGATCATGCGAAGAACTGTTTTTATGTAGATAAAACCTTCAACTCTCGAGCATTCGTCTTGTTATGACTGAAACCATTCGTCATGTTATGGCTGAGAAACCACCCCAATATGTGCCAACAAGTGGTCGAGGGAAATTATCTACAATCAATCAATGGCACAAATAATTATGATGTGATAACTGACAAATTTACACTTCTATAAAAAAATATTTTAGGTACACACTTTATGAAGTACCAATGAAACAATTACTTAAAAAACACAAACACACAATTTATGCAGATACTCTTATAATAATACCAAAACATTATTAACACAATTCTGAAATTTACAAATAGAAACAACAACAAAATTTAATTATGAAAATGAAAACCAACGAAAATAATATTTCCAAAATATTAGTAAATAAATTTACGTAAATTCGTATAAGGTGTCTATGTGGTGTGATGTAACAGAGAGAGAGGGGGTGGGTGGGAAGGGGAGATAGCAATACTTACAACCCAGTTAGCCAAACTATAACAAATAGTCCAGGAATGATTGTGGCGCGAAAAAGTGAATTTAGAAAATTATAGCTTTCGTACATGGCGTTGAATTTCTTTTTATTGTTGCTGTTTTATTTTCGATTATATAAATGTTCTGTTTATATATTTTGTTTTAGCTTTAATGTTATTGGTTTTACTCTTTGTAATAATATTTATTTATTTTTTTATAGCAAGAAAACAACCGGTAACCAATATTTTATTCTATACAGTTCTATTGTTTTTTGGGAAGAGAATATGAGTTAGTTTATAATGTTAAAAATTGAGGTGGAATAATTTTTATAGCAATGTTATTTTTAATGATTATTGATATATGTGTTATTATAGCAATAAATATTTTGTGTGAAATTCATGAAGTTTTTGATTTTGTTAATATATCACAAAAATATGTACACATTTATCAACATTTTATACAATTGTGTTTTATATAGTCTTTATTTAAATTTATTTATGTTTGTAAATACTGCGTCTCGGGTTTTTGTTGTAGTTGTTATTTATTATTTATTGTCTGTAAACGGTGTAAAAAACGGTGCCAATTTTAAATCAGAAAAAGGAAAGCATATTAAAAAAGAGAGAAAATCAATTAAAAATGGAAAAGAGTAAATTTAAGAAACTTATTTGTTATAATTTGTATTATTTAAAATTAGAATTACATATACCAAAACAACAAATATGCCAAAAAAGAAAAGTTGTGTCACTATATTATTAATGTACAATTAATGGACATGAATCAAAAACCCTCTACATTTAGTCAAGAGCATGATTTAACTATAGATTCACATTTTTGATTATTCTTATTTCAAGTATTCGGTCCGACTCAAAACTACTAATTGAGTATCCGATTGCCTGGTCTGAACTATATTTTGGTTCAATTTTTTGTCCATTACTGTCCACCAGACTAGCGACGTGTATGTTACGATTGGTCTAATAACGCTCTTATAGATCCAATTTATCATCTTTGGAGAAAAACCCCATTTAGAGCCTAAGGCTCTTCTGCAGAAGAAGCAGCATTAGTGGGCTATGTATACCAGTTACTATATGTGGTCTTTCCATTTAAGTCTTCAGTCCATTTAACTTTATTTGATATGTTTATCACTTTGTTTTGAAGGATATGTTATCCGTCTTGGCCGGATTTACGTTAATGCCCCTCGTCCAGTTATAGACGATGTTTAGCATCGTTTCAGCATACATAGTGTATAAGGAACTGAATTAAACTGAAAAAGAATATTGAACAGTTGTACTCAACCTGTCGTTAGCCACCCATATTGCTTCGGAAGCCCAAAATTATGCAGTGTTATGCAGAAGCCATTTAATGACGCCACCAGCTGCGAATCGTACATGCGGAGTCAGAAGCAAACTAATTAAGGAAACACAACAATCATAAATCAATTTGCTACAATAACATTATTCTACCAATAACGTAAGTTGTATATTAATTTTGGGACACCGATAACACCACGAAAATTTTACAGGATACCATAAAGTACCAAAAATAAATGTCGATTTAGAGATGTCGGTCTGCCTGTTTAAACATTTTATCAATTTTAGGATTTTTTTCAACCGAATTGGTTGGTTCCTACCAAAAATGATCAATATTGGTGCTCTTTTTAGGGTAGCTCCCATAAGGAAGTACTTTCCAAATGTCGGAAGCTGCGCGAAACATTGGTTCTAGCTGACTTTATCTAGGCATGCGTGTCCGTCCGTATGTCTGTCCATTATAATTTATGAACACAGTACAAGTCACAATTATGGGCCAATCGTCAAGTAGGTTCGATTCGGGAAGACTTAGAATACTCCTATTGTTATACCCCCTTCCACCATAAGGTGGTGTGTATATTAGATTTGTCATTTCGTTTGGAACGCCTCGAAATATTCGCCAAGGTATGTATATTCTTGATCAGAATAAAATTATATGTGGATTTATGTGTCCGCATGTTAGAATCACAATATAAATCGCTCTGACATTGCTAGTACTCCTAGGATTCCTCAATATTCGGTACTTTGGGGGTTTTGGACACGTTTGGCAGTGATTTGGTATTTTGGGTTCTCATTGCGTAGCACATCTCCGTAGGTACGTTTACTTCACTTTTATTAACATTGACCAAAGTTTTCGGGTAACCCCCATATAACGATACCCCTCAATATTCGGTATTTAAGCGATTTTCGACACGTGTTTCAACCGAATTGGCTGTAACTTTGTATATTGAAATTTTGGGGTTTTATTGTATAGCACATATCCATATTAAATATTATTAACATTGACCCAAGTTTCCGGGTAGCCCCCATTTAGCGGTACCCCCAATATTCGGTATTATGGGAATTTGATTCTCATTGTATAGCATATGCCCGTAGCATAAATTATTTATATTTTCAATTTTTTTAATTTTTCACCGAATTGGGTATAATTTGTATTCTCATTAGCTTTTAAATTTTACTACCCAAAATGAGCAATATTGTTGCCCGTTTCGGTATAGCCCCATAACACGCTGGACCCGCTATTTGGTAAACATCTTTTTCTCACCTCTTTTTCGGTATTTCCTATCCTATCATGTCCTAGGAGCCCCCATACATTTTACATATTTTGAATATCATTCTCATGGTGGAAAAAATAAAAAGTTCGCTTGGGCCGAACTTAATATTGTTTTAACTTCTTTTTGCTATTAGTTGGTTAATATTTAGGGGATTAAAACTTTATTACTGTATGTTTTTCTGGTCGCTGTAGAGGATACAATTTTGACCCGAGCATTACGAAATGAAATGAGATCTGACCAAAGATTAACTGTTTCGATGTATGTCTTTCAATACTTAACGGGTTAAATGGACCAAGACATTTGTGTGAAGGACATAGACCGACGAATTGATAGTATCCAATTATATGCATATATGTACTCGAACGTAGAAGTTGTTTTACATTAAAAAGAAGAATAGGGGGACAGAAACCTTTAAGATTGTTACCCGATGCGAATTCATTTCTAGGAGCAGCGACAGATTCTATTTTGAGAAATGCCTTGATTTGATCCTGATGGCGTTTCCATTGATTGACATATTCTTGGTCGTTTGGATTGAGAACGATCACACGCATTTAAAACAGTGATCATAGCCTTTGAATTGGTGTTGATATTCTTAGACTTGGAAGAAATTTTTGGTTACAAAATTCTCAAACGATTCTTCTGGAAAAGAGACTTCTGAAAATTTTTGGTTGATTTCCTTAGATTTTCGTGTATCTCCTGCATTGCCAGGTGGTACATTTTCAGATAAAGCCCGTTCCTCCGCCGACGTCGGTTTTTCTAAATAGTTATTTTTACAATATGCAATTTTTTATTGTAATTTACATATATTTTCTTTTCAGACACTAACAAATTCGTCTGTGATCATATGATAATTAGTGGATGAAATAGACGGAAAAATTAACTTTTCTTAATTTTACACGCGGAACGGGATCTGGCAAGCTAATTAGAATGACTGTTGTGATAATGATTGGCCAATATTTGAATCTTATGGCGTAAATGTTGACTCCTGGAAATATGATTCGGAAAACATGCTATGTAGAAAGTGGTGCAAATTTCACGAAATATTATCTAGACTCCGAGTATAGGGCCTGTCCGGAAATGCAAAACTGCGCTGCATAATATGATTATTATGCCATGCTTTTGCTAATCAGCTGTGCATTATGCTTTTTCATTGCATCACATATTTTTGCGATTGCACTAATTACCATAGATCTACAGAAAGTTTGGATAGTGGTAGTGGCGTATGATATGGTCGTTCTTGTTTGACTATACTGCTCCACCTACTGTTTTTCTATTGTATTAGACATGAAGGTAATTTCGATCTGCTTTTAAATCGGACAATCCCACTATCAAAATATATACAACAATTTTTTACGAAAAAATGGGAAGAAGGTCAGTCGACTTTTGAAGGTACAGAAAACTTGTTGTTTGTTTTGAAATAAATTTAAAATTTTCCCCTTTTAAGTTCTTGTTTTGAATATTTTGTCTAGCAAGTCTACGCTTGGCATGTAGAATATTTCAAACTAGAGGTGGCAAACTATCGATAGTAATATCGATAGTATCGATGGTTTGGTTTTCACTAGACTATCGATGGTTTTTTTTCGATAGCGATACTATCGTTGAAAAAACGGATTCCGGCATTTATTCAGTTAGAGGCGCAACTTTGTTAATTAAACGACTTAGATATCTTCTATATAAACCGCGTCGTTAATTTATCAACTTTGATTTGTCATAAATATATGTAAAAAACAGAACACTGTTTAAAATGAACAGATATCTGAAAAGACCAAACGGTAAGTAAAATGTGTTTATTTATATTTTGTTCAATTGTTGATTAAAAATGTTTACAGATATTTCTACCTCCATTTCCATAGAAGAAACTGGTAATGAAAATGAAGAAGAACGTGAAAATTGCACGATTGGTGGGGAAACTAATAAGTCAAAAAGAGCACGCCACGGTTTCTCAGAAGTATGGAACTATTTTCAAAAAACAACAGATAAAAGAAATGCTAAGTGTCAGCTGTGTGGGAAAATATACAAAACTAGCGGTAACACGTCAAATCTGTTGGATCATTTAAAACGTAGCCATCCTTCTTATAATCAGCTTCCGAAACCAACGAAAACAATTGATAATTTTTTCAACAATTCAGTCACCTACGATACTGAATCGGCACGTAAAAAAGAACTTGATAAGGCTTTAATGATTTTGATCGCCACTGATGTACAGCCATTCAGTGTAGTAGAGGATACAGGATTCCGTGATTTTGTCCGATGCTTAGATCCGCGCTACGTTTTGCCTTCAAGAAACACCCTAAAAAACGTTCTGATGATAAATATGTACAACGAAACAAAGAGTAAGTTGCAAACTATTCTTAACGGGTTACAACACTGCGCTATTACAACAGACCTATGGACATCGCGCGCAAATGAGAGCTACCTCACCGTAACGTGCCACTTTGTTACAAAAGATTTTGTTCTCCGTACAGCTGTTTTGTCTACAAAAAAAATGTTATGTTCCACTAATCACAACGCAGAAAATATATCAATATCTATGCGCGCCGTGTTAGAAGAGTGGGGTCTAATGGAGAAAGTGGTGGCAGTTGTCAGCGATAATGCTAGCAGTATGTTGAAAGCGTGCGAATTGCTTCAAAAACGAAATCTGCCATGCTTTGCACACACTATTAACCTTGTGGTGCAAGATTGCTTAGCGCAAGATTATGTTAAAACTACTTTAGGGAAATGTAAGAAAATTGTGAGCTATTTTAAGAGCAGCACAATTTCCTACGAAAAGTTTAAAGCGGACCAAGGAAGAGATATGCCCCACAGCCTAAAACAGGAGGTACCGACCCGCTGGAACAGTGCTCTCAGAATGGTGGAGAGCATTCTTTTAACAAATAATTCTATTTCAAATGTACTGCTAATGACACCAAAGGCACCGCTACCTTTAACGGCAGACGATATAGAATTTTTGCAGGACCTTAAACAATTGCTTATGCCATTTGATGCCGCTACAGTCCAAACATCGTCAAGTGCAGCTGTTACTATTTCCCTAGTAGTTCCTCTAACATGTGGTCTTTTTAAATCTCTTGATGAGTTAAAAAGTACTATGAAAACTTCAGAAGGCCATCAAGCTTGTATATTTCTGCTTGAAAGAATAAAGAAAAGGCTATTTCCTTACGAGGAGCGTACAGTTACAAGACTCGGAACATTATTAGACCCTCGGTTCAAGAAGGAAGGTTTTCTTTTCCCAAGCAATGCAGATGGAGGAACACAATTTTTACAAAACGTGTTGAGTGGTATGAACAAAAACAACACCATGGAACAAGATAATTTAGAACCATCATGTTCTAAAAATATTCATCAAAGTTCGCAGCCACCGCTTTTAAAATTCGTAGGAAATAAAATTGCCTCTAAAGTAAGATCACATCAAGTAGACGCCATCATTTCTCTTAGGCAATATTTTGAAAATGAAAATGCAGCATTAGAAATAGATCCATTACAGTACTGGAAGGTAAATAATATAATACAAAACTATTTATTAACAAATTTACGAAGTGTTATGTTTATTTTCAGAATTGTTCTGGCCAAATGTCACTCACAAAGTCATGTGCCTTACGCTATTTATGCGTACCAGCAACTTCGACAGAGGCTGAGCGAATGTTTAGCAAAACCGGAGCCATAATTTCGGAAAGAAGATCGAGCTTAAAGCCAAAAAATGTTGATATGCTGCTCTTTGTTAACAAAAATTGTTGGGTCAGTAAAGAATTATAAGAAGTAAGGTTTTTAAACAAATAATACCTTTTTCAAGGTAATTTTCATTATAATTTTAAATTTAAATTAATTTGATTAAATATTTTTATAAAATAAGATCTGAATGTATCTGTAATAATGAATTTCAAATATTTTTTGTTTTTATGTTTAGTTGTTTTGTTGAAGCGTTATTATCTGTTTTTATTTTAATTTTTAATATAAATATAATTTTTAATTAATTTTTACTACATGCAAATACATTTTTTTGTAAAAGTTGATCTCAAAGTGCCTTATAAAAATGAATTCCAAATATTTTTGTTTTTATGTTGTTGTTTTGTTTAAGCGTTATTGTCTGTTATTTTTGACTATAAATATAGTTTATAATTAATATTTACTATATGTACATATTTTAATAATAACTGTACTAATGAATTCCAAATATTTTTTGTTTTTATGTCAATTTGTTTTGCTTAAGCGTTTCTTAATAAAAGAATATTAATCATTAGATCATTTAATATAATTGAGTCCGTTATTAAAAATACATGTAAGTACATATCGGTGTTGTTTATTGATATTGACTTGAATGGTTATTACATTTGTGATGAGTTTTGTTAGTAGTTATTTTTATTTTTAATAAAAATCGCAAAAGTTTAACAAAAACCATAATACAAAAATAATTATAACACACAAATTAATAACATAGAACAATGAAAAAAAGTTGCGCGCATTATTGAAAAATTAATATTGGCATTCCCACATTATTCGATACTATCGATAGTTTTCCAACAAACTATCGAAAATATCGAATGATGCGACTATCGATAGTTTGCCAGCTCTATTTCAAACCCCATGGTACAATTATACTAGGTTACTGCAATACTCAGCTGATTTGATTGTATCGCAATCGTAAATTTTTGATTTATGTAGAACGACCCAGTAGGAACATTTTGTACACATTATATTTGAAATAAGAGTAGGGAACCAGAAAAAAATACAACTCCATTTTGTGGAATGTTCGATATTTATCTTTGCAATATTCCCAAATCTGCATATGATGACAAAATATAAAATTGCAATTTTCAACGCTACTTTTAGCGTTTTTGTATGGATTGCCTCTACTTAAGGCAATGGCTCAATTAGAGGACAGCCCAGGAAGCGATAGAATTATACATTTGCAATTTTTTCATTCATGTTTTTAAATTCTATTCTGAAAATTCAAAAATATTATATTTTGAAAATAAATCACATTTATTGATATTTCGTATGTTTTGTTTACATTTTTCGACATATCAAACTGACATTAGTGTTACAACAATAACCTGTGTTTATCAAAAGAAGACAAATTTGTTGAGTCCTCAACAAAAAAAAGCAGTCAAATTTCCTTACTTGACAAAAAATTAAAACTTTTGATTGGCTGTTGTATTGTTCTTGTTGTCTCCACCTAATTTTGTAATTTTTACTATTTTTTCGCATGCATACATTACTATTTTATTTAAAAAGAACCGGAATACAAAAAAATATTCATCTGGTCTCTATCGACAAAATCAGAATGTGGCCGACAATTTGTACTAATGGGGTATAGCATATGGACAGTTATGGCTGCACATTACTTAAATTGGAATTTGATATTGAACTAATGGACACGTCATTACCATAATTTTGGTACTACCCTTAATGACGAATTTCTCCGTTATTAAGCAATTAGAATACACTTGGTGTACATGATACATAATTATATATTCATGTTTTTTGGCTTTTCGGTGCAAATAAGTGCAATTTTACAAAATTTTATTTTCTTGCTTTGTGTTGTTATTGTCTGTATTAAATGTTGTAATTGAATAAATTATTACTAATTTATCCAATCAGAAACCAAACAAAAAATAATAAAAAAAAACTTACACTAGTGTTGGTGTTGTAGTTCTGATTTAATTTACAAACATTATAATTATGTACGAATATAACGAAATAACTACTCTCTACGGCTGGTAATGAATAATGTATAGAAATTATTTTAGTTGTAATAATTATATGCACATTGACAAACAGAAAACAAATGAATATGCAAAAAAAAAATAATAAAAAAAATATAGTAATGAAAAAAAGCAAAGGTAAAAAAAGAAAATATTTAAAAAAAATGGTTACTGTGTTCTACATGGATAGAGGAAATTGAGTTATTAAAAAAAAAGAAAAAAACACTTTAAATGATGACAATCACCTTTTGATAAATTTCCGTCTACGCGTAAAAAGCATTACTAGAAGAAAAGAAAATTAACATAAAAATAAAGATATGAAAAAAAACAAATAATTTAAATTATAAACAAAAAAATATACAAATTATTGAGGCCAAATATAGCCATCTATAAAAAATTGTATTGTGCTGTTAAAGCCAAATTCTTTGTATTGATATACCACTTTTTCTTCATATAATAATATGTGTGTAATATTTTTTAAAACTTATTATAAAGTAAAGAAACTAGTTTATTATTGTTGATTGAAAACAAAACAAAAAACCGAATTAAAAAAAGAAACTTTCTTCCGAAATATTGACAGGAGGAATTAACTTCTCCTGACATTGTCTTATCGATAATATTCATATTGCTAAACGACTGTAAATTGTTTTCCCCAATATTTACCTTTTCCATTTCATATGTAAAGAAAAAACTGACATCGTCCTTTGACCAACAAACACTTTTGTTTACAACTGACCTTCCTTGTTTTATTTACATAAAAATTTGTCGTAAATAAAAATTTATCGTTCCATGACCTTTTCAAGTTCGTCCATGTTTTTGTTTTTTATTAATGTCCTGCATACTTTCTTTAATACCATAGACAGACGACAGCCTTAAACGGCATATACATTAGAAATTTTTACCGGGTTAACCTACATTATGAGGATTTATTTGAAATATATGCAAAGGAATTGACAATTGAAACCCACTGGGTTAACGAAATCCGGTTAAATGTAAACGTACTATTATTTTGCATTAAACATTTCTTAATTTGAATTAATATTTAGTTTTTTGCTTCAAAACAATTGTTTGTCTGTGTGTAGGATGAACATTTTTTACATTTGTTTCGATATTTTTCGGGATTACATCTTTAGGAAATAGATACATGACATAAAGGAGGAATAGCAACTATGATCTTAGCAAAACAGCTTCCAATTTAAAAACTGGTTGAAATTTGCCTTCAATTCTTATTTTTATTTTCATAAATATAAATAAATTTGACAAGAAACAATTAATTTTCGACAGCATTGCCTATTGAAATTGCCTAATTCAGTATAAATTCAGTTTGATTTTGTGCATTAACAACACATAAAAATGAGGATAATGTACAAGTTAATTTGCCTTAAGGCTGTTAATGCAAATTAAGGCTGTCGTCTGTCTAGGCTATAACCTTTGGTCTTTGATCTCAAAAGAAAGAATCAACAAAAATGCCGGCTGTATCCTCTTTAACAGTTTACATCACAAAAAATACAGTGAGCCTCAGTCAAAAGTGTCCACTTGGTTTTTTCATTATAAAAATTGTATAAGTGCTTGTTAATTAATGAATAAAATTTTATCCCTTTTTAATATGTGAACATGAACATCCTAACTTAATATGAATGAAATAAAAACCCCAATGTTTACATAAATTCAATATTAAAAAAATAATTATTATTAAACAAAAGGTATTGCAACCTCACAGTGAAAAGTATCCACCGGTATTATTTATACCATAATAACGTTAAAAGTCAATCTTCTCATGGAATATCCAGTTAAATATTGCATCAGAATTTTTTATACACTTTACGCGTGAGTTTGCTTATTTGGATAGCCATCGAGAGAACTTGAGACCATGAGACGCCCCACAACGATTGCAGAGAGAAAATTAGTTCTTCACCATGTGGAACTAGGAAAATCACAACGGAAAATAGCGGAAATACTCGATCTGTTATCCAAAAAATTATAATGAGGCACAAAACCAAGAATCAAATACGCCATAAGACGAAAACCAGCGAGAAAAAATTTTCAATATAAGAGACGAAAAGTAATTGCTTTTCAATATAAGAGACAGAGAAAAGTAATTGCTTTTACAGAAAAAAAAAACATAATAATCCGAGCTCAGGAACACGAAAAAAGAATTTTGCATTTTGGAAATCTGTTATTTTTGCTGATAAAAGCAAAAACTTGCTGAAAATGCAGATGCAGATTTGAAATGTAGTTTTATTATTTATTTATTTATTTAAGCATTCTAAAAAACAATTTGAAATGTAGTGCTAAAAAATTGGGATTGGGGACAACATTTCTATTTTATCAAGATAATAACCCCAAACACAAGTCGCAGATCGTACGAGAATTGATGCTTTATAATTGTCCAAAAGTGATTCAAACACCTCCTCCTCCTCCTTAACACACTTATGGAGTATTTTGGAGAAAATATTTGAAGCCATAACATCTCAAGCATACCAAAAATGATTTACAGGTAGAATTGGAAAAATTCAGAAATCTTACGGAAAACTATTAAAAGGCTTTTATCTTGAATACTTTTTATTGTGAGGTTGTTGATAATACGGCTGATTACGAAGGGAAAATCTTATAAAGAAATACAAAATATTGTTCCTTGCTCACCGACAATGGAACGCAATACTATAAAATACACGCTCGCTAGTGAAACTCTTGGCTGAACTCCAATATTATCAAAAAGGTGTTGCGCTTATAGTAAGATATTCGAAATAGGGGAGACTGGGACACCTTCGGCAATCGCGTTTTCCATATGAAGTTCTCACCGTACATCAATAGTTTCGATACATAGGTATCGAATATCGAATTAAATAACGAACAAAAAGTTTGAAATTTCTAGCTAATAAGCTTATTTAGATACATGGGTTTTTTTTATATATTTCGTGTATAAAACTTTTTAAATTTTTAAGACAATATTCTTAAAAAGTGGTTAACTACGATGTGTATTATTATAGAAATATTTAATAATATAATGTTTTTACAAAACTGATCGAAAAAACACTATAAAAAGTACATTCGGCATTTTAAAGTGGGGCACATTCGGCCATATACCGATTGTGCAATATTATTTCCTTAAAACGTTTTTGAGTTTGTCTTAAAAATATGGCTCGATATTGCATATTTAAGATCAAACGTGCTTGTATTGACGAAAATGCAATAGAAAACCCCTATTTCTGATGGTGTGTGCGACCTTGAGATGTAAACGTCCGCCGCTAGAAAATAAAGCCCTATAATTCAAACATTGTGTGGCGTATTAAAACCAAATAGAGCCTTTAGAGGATCAGAATTTTAACCAAACTGATAGCGATGACAATTACCCGGCTATGACTATGGTGCCGAATGTGCCCCATCAAATGCCGAAGCTATCCCGGGTTGGGGCACATTCGGCTAATTTGACTTTTTTTACAAAACAGTAAAATTGTTTAACTAATACTATTTATACCCTTCACCACACTGTGGTACAGGGTATTATGTCTTTGTGCATATGTTTGTAACAGGCAAAAATAATCGAGATAGACCCATGGTTCCTTTTGAGAATATGTATAGAATCACTTTCTGAGTCGATTTATGCATGTTCGTCTGTCCGTCCATGTATTTTTGTTAACAAAGTACAGGTCGCATTTATGATCCGATTTGGATGAAATTTGGCACAGGTCACATAATTGGCCCAAGGACGAACCCTATTGAAATTGGAGAAAATCGGTCTACGTTTAGACATAGCTCCCATATAAGGGTACCCCCAAATTTGCGGTATTTTGAGGTTCTTGAGCGCGTTTTTAAACTGAATTCGCTGAAATTTGGTACTTTGAGTTCTTATTGGGTAGCAAATCTCCCTACCAAAAATTATAAATAAAGGTCCATTTTTTCGGATAGCCCCCATATAAGGGTACCCCAAAATTTTCGGTATGTTGAGGTTCTTGATCGCGTTTTTAAACTGAATTCGTTGAAATTTGGTACTTTGAGTTCTTATTGGGTAGCAAATCTCCCTACCAAAAATTATAAATAAAGGCCCATTTTTTCGGATAGCCCCCATATAAGATTACCCCCAATTTTCGGTATTTTGGGGGTTTTTATCGCATTTTTCGACCGAATTCGCTGAAATTTGGTACTTTGTGTTCTTATTGGGTAGCAAATCTCCCTACTAAAAAATATAAATAAAGGTCAATTTTTTCGGAAAGCCCCCATATAAGGGCACCCCCAATTTTCGGTATTTTCGGGTTCTTGGGCTCATTTTATAACTGAATTCTCTGAAATGTTGTACATTGGGTTCTTATTGGGTACCAAATTACTCCACTAAAAATTATAAATATATGTCCAGTTTTTCTGGTAGTCCCCATATAACGGTACCCCCAATTTTTTGTTATTTTGGGGGTTTTGATCGTATTTTTCGACTGAATTGACTGTAATTTAGTACGTCGAGTTCTTATTAGGTAGCACATCTCTCCATTATACATTATAAATATTGGTAAATTTTTTCTGGTAGCCCCCATATAAGGGTACCCACCAATTTTCGTATTTTGAGGTTCTTGAACCAAATTCTTTTTATACCCTTCACCACACTGTGATACAGGGTATTATGTCTTTGTGCATATGTTTGTAACATGCAAAAGGAAACGAGACAGGCACATGGTTCCTTTTGAGAATACGCATAGAATCACTTTGTGAGTCGATTTAAGCACGAAAAATTAGGTCTAGAATGATGTGTGTTAAGTTTCCTGAAAATCGGTTCAGATTTATATATAGCTCCCATATATATTTTCGTCCGATTTAATGTAAATGGTGCACCAAAGTCCCTTAATATCTTTCGGTTTGCGACGTCCTTTAAAAATTCGACGTCTGTTAGGATTCATCTGTTGAATATACTCAAAGTGGTGAAGGGTATCATATGGTCGGCCCCGTCCGACTTTACTATTTTCTTTACTGGTTTTTATATCTTTTTGGTACTATTTTTTATAATTAAGTGTCAGAGGACAATAATCAGCCATAAAGTTGTTATATATGTTGAATAAGTACTGAGATATAGAGCTCTAAAAAAAATGCCGAATGTGCCCCAGTCTCCACTAAAACCCCTTTGCTGCTACGGAAATAAAATACAAACTTTTTGTGGAACCTAGCGTAGAAACTATTCCCAGACGTCTTCGTTCGAAGCGCAAGAAAGGTGCCGTTGTTGAAGAAATACATGTAGGTAAGCGACTAAAATTTTCTAAGGGGCATCTGGAGTGGCTCACTGAAAAATGGAGGAATATTTTGTGAACCGATTAGTCGAAAATTATCCTATATGGCGGGAAAGTCTCACGAGGCTACGTAATAATGTAATGTACGTTAAAAACTGTCAAACATGAAGGATCCAGTGTAATGACATGGGCAGGTTTTCTTTCTACGGAGTTGTGCCATTATACTTCATTACAGATATAATGGATCGTCATATGCTGAGAACGAAATGTCTTCGATTTGGACTTTCCAACAGGATTTACAACAGGCTAATAATTCAAAGCACAACAGCTTGCAAAACAGTGATTTGCAGAAAATAATACAAGGCACAGTCGATTTCAATCCCGATGATTCATTTCGCAAAGAAAACCTACAAGCAACAGCACATTGTGAAAGGTTGAGGATTTGTATATCGAACTTGAATTTAATTTATGTTGTTCTTGTATTTTGACTTTACATTATAAATTATATAAGTTTCAAAACTTACATAAATATTTCAAGCCGTTTTTACTTATTTAAAATTATTGCAATGTCCACTACTTTATTTTGACCGCAGCGGTACATTCAGAAATATCGGTTAGATGTGTTTCCGATGAAAATTGCAATTTTTGACCGTTAAAATCAAATTGAAATTGTCAGAAATAGACATATTGGAATCTAAAAACACACCTGAAATGCCGACTTTCTTTTGCTAAATATTTTTAACTTCAGCTAAATATTGTTTATTATATCGAAAACTAAATAAAATTAAAAAAATAATAATTTAATAGAAAGGCGGAAAATCAAAGATACCCAAATCCTTAAAGCGACGAATACTCGTACTGATACACATTTACTCGTATCTATTTTATATATTTATAAATGTTCAAACCTGTAGTTTCTTATCACGGAGAAGCGGTTCTTTTTCTGATTGATTGATGGCACGCATAATTACTCAGTTTGCGCAATGCTGAATTTATATTTTGTACGAATAGTTTTTTTTCATTATTTAAAAAATTTATTATTTCTGATTAAACATGTTAAACCTAATTTTTCTTTTATACACTTAAATTAATTGTTTATAAACAAATTAATCGAAACCTCTTACACATGAATATTTTTTCCATTAAAAAATCACGAATGTTCCTGATAAAGTGTATTTGATAATTTATGAGTAATGTTTTGTTTTTATCATGTTGTTAGTACATGTGCACCCTTTGCAGAAACCGCTGTGCCGGTTGAACTTTGACCCCACGGAATGATGTCGTCATTACATGTACAATAATTATTATTTTATAAGCTTACAAATAAGAAAAAGTGGTATAAATCATACACATTTACAATGTTACACACTTATAAATTTATTGTCGATAGAATAAAATAAATAAACAACCATTTAAAAAACAGAGAGCAACACACAATTATAATAATATAAATTTCATTTGTTTCTCTTAATTAATTTATTACAAAGAGCAAAACACATAACATCAAATACGTTTCCATTTCAATACAATGTTTTTATTAATTTTTGTTGTTGTTTGATTTCAGTTCAGTTCACTCATCATCGTTGTCATTACAAGTTATTTAGTTTTTCTTTTTTGTTTTGTATTTTCTCTTATTGAAATGTAAACAAAACGTAGCACACACAAACACAACGCAAGTATGTAATTCAATGGCAATTCAAGTCGGAAATGGTTAAGAACAAATGACGCGTAAATATGTTTTAGAAAATCGAAGTGAAAAAAAATATTCCATTGACACCCATGTGATAGCGGCGGCTGCTGTTGACACCACCGACCGCCACCTTCGCCGACAACAACAACAAGCACTCTTTGTAATTCAATTCAACTACCTCAATGAGAAAACAATCAGCGATACCAACAAAAACAACAAATTGCTAACACATAATCATTTTTCAATTCATCATTTTCGATCCGAATAAATATATCACCACATCGAAATATTGAAGCTTCTAGAGACAATGACACGGAATTTTCAATTCTCGACGTTTTGTACGAACGATTTAGTTTTTTAGTTTTTTTTCTTTTGCCTAATTCGAACATAAAACCGTGGCGACTGACGTGTGTTCTAAAGCACAGACCGCAGAAGACTTAATGACGACACTTGGGGAATCATGTGTTGTTACTGCTGTGTAGTGTAGTAGGGAGTTTATTCCGATGAATGTTGTTTGTTTGCATGGGAGAGGGAGAGCGAGCGAGCGAGCGAGTGAAAGAGCACACACAGAGAATAGTTTTTATTGCTACAATACAGTAAGTATTCTTTATAAAGTACTAAAACAATTTAAATGAACGTATGAGAAACATAATTGACATTTAATTTCCTTAGGGGTTTGCCACCGCAAGGGAATATATCCACCATAGCATGGAGGGTATATTAATTTAGTCAGGTTTTCAACCGAATAGGCATTAAAGACTGCGAGGATTAGACATGGCTTTGGTAGAAATATTACGATGTGCAATAATCAAATTCCCGTTCGCAAATATTAGATTTACCAAATTTAAAAAATTTGTGGGATTTACCAGGAAAAGTTAAACGATGAATCTCGTTTTATAACTTGATCTAAGTTTGGTAAAGAATTACGATGTGCATAGTTTAAATTAAATGGGACTCAGTTATTGATAGTTGAATTTTTAAAATGTTGACACTTTACGGAGGAGGTTGCAGGCACTAGATCTTGTAAAAATATGACGAAGTGTCAAGTTTAGATGAAATTGGATATTCCATTTTGAAAATTTGTACCTTTTTTGGGGAATGTACTGTAGCGATCCGCCCCATCTTCAAATATTGTAAAGACTTGGTTAAACTTTCGTTCAAGTCGGATCACTATCGGCCAGAGATCCTATTTTTTGGCCATCATAAGAGCAGTGGGCTTATAAAATAAATATCCGATATAAAGGTTACGGGGACACTGCAAGATATAAGTATAAATTCAATAGTGTGGATCGAAAATGGCGGTCATATTTTTAAAAATTGAATTTATCAAATTATTTTTGAAGAAGTTTTGTAGAACTATGGTCATTTATTGCAAATGGCGATTTTAAAAATCAAATTAATACATATATATTTTATGAAAAAAATAAATATTTTATTTCTTAGCAGCTTTTAATATAAAAATAGCATTAAATCATTGATTTATTAATTAAATGTGAAATACAGCCGATTTTGGTGATAAATGTGCTCAAAATCCAAAAAATTTAGAATTTCGATTTTTGTCTTATGTCATTTGCAAACCATGACCCACTATGATATACAATTTTACTGGTATAAAACCATAGTCGCTAGATTTGAAATATATAACGATATTTCCTTTCTACCTGAAATGGACTTTTTGCCAAAAAATTGGGTTCCTGGCCTAAAGCGCGGTTACTCCGTTCGCATTCTATTTTAGAAATGATTTAAAGCATCATTTTGAAAATGATGAAATGATTCCCAATTTTTATAAATAATCTAAGTTTGCATGCAATATTAAAATGTGTAAAATTTAGATTAAATTGGTACGTCCCTTCGAGAGTTATCGTGCGCACCAGCCAGGCGGAAGGATGGACATTTGTACAAAATGCATATAACCTGATTAGCCATATAGCTAAGGGTAGAAACATATCTTCAATATTGGTTCACTTCGGTATTAAAAGTTTAGATGGCTCCAAGAGTTTGTAACGCCACGAAATATTGGCAATAGACCAATTTTGTACCGATCGCGTATCCGTCCGTCCACCTGTCACGAAATTTTAGCAAGACAGTTCGCTTTTGACCAAAGAATTTTTTGCCAATGATCGATTATTATTTGAGTCGTTTATTTAAGTCCATTTTGGGTTTTGATACAAAGCTTGAGTTTGAGTAAATAATTTCAATTTAATTGTAATAAAAACAATAATTCGTTATTAACATTATTTTTTTTTTAATTTTTGTCTATTAGGGCGACAGAGAAAACCACACACCGACCATTATGCGACGCGTTTCACCTTTATTTAATTGAAATTATTTTATTGTAATTCGTAACATTTCATTTGAAATACAAATTATTTCATTTGTAATTCAAAACATATTAAAATTCAAAATCAAATGTTTCCACATTCAAATGAAATATTCAAATTGAATAATTTGAATTACAAATATTTTTTTTTAATTACAAAGAAATCCTCAAACATCAACTGAAAATTGCAAATGATATGTTTTGATTATCACGTGAAAAAGATGTAGTGAAATAGGCATGAATTTTTTGATGATGATCCGACAATATTCAAATGGACCAATATGACAACATTTTCATATGATGGAGCACGTGTTCACTTCGGTCCGACACAGTGCACGAGTATGAAAGAGGAATGGTTGGCTTTTAGTCCGATATCAATCCTATTTAAGTAAAATGGAGGATATGGGATATGTTATGGGTCTACATCAGTGATGCTCAAAACCTCCCAAAATCATACGTTAGCGTAAATGGTTAAAAACGCATTCTCATTTGATCTCTTTTCCTATGTCATTTTTGGTGATTATTTCTCAGTTACGCTCACCAAACTAACTCTGAATTTAGGTCTACACAACACTGGTCTACATTTTCATATATGGTTTAATATGTATGACCATTACCACGCAAGGAAAAGCTAATTTTGCGAAAGTTTTTAGTGCTGCGCAGACAGTTAAAGTTCAGTGGTTCAATTGTGTAGGGCATCCTACTATACTGCTCCGCTTACTGGTTTTAAATCATAATCGCTTATAGACTTCGAAGTTATAGTACCTTAACATTTAACCGGATTTCGTTAACCCAGTGGGTTTCAATTGTCAATTCCTTTGTATATACGTCAAATAAATCCTCATAAAGTAGTTTAACCCGGTAAAAAGTTCTATTGTACAAGGAGTTTTTAATTTGCCATATTGGGATATATTCGGTATTTTGGCATAGTCCCCTACAATCTGAGGGATTAGTTTCCAAAAAAAGGTGATTACAAGATAATATTTTGGTTTCAGAAAATTTACGATATATATGAATTTTTTGACATAGCCCCAATATAAAGTCCCCACACCATTTTTAGTATTTTGTAAATTTTCCAACCGAAGTAGGATTAATTTGGCATTACGCGTACTTGGAGGGAAAAATATATATTTGCAGCATATTTTCCCTGCTCAATTTTCGAAAATTTGAAGGGGCATTTACACAACAAAGTGGATGTAATTTGGCATTCCACGTTCCTAGGAAAAACCGAAAAAATGTTCACTGTTGGTTTATTTTTTTGACCATTCCTACCTACATCGCCGCCTATTGTAGCCACATTTTACAATCAAAATAGAATACAAATGGTATGTTGATAATATATCACGTATCCCGCTCAGATAACTCCATAAAGTGTTGGCGGGTTGTTTGGGATAGCATTTGTATTTAGTTTTTGCAAAATACTTACTTAACGCTTGTAACGTATGAACTTCGACATTTGGGTTTGAAAGGTTTTTTGTAAAGAATAAATAAATAGCTTCTGGGGAGAATATCCCAACAAGAAACTAAGGCAACTGATGAGGATCAGTGGCGTGATCCGAAACTATAGACTTCCCTGCCTTACCCCTCGGCAAACAATGCCATACATTCCCCACTAATAAATAGTTGTTTTTATAAAAACAACAAACTGGGATTCTGCCTACATAACTCCATAAAATTTTTTCTTGACAGGCCTACCTAAAATGCAACTAGCTCGTTCGACGTTTTTTACCACAAAAGTAGAACACATGTATGTATATGAATGTTACCGAAATATCGAGCCATATTCGCCAAAAAAAAACGTAACCCTCAAATTTAAAATTTTAGAGGAGAAGGTTTGTTTTAGTAAATTAAGATTTAATAAAGCTATTATTTTGAAATTTAAAACTATAGTTTTGTTATAAACTTGTTTTGTTTTAATCTATAGTTCTAAATAGCAAAATAGTAGCTTTATTAAATCTGAATTTATTAAAACGAACCTTCTCCTCTAAAATTTTATATTTGAGGGTTACGTTTTTTTTTTTTGGCGAATATGGCTCGATATTTGAAAAAAAACGTACGAATTTTCGAAGTTGAACAAATTCAACTATGACAGAACGTAGTTTTGTTTTTTTCCTTTGTTGAAAATAGAAACAAAACATATATTTTTTTTAATAAGAATAGGAAATATTTTAACACCTTTTAGAAAATTTTAATTTTGTTTCGCGATTTTGATTAGTTTGCTAAGAGATATGCATTCGACGTATTTGGGTAATACGGCCGTACAAAACATTTTGCCATAGTGGGGAAGATGAATATTTTTTGTACGCTTCGGTGAATTTTATGTAACGTTGTGAAAATTCAATAAATATAAGTTATTTATTTCAGACTTATTTAAATATTTACAAACGAATGTCAAATATGTTAATGAAAGTTGTTTTATTAATGTGAAATTAATATTTTCAATAATTTAATTAACTATGCGATGGATGATAAATGAACTATATATTGCAAAAACAAAATATATTCATAAAATGTAATACATTCAATGATGCAATTAGAATATGACTATATCGGTCCACACATGCTTGAAGTCTAAGCTCGCTACTTCGACAATGCACATTTTTTTCATTTTGAAGGTTTTGCAACAGATCAAATCTGACCGTGGTCGAAATCATCGATCTAGTAGCGCCTGAAGATTGCTTATTTCTGGTACACCAAAAAATCTCAACAAATATATTTCCTATTTTCAAGATAATCTCTTAAGTTTTTTTACGTTTTTCCCCTCTTAGAATAAGAAAAAATCTTACATTTATTTTGAATATCACTTTCATTCGTTTTTTTTTCAATTACCACTGTTTCCTATACTGCTGAGAAATAATTTATATGAAAATCCCCATAAACATTTGGCGCGTGAGTAATTGTTGACGCAAGATAATAAAATAAGCAGAGGAAAAAATGTAGTGCGGCATCCACAGAATTCTCAGCTTAAAGTGAAATAATAGAGAAGGGATTTACAATGACGATTCAATTGATACTTATGCGCAAAAAAACTTACTGCACACATGTTGGTGGAAGAAATGTGTTTTCGTCAAATTTGTCTATAATGTTTCGATCACTCGATCATTTGCAAACGATATTACGATATACATATGTAAGAAATAAGTGAGGAACCATTTGTCACCTTACATTTGACATCACCACCGTGTCAATCAATCAAAAGTATATCAAGGAAACAAAAACTAATATACACAATCTAAACCCGGTCAATATTCGGCCTCCACTATATTCGATTAAAAACCATATTTAGCGAAAACTTCAAAATGAAAATAGAGAACAAAAATAAAAAAATATAAATAAATAAATATGATAAAAGAAATCATTACACAAACGAGAACGGCTAACAATTTTTACCGAGGGCTCTGATATCAGATTTCTTTCCGATATTTCTAAGGATTTTTGCCGATAATTTCGCGAGTAATCTGCACCTACTTTGAAAGGAACAAACAGAAGACATTTCAACATAGAGTTTACTCTTTTTTTGGACATTCTCTTCCCTTTTTCCGATTACTTGCAGAATAATCTGCACATTCTTATGAAATAGAATCTCTCATCTGTAATGTCCCAATGTCGCAGTGATTGACTGACTGATTTAACGATTCATCAACGCCCAGACGAAACGGCTGAAGCTAGAATCTTGAAATTTTGGGTGAGGGTCACTCTTGGTCCAAATGTGACAGATAAAGCTGGGTTTTTGAAATTCGTACTAGAACGGTACTAAAAAGTACTAATCTATACTAATAAAAGAGTAAAATGATTAACTGACTGATTTAACGATTCATCAATGCCCAGACGAAACGGCTGAAGCTAGAATCTGGAAATTTTGGGTGAGGGTCACTCTTGGTCCTGAGGTGACAGATAAGGCTGGGGTTTTGGAAATTCGTACTAGAATGGTACGAAAAGTACTAAATGTGATACCATTTGTATTTGGCGAACCGGTAGAGCTAGAACTCTGAAATTTGGATTGGTGGTCGCTGATGGAGTGTAGGATAGGTGTAGCAAAGGGTTTTTGGAAATTCGAACTATAACTATGCAAAAAGTACTAAAATGTACTTAATTTGGTACATATTCGTAGCATGTGAATGGATAGACCTAAAAACTTGAAATGTGGAATGCGAATTGGGGTTGAGATGTAGAGTCTATTTAAGGAGATGGGTTTGAAAGCGTTTACTCATGTGTACTAAAAGTACTATATGGTACTATATTTGGTGCAAATTTAATCTATACTAATAAAAGAGTAAAGTGATTGACTGACTGACTGACTGATTTAACGATTCATCAACGGCTGAAGCTAGAATCTTGAAATTTTGGGTGAGGGTCATTCTTGGTCCAAATGTGACAGATAAGGCTGGGTTTTTGGAAATTCGTACTAGAACGGTACGTAGGAGGGTTTGGAAATTGGTAGTACTATGTACCAAATTTAGTACGAATTGAGTTTTGGATGAACCGAAAAAGTTGGAATCATGAAATTTTGATTTATGAATACTGTGGAGGTGTAGGATTGGGGTATGCAGGAAGATTTGGAAATTTGTACTACTATGTACTAAATTTAGTACAATTTGAATTGTAGATGAACCGATCCTAAACTTGAATTTGGTATCAGTGTGGGGGTGTAGGATTGGGGTATGTAGGAAGTGTTGGAAATTGGTACTACTGTGTACTAAATTTGGTACAATTTGAATTGTGGGTGAAACGAGAGAGTTGGATTCCCGAAACTTGGATTAAGGATCACTATGGGGGTGTAGATTTGTGGTAAGAAGGATGTTTTAGAAATTCGTACTACTGTGTACTAAATTTGGTACAATTTAAATTGTGGATGAACCGATATAGTTGGGAGCCTGAAAATTGGATTTAGGATCACTGTGGGGGTATATAATTGGGGTATGTAGGAAGTTTTGGAAATTTGTACTAATGTGTACTAAATTTGGTACAATTTGAATTGTGTGTGAACCGGTAGAGTTTGAATCCTGAAACTTAGATTTATGATAACTGTGGGGGTGTTGGTTTGGGTTAAGTAGGAAGTTTTGGAAATATGGTAAAATTTTAATTGTGGGTGGACCGACAGAATTGGAATTCTGAAACTAATACTTTGGATCACTGTGGTGGTGTAGGTTTGGGGTAAGTAAGAGATTTTATGTTTGGGGTAAGTAAGAGATTTTATGTACTAATTTGGTACAATTTGAATTGTGGGTGATCCTATGGAGTTGGAACGTTGAGGAGGTTAGTATGATGGTTGAGGATGGTACTTATGGATATAATGTGTGCTAAATAGAAAATTGGGATTTGGGTGAACCTTTAGAGCTCGAATCATGAAATTTGGTACTAAATGGTACTCAAATTTGATTTGTGGTCGATACTAATGTGTGGATTGTTTTTTCTGACATATGCAGTTTTCTCTGAAAAAAAATAATATTTTAATACATTTTTAAATATTTCCTACATTCGCTAACGAAGTTGCGGGCATATGCTAGCATTGAAATAAAGGTTTATGTATATTTTAAAAAAATAAGTGAATAAATTATGTAAAAATTATATGATTATATGTGTTCGAAAATATCTAGATTTTTCAGGGTTTTTCAAAGTTACGATAAATTTAAAAATTTCGTAAAATCACCAGAATTTTTTTAAGATTTTTGAATAAAACTTTCCAAAATATTCGGAGTATTTTCCGATCTTCGGATCAAACACCCCAATTATACGAGGCAGTTCGGAATGTTCTTAGCCTAGCACAGAAAGTGCGGTATAAACAGAAAAAAGTTAAGTGTTTTGGAAACTTTCCGAATTCATGGGCACATACACACAATTTTGAACCAATTTCACCTTCAGAAACGGAAACTTGTGCAGAGTTTCATTCCGAATTCAGAAAAAAAATTGTTAGCTGGGTTGCTTGTTTCAGTAAAGTCTTTAAAAAATTTTTAATCTAAATGGTTCGCATTTTATAGGGTAGCAAGTCCTTGCTACTAAAACTTATGAATAGTGGTCCACAGTTATTTATACAATATTTCTTATTAAAAATTTCCAATAACTGTTCCCTCATAAATTGTGATTCCCAATTTGTTTATAAGCTCTCATAAATGGGGCACTCGTCATTATCGATAAGCCCAAGACCTAAGCCCATTTTCCAATCTGAGTGTCTGTAGTTTGGTATTTTTCTCTTGTCAGTAATTTACCATGGCATTGAATTTTATTTTGAGTATTTAAAAATCGAAAAGATTACTCAGTAATATTTTGTATAAGCAGAAAAACATTGGATATGATAGTCAACAGACAAACATATTGTATAGAAATTTACGAATTACAATGTTTAAGACATGCCATAAAAAACTCCGGTATTTAAAAGTTATGTTACCATTTTTTTTGTGCTCTTATAAATTATAGCGTCAAATTGCCCAAAAATATGTTACTTTGTATCCAATATAGGTCAGTGTAATTATACTGTTTACACGGTCTTGTGGAAAAAATTAGAGTGAAAATCGGGAATAGTGAGTCGATAGACCAATGTACTTGTTAATCGCGATCGATCTTTATCTATGGTTATTTTAACATTTAACATTCAAATTAAAATTTCAAAACAAGTCAATTAGTAGTATTTCAAAATCTTTACACTCGATTACCCATTTGAATTGTTAAATACATATATGATTAAAATATAATAACATGTGCATAGATCCACAAAAATGTTGTACCAGGCATCATTGCCAATGAATGTTTTCCCTCACTAATTTTCGTAATACAGCCATTTTGGACCAAAACTAACTTGCTGTGGGCAAATTTAAAAATATGAATTATTTATGTGGGAGGTTTTTTGTAAAAAATAAATATTGAAAAAAAAGAAATGGTCGCTAAAGACCAAATAAGTTGTGGCGCTAGTTCTCTACTTAACGATCATGGTCATTTGTAATTCAAAACATAATAACATAGTTAAAACATTTTGTTTATCATATTGCTTTTTCCTATATTGGCCTGATTCCATGTTAATATTGAAGTAAATACAAAATTCCCAAAAATATTTTTTTTTCATATTGTGGATATTTTGCATTTTTTATATATTTAGGAATTTTGGAATATAATAATTTGAATTTCAAATGCAATAATTTAAACTTCAAACATAATGTATTACAGATTTAATTAAACATCTAATGAAATGCTTAAAATTACTAATGAATTTCTCGTGCTTATTTAACACAAGTCCCTTTTACTGAAATTCTTTGAACTACAAATGGAATAATTTAACCTTTAAATAATTTAATGTAATTGGTAATTGGTAATTTAAAGAATTACATTTGTAATTCGTATATTTCCATTTGAATTTTGTAGAGCTTCATTTGAACATCAAAGAAATGCATTTGCAATTCAAAGAATTCAATTTGAAATTCAAAACATTTCACTTGCATTTTATAATATTTCAGTTGTAATTCATTTCAAATTCAGACATATTCTTTGTGTGTTACCAATTATATTTTTCGAAATTAAAATTAAATGGAATAGCAAATGAAATGATATGTATTTCAAATGAATGGAGGCTACATCAAAATGTGGACCGATATATCCCATTTGCAATACCTAACATTGTAGGAGTACTATCAATGTATGTGCAAAATTTCACAGCTCCTTCTTAAATATTACGATCTCTATCGTAAATATTGCGATCTAGTCGTGTAATTTGACAGAATTTTATTCTAATCAAGAATATATATACTTTGTGGGGTATCACGTGAATATTTCGAAGTGTTGCAAACGGAATGAAAAAT
The DNA here is from genome assembly GCF_032173495.1 of Musca vetustissima. Lineage (NCBI taxonomy): Eukaryota > Metazoa > Arthropoda > Insecta > Diptera > Muscidae > Musca > Musca vetustissima. Next base: position 550,590 of record NW_026886292.1, read on the forward strand.
TGAATATGTACTCCACCTTATTTTTTTCGAATAACATTTAAGTCTTCCTATAGTATATAGTCTTCCCTGCCTTACATCTCGGCGAACAATGCCATACATTCTACACTAATAGTTTTTTGGGGTTCGGGGACAGCGAAGATTAGCGTAAATTCAGCATTACCAATAGTCCCTGCAACACATCAACATTCTCCCTATTACACCACCAATTTTCTTAATTGTTCTTAAAAAAAAGTAGCTAAACCTAAATCGTCTCAAGCTTCTGAAACATCCACTTTTACATTTTGACGACGTAAATTATTTATATTCGACCAATTTCTAAGAAAATATAACCGATATTGATACATTTTACATACCTTATATATTACATTGTATTGTAAAAAATGTTTGTTAAAGTTTCGTTCATTATTAATCTGTTTTAAAAAGTCAAGTTCCACGCGCACAAACACATCAAAAGTTCAGTTTTTAGTCATTATAATTAAAATTGAACACTGCACAGTGGTTTGGAGAGGAATATATTTTATTATTCCAGTATTTAGCTGATTAAATCTTTTTTTTTAAGAACATATCACTTCACTTTTAAACATTATTTTTCTTATATGACTACACTTCTTTGACGCAGTAGGCTATGTGGGTTAATATTCTGAAGACACGAATACCTTCATATGCATATTACAAAAATCTAAACACTTCAAATCTGTGATATCATTAGTTAATTAGAGAAATGTTTTATAATATATTTTGACTTTCTAGTTCGTTTAAAAATTGTAATTTTACATTAAGAAATGTTTTAGTATTTTCACACTTTCACAGAACTACTATTCATCCTTGAAATAATTTATTCAATAAGATCGTAGTTTAAAGATTATAAAATTCACTGGTCCACATTAAGAAAATATATATGTATATGTTGTGATTTGAGTAGTATATATGGAAATATGTATTAATGTTAAAAATATCATCAACCAACAAGGAACTTCATTATTTAACAATTATTTTTTATAACTAATGGACACATATAACAAAAACAGTCGGATACCACGTATATTTAAAAATTACAACAAATTAATGATTTTTATTTTTTTTATATTACAGTTCATCGTTAAGTAGAACTTTGGAAAATACGTATTACGAACGTCCTCAACGCCACTCATTTCCACCCCTTCCGACCGAGAGGATGATCTCCCTATATACGTAGGGATCGCGTACACGCCATAATCCGAATCATGGTGGATATTTGGAAAACAATGAATTCCAATCCCTAATAGAACTTTTAAAACACTGATTCAAATATGTATTTATTCTGCACTACCTTTGTAAGAGTAGTATATCAAAACGTTGACATATGTATATTGTACATACATATTTTAATACCTGTGATAAAACACCGTTCTGGTTAGAAAGCATTGTCATCAGATTTAACTTTATACTAATATGAAGCTAAAAAGTATAAGGCCAACAGCAAATATATATCCCTAAAATAAGTTAACATTGCATCGGATTTCGTTAACCCAATGGGTTTAAATTGTCAATTACATTGTATACATGTCAAATAAATCCTCATAAAGTAGGTTAACCCGGTAAAAAGTTCTAATGTAAATGCCGTTCTATATTAATTTGCGATACCCTTGATAGACAGAGGGTCTACAATCTGAAACGGACCGAGCCTTACTCGGCCAAAGTCTTTCGCCACCACCCACTGTATAAAACCAGTACGGCTGCTACAACAAGAATATTAAACAAATAAAATAGAATTTGACAGGCAGAGAGCTTAAAGATTTGTATCACAATTGTTTGTCTATTTAAAATGTTTCTGATGGAGGAGAAAATAAATCATATTTTATAAAGACCAATTCCAAATACAGCCCTATTTTGAAGACATCCGATATTGTCGGTTGCATTGACATACTTGAATTTGACCACAAAATAAGTCTGATAGACTGAGGGTGAAAACAGTATATAATGGGCGAAAACCCCTGTTTTTGGATACGATATCATTCTAAATGGTATATCTATAATATAACGGTACACCATGATTTTAAGTATTTTCATTGCTATATTTTCCATCATTTTCTTTTTAAATACATATTTTGAGTTATGCTACATTAAAATATGTAGGATAGAATGGCCAGCTTCGGCAAATTTTTTTTTAGAGCTCTATATCTCAGTACTTATTCGAGAGATATAACAACTTTAAATTGGTATTAGTTAAATATTTTTACAGATTTGTCAAACAATTCAAATCGTGCCGAAGATCCCCTTACCCGGGGTAACTTCGAAATTTTATGCGGCACTAATTGGAATTCAGATCCCCTAAAGGTTCTATTTTGTTTTAATATGCGACTCAATATTTGACTTTTAAAGCTATATATATTTTTTTTTTTTGCAGCCGAACCATATTAAAGGATTAGTTTTAAAGACAAACCCAAAAACATTTAAAGGAAAGAATATAGCACTCTCTACCCCAATGGTACCTTCTATATATATTTTTTAATTTGTTCTATCAATATTCTACAAACATACTATTTTTAATTATTTTTATAAGAATATGTAAAAAAAATATCTTCTTTTTCTACTGCGTCCTTTACTTTTTTCTTAACCTACGAAGTTGAATAAAGACATTATTCCCAATTTACTTAGCCTGTATATTTAAAACGGCGTTTACATTAGAACTTTTTACGGGGTTAACCTACTTTATGAGTATTTATTTGGCATATATACAAGGGAATTGACCATTATAACCCACTGGGTTAACGAAATCCGGTACAATGTAAACATACTATACATACATTTTAATAACTTCAGTGTCTTAATAAACTCGTTATCTTTAGTTGTATCAAATGTCTTTTCAATAACCTTAGATGATGATATTATTCATTGCTATTTTTGAGGTCTATTTATTCTAAGTAGATGCAATATAACATCCCAATTTAGGGTATATATTTATTTTTATATTTTGGGGTAATTTGGCTTTTATTGGACCTAATATATTGATAATTACTAAAACATTTAGAACAATAAAATATTTTATTTCTAAAAGTACCGTACAATGAACACTAATCTATATAGAATTAAAATAATTTCTAAAATGTCGGTTTTACCACTTGGGAACTATATGGAGATGGTAACGTTACTTCAGTTGAGGTTAACCCTTTGTGGCCCAATGTTGCCCACAGGCAACAAAATGTTTTAGAGCTTATATTTAATATACAGCTAGTAGATATATATTATTTGGATTTCATATGTCAAGACCTAATTATGGACGGCACATATCAAAAGAAAAATCAAAAAATGTCTAAATTTTGGTAAAGTTATGAACCTTTTAATATAGAGAAGAGGGTAAATTTGTGTACAGTACTAATTTGTGTATACAGTCCAAATTATTTAAATCGCTTCGTATTCAGATTGTAACAATTCTGCCGTCAGAATTATTTTTGATTCTTGTAAAAATTAATATAGAGAATACTTTGAAGTGATTTTTCTTTCGATTTTGCATTTGGTTTTCAGGATATTGGACTTTAATTTTTCCGAAAAAAAATGTACTGTATCTCCCGAATGGATGTAGCGATGTCAAATTTTGTGCATATCCTATTTAGGAGAGTTGCATTAAATCTGTGAACATAAATTTGTTCTAAGATTGCGGAAAAATATTCGGGGCTAACGATTTCTTAACGCGTCAGCAGCCAAACCTTCAGAGGCTATACCAAAATATGTACTTATTAATTATATTCTCATAGCATACCTAATGTTACACAATTGGATGAATAGCAGTACTGACTGCTCATTTTACGAATATCAGTAGTTGTATTATTCTGTGCAATTCTTACATAGAACACAAAAATATTTTTCGAAAACGTCTTTAGCTTGAACCCCATAGCATAATTATACAATGTGGTCTCATTTGAAAAATTGATAATGGCAAAGAGGGTCGCCATTATCAATTTTATGGAATTCATATATCAATTTCAAGGTTTATTATGAATGAAGCTTGATCAATTTCAAATTTCGTAATTATATATTATTTAAGTTGTAATAATTTAAATTTTAATTCACAAACTTAATACTCAAAGCATATTGTTATAATTTATTGGTCCCTTAGGCTTTTCATAACAAAGTAAAGATTTAATAATAATGGTAATAATAATAATAATAAAATGCAAAATAAATTCAATAGAATTTTATGTATGTCTATTGGCATATTTTCAATAAATTAAACAAAATATATTTTCTAAAGCTGAACACTGCGCTCAAGATTTAATCATGCGCATTGCGCTCAATATTTAATATTTATAAGTTTTAGAGGCAGGGAACTTCAAAATATTTATAAATATAAATTATTTTGCAATTTTTGCCACGGAACACATGTTGTGCGAATATTTCGAAGAAGGATATTCTCATTTAAATTTTGTCAAAGGCAAATTTATGAAAAAATGGAAACATATGACTGCATGAGATTACCTTGCATAATTATGTCATGGGATTGGACCTGAAAAGGTAAACTTAAGTTATCTAGAATATACACATTACTAAATTCTCGGCACTGTCTTTTATGTTAACTAAAAACCAACCATTGATTGATTGATTTCCTACCAAAACACTTGGGTTTTTCATCCTCAGAGGAATAATTCCTTGAATCTGAATTATAAGAAAACAAACACATTGCATTAATATAACTTTCCAATAATAAAATATGTTCCCCTTTTGGTATTAAATGTTATCCTTGCTTCAATTCTGGTACATTGTCATCGACTGGTTAATTACTATTCCATCAGTTTATTCATAAAGATATACCCGTGCCGTATCACCTATTGGGTACATCATCTTCATCTAATGCTACGGCCGCAAAAAATTTCGACACAAACACTTATTACATCGAACATCTCCTCCATCTGATGTCGTCTCATGCCACAAAAAAGAAGTACTAACAACTTTTTAATATGTCAAATAATGATTTGGCAATCCACTGAATTTGTATTTTTTAAATATGTTCATAAAACATATCATTCTAGAGAATGTTCGTCCATTGAAGTTTATTGTATATAAACCTGTTGAAAGAAGAACAAAAATAAATTACAGAATGTTCATGTTTTTGTAATAGTCACATATTACCTATTCTTGTAAGTTCGAAGCTGTTGTTTTGTGTACATCGTTAATAGATTTCTATTTGGCCATAAAGTGAGCATGTTCCTTGTTGGTTGCGATGATCCCTGCTTAGCTGAAGTTCTTTCGATGGTCATCGGCATTCATTCATACTGTAATTCTGAAAGCGCCCTTCAAATTTCCAAATTTTTTTTCCAGAAAAATATATGTATGAGAGAAATCGAAAAAGTTCCACAATTTTTGAACATTTTAATTGTGTCTGTACATATGTATTTAACCATTGTGCGACATTGCTGAAGCAAACATCAAACAGGAGGTACGTACAGTACATTAGCTAGGCATTAACCAATCATTTGTATTGAACAATTCCCAAAACATCGACTAAGAGAGAAATTTTCAATGCCATCTAACTAAGTAAGAAATTAAGTAAGTATATTTGTAGTATTTTGTTTGTTTTTTTTTTATATTTATTCTTACAATTTTTGTAATTCAAAGCCCTCTGGCAAATTATAATAGCGATTACAATAGGCATATTTAAACATGTTTTTTTTTTTCTTTTTCTTTTAAATAAACAAAATCTTCTCCAAAGTCTAAATGAATTAATGGATATATTAATTAATTTAAAATAATATAAAACGATCATACATAAAGTTTTCTATTATTATTAGTTTTTTTTTTTAATTTTTGTTTAATGTTGTTGACAATTCATTGTAAGAATTATATTTTTATATGTATTTCCAATAGAAACTAATCTAATGTTATTATATATATGTATGTATAGAGTTGTTGTTTTTTTTGGGGGGGAGGATATTTGATGGGTTTACATGTGATTAAGGCTATTATAAATTTTGGATATTTGATATTGGTTTGATAATTTGCATTATCTTTAGGTAGAAAGTAAATCAAACTTAACATATAAAAACCCATTTTTATCTAAAAGAAACAATGATTAGGAGGTAAGTCATTTGTTGGTTTATGTTTATGTCTCTGGCTATCTGGGGTACAGCTAAGTTCTTCGGCGTATTTTGTTGTTCTCGTTAGCGCAATTGAGCAGTAGTTGTTTTATTAACATAAATCGAAAATGACAAAAGTCTCAGATTGAAAGCATGAAGAACAATTACCAATAATAGCTTTCTGTTTTATCATCATATAACATCAAATTCGAAATATTTAAATTTGATTATTACAACACTTCGAGGCATTGAACAAATGATATTCAATAAATATATTGATAGTAGAGTGTAAAGATTTCGAATTTTTGAGGATGTATCAGCTAGTATCCAGAGTAATGTCTTAGGACATTATATTGTGGTCTAAAGAATACAATTTAATTGTGTCCTCTGGATTGGAGTTTTTTCATTTCATTTCCACCACACCCACACAAGAAACAAATTGGTGGAATGGATTCCATGATATATGTTGTATGTTTTTTTAGAACAATTGCCAAGATCAATTTTGCTTTTGTTCAGACATCTGCTAGAGCCGATGAATGTTTACCGCCACCAGCATTTTGTTGTTGCTGCTGCTGCAGCTGTTGTTGCTGTTGCTCTTGTTTTCTTCGTTTCTTGCTCCACATTTCGTGACAATCCTGCCACGTTGGCAAAATTGGAGCCGACATCTCTTCGGGTTTGACATTCTTTAACCATTCGGATTTTAGAGCATCTTCAGCCGTTATACGTTTGTCGGGATCTAGCTCCAACATTCTATCAAGCAAATCAAGGGCTGGCGTGGGCATAAATTCAAAATCTTCCCTCAAACGTCTTCGGTATATTCTCTTTTGTCTCAGTGTATTGAATAGGGGTAATTTGATAACATTTGGCCAGACGGCCGGAACAGGAGATCCACAAACCTTGGAAATATTTTCCAACAACACCATTTCATAATTGCCCTGGAACAGTGGTCGCTTCAGGAAAAGCTCTCCCAATATACAACCGCACGACCACACATCAATAGCTGGACCATAACGCTCCTCGCCCAGTAATAGTTCCGGCGGTCGGTACCACAGCGTGATAACTCTGTTTGTGTATGGCCGGTCACGATCATCGGCATTATACAAACGAGCAAGTCCAAAATCGGCAAGTTTCACTTGACCCTTATTGTTCATTAAAATATTGGAACATTTGATGTCCCGATGTAGGAAATTCTTCTTGTGACAGTAATTCAGGCCATCGAGCAGCTGTTTCATTATGCTTGCATTGTTTTCGTCGTTGAAGTCAACCATGCCGGACGCCAAAAGACCCATCAAATCGTGGTCCATATATTCAAATACCAAATAGAAGGAACCCTTGTCTTTGCGGAATTCAAGTGCGTCCTGCTTGTCGGTCACAACCTCGTGTAAATTGACTATCTTGGGATGGTTTAGCTGTCGCAGAATTTTTATTTCACGAACTGCTGTAATGGGAAAGCCCTCCTTTTCATGGTCCATTCGTACTTTTTTCAGAGCAACCATCTCTTTTGTGATGTTGTCGCGTGCCTTGTACACCTGGCCGTATGTACCTTCGCCGATTTGCGCAATCATTTCGAAAACATCGACACAACGCTCGCCCCAGTCTCGAACATTGTTGCGCGAATCTCTTCGGTTGAGAATAACCGGTCGCTTTCGTTTCGTGTTGTTTTCAGCTTTTTGGGATTTATCGTTTCGACCTGCTTGCGGTTCGCTGCTGGTATTGTTATTTCCTAAATTATCAAAGTCTTCGGGACTGTTTATGAGTTCGTCGTCACCACTGAGATCCTCGCCGCCGGGAACCATTGGAGGCATTGGCAAATTGAGTAAGCTTTTGTTGGCTGGTGCGGCGGCTGCAGGTGTTGTCGCTGCTTTCTTATTTGCATTTGTTGCGGCAGCATGCTTAGCACTTTGTAACTGACGACTAGGTGGAGATGGTGTTGTGGGCACCGCCAAATCTGCAGCCGTTGTTCCTGGTGGCATCGGCAACGCAGTCAGACTCTTGGGTTTGCTCGGTTTAACGGCAACGGCAACGTCTTGTTCTTGTTTCGATTGGCTTTTTGCTCGATCTGTTTCATCAGTGCCATTTGGACTGAACAATTGTGGCATTGGAATGTTCTTTATGTCCACTGCAGTCTTTTTAACTCCATCATTTGATACCGGCGCACTCGCTGATGCATTTGATGCGATTATTGGTTGTTGAGTCGGCTTAGAAGAACCCTCGTCACCAATTGTGATTTCATTGGTAGCTGACTTGGTCTGATTGCTGTCCATGGACGAGCTGTTATCGTTTACTACCATTGCCCCGTTACTGTTGCTATTCTCTTCTTGTTTTTCGATGATCTCCTGCAGGGCCTTTTGGCGTTTGTGTTTGTCTTTTACCAGTTCCGCAAAGAGACTTGTTTCACTTATCTTTTTGCTATAGTCAATGCGTTTCTGTTTCAAATCACGCGGTGATCTTGAACGACTTCTTGACGGGCTACCGCCAGAATGACTGGAACGAGATCGCCGATACCTTGACGATGAACGGCGAGAACGATGGTAATGATGAGAAACGCTGGTCGGAGAGTGAGAGGGAGATTTGGCATATCTGGAAGGTCTGGGGGAACGGGATCGTGAAGCGTAACGGTCACTACGTTTCGATGACTTAGAGCGTCCTGGTGACGGTGAGGCTGGATACTTGTATTTATAAGTACTATCTCGATATGTCGTGGATGGAACTGGGGACGACTGTCTTCCCTTGCCCCCTGGAAAACTGGGGCTTCTTGTAAAACGCCTTCCGTAACGATCGTAGTCAACTGTTCGCTTACTTCGTGAACTACTTGATTTGTGATGACTTCGATCGTAATATGATGACGAGGACGTTCGACTCTCGTGCATTTTTCTTTTCTTATGCGGAGGTGTCGATGGTTGATGGTGATAGTAGCTATCTGTGTCTTTATATTTATGGCTGTCGGAAACAGCAGCACCGGATGGCTGTCGCGGATGATAGTGCGAACCGCTAGAACTTATAGATGCATCATGTTCGTGGTGGTGATGATGATGCCGATGGTCGTCTTTACTCGGACTCAAAACATAACGGGCACTTCGAGAATCACGATTTCCTATAGAGCCAGCGCCCGAATATAGAGGGGGAGTGTGCGGAGAATGAGCACTTGGAAAGCGGCTTTTGGTTCCAGAGGAACGAGTCGGTGTACGATGGCGAGAACTAGAGATGCGATTGGTAACTGTTACTTGCAAGCCTACGACATTGTTTGCAGTACCAACTGCCGAAGACCCTGCACCACTGACTCCCGTTGCAGCCAGATTTACAGATTTTGAATAGTAATTATGACCGCTGTCGGAACGTATTGGCGGAGGCGTTTCAGTCGTATGTGGGCTGCGTTGCTTTTCAGGTGTATATGTGGGACTTTTCGCAGATGCGGCACTTACCGGAGGCGGTGTGTAGTGTCTTAGTGAAACTGAGGAATCCAGTACATCATCAAGATCATTATCGGATATTGATTCAATGCTTGAGAAAGACTTGGCTCGCTTCTTTTTGCGTTTCTTTGATTTGCGACTTCTCTTGTGTTTCTTGTCTTTTTTCAACTTTTTTCTTTTTTGTCGCTTCATTTCAGCTTCCAATTCATCTGTGTCAATTGTTCCGCTCGATAGGAATTGCTCTAAACCAACATCCCAGTCAGATTCCTCAGCTGGATTCTTCTGTGGTATGTGCACTACAGATGGGCTAGACAGAACTGATGAGCTTCTGAGACTTGTTTCACAAAGATCGATTTGCTCTTCAACAGTCTTGTCCAAGTCTTTACCCATTTTGTGTTTATCGGCAACGCTAGGTTTGGCTGCCGTTCTCACAGGTGAGCCAAGAATTATTCGTCTCACATGATTGGGTGAAAGTTTCGTTGAGTTTTCAAAACTCTCTTTTCGATTACCCCTGTATGTGTCTTCATCGCTACTTATGTAAACATCCTGCTGCGCATCCCTTTTTTGGGAAGGCACCTCGTTTGTCTTTGGACAATTTTCAATTTCTGGATCCGAATACTCTGACGAACTAACATCCGAGTACTCCACAATATTCGAAGAGCCCTTGTTTTCTGTCTTTTTGCTTTGGTCCTTGTGATTTGAATCGCTGCCGCTCTGGACTTCAATTTCATCTGCCGAGTTCATTTTAATGCCCCTTTTTTAGCGATGTCCCAGACTTTCCGAAACCCCTTTAGTTAGTAGTTAATGTAACAAATTGTTAACATGAATATTGTGCCCGTTTTATTTCGAATTGATATTTACTCCACTCCAGAAATTGTGGTTTTCAAGTAGTGAACAAAACTCCATTCCCTTGTTATCGTGTGCGGCAGTAATAGTAGTAGTAAAGTGTGCATATTAGGAATGTTCATCCATTCAAATGAATGAAATGAGGAATACGCAATAAAGCAATGATGATTTCGATTCTTTTTTTTATAATTTCGAATCTTATAGAGTTGAATTAATATACTTTTTCTTAAAGGATATTTATAGATATGTTCCTCAGGAGCTGGAGAAAATAATAAAAACAGTTACTTGAATATGGTTGAAATAAGTTAACACTTATTGTATGAAGCAGTTTTATAATTAATTTAAAGTAAGGCTCAAAAAACAACTGAGTCAGCAAAGACAGGACACACGCCAAATTCAATTAAATATATGTGATTCAATTTTAAAAAATATGGGTATTCCAATACTCAACTATAACTATCAAACTAGGGATATAGTACTGATTTGTTTCGTTACAACTGTGTTGGTTCTATACCGTATACTAGGTCTTGGTATATTACACGTCTCATTAGATTAGAATAAAATGCTGCTGCAACATTCAATTATTACGCTGAAAGTGTGATGCCAAAAATGTTGTCTAATTTATCAGTCATGCGGTTGTGATTCGAAGATATTCCATACCAACTGTTTTGGCTTGGATTACCCAGTTCATTATATGTGTGCTATGTTTTACAATATTACGATCAATTACATTTCGATACAAATACATATTTGTCTTGTTCTTCTTAACTCTTCATTCTCGTCGTATTATGTGTGTTTCTTGCTCTCTGTTCTTTTTGGCTCATTAAACATTATTGTTATTATTTATCTTGAAATAATAGAATATTAAACATAAATTACCTAATGTGAAATAAGAAAATAATAAATAAACCTCGTATTGGCTTTCTTTTCTTTTTTGAAATGCCTAAATATTAGATTGAAAGCTTTTTAATGAAAAATAAACATAAAGCTCTTGGAACACCGACTTTCACACCGTCTTTAGATAAATACTGTTAGAGGAACACGAATCTGAAAAAGAGAAGAAAATATATAAAAAGCATTTAGAAAATTGGAAAAAAAATATTTGAGAATGTATAAACTTATTTTATTAAAAAATAATTTATTATTTATTAAAAAATACTCAAGTATTTGTTTTACATTACATTAGATTCTAAAATAAGTTATAGATTTCTAAATCGACAAATGTAACAAAATGTATTATTTTATTCACGATCAGCTGGACTATGTACTCAACGTTGAAGTGTCGTCCAATTTATCGGAATATGATATGATAAATATAAGTCCAAATATAAAATTATACATCGAGATTCGATACAAACAGTTATATTTTCCAGAACTGTTTGTATCGAACCTTTCCCCATTATTAATAAATATTCATTTTATTTTAGAGTATACTTCAAATTGTAAATATTGAATTCGTACTCTCCTAAATAGGAAGCACATTTAACAACGATAAAATATTGGTTATATGAAAGAAATAAATTAAAGCTTTCCAAAAGAACTGTATAACTACCATGCTATTGAACAGAACAACTTACGCACGTATAACGATGAATTCTACAAGGTAAAAATAAACAACAAAAGTCATATTCACATCATGAACAAAAGTATTAAAGCGGCAAGTCAATATCAACATCAGAGACAGGATGTTGTCAATCCACTAACCTCCTCCAAGTACGTCGAGCTATAAGCTATAACCAAATTAATGCATGATATGCAATTCTGAATTGATCCGAAACGAAAAAGGTTCGACTCGCCCACTCATGGACATATGTTGAGAGGCAAGGGCAATGATTGTTGTAGTGACCCAATGGTTGTAAAAACAAGTGCTGTGTTTGTTGGCTCTCGAAAATTTTGTCTGAACATATAGAAATAATTGTCGACATTCAAACTGTCAATGTTTAAGGCATATTATCTTCTAACTCGTCTAAAAGTACTTTAAATTATGATTTCGCATCGTATAGATCGTCCTGATGAAACTTTCATGACTTTTCGAGGTAATCACTACTCAATCGAAAACCATTTGATAGTCCTAAAACTATTACAAGGTGGCTTTCTCAATAGAATGGATATAGGAACCCAAAAAAAATCTTCTTTTCATCGCATCTCTGGTTGAGCAACAGGATCGCTAGACGCCAGTATCGGTTTCTGGGCTTTCTGTTTCGAGACGATGGGTTTGTCTCTCACCATACCCTTATCACTCTTGTCAGGATCGACACTACCGACGCGTACTTTTGTGCATCTAACGACTGTGTGTGTCTCTTAGCAGCAGGTTGTTGCTCATCCGAGCACCTAATTCTATTCACAGCCGTGGAAGAATTTGCTCCTGTCGGAGAGGCTGACCCAGCAATATCAAGCACCTTTGGTTTATCCGCCAACAACTGCCCCATTTTCATAACCTTGGATTTCAGTTTCGACATTTAAGCTTTATAAGCTTTTCTGGAAGCGTTTTTACAACCCTCTTTAGGGCTAAGTATAAGGATATGTCGATGACAGATCCTTACACTCAGTTGCAGTGGATGATGGCGTCAGCGCTCAGGTTTCCCATTGGGATGTTGAAGGCACAGAAGTCCTAGCCGAACGTATGGTGTTCTACAGATCTGCAGGTTGCATGGTTATAGTGAAAAACGAAAGAGGGTTGGTTTTCCAATTTGATGTAGGAGATTTTGTAGTGATTCGGAATGTGGACAACACTAGAGGGATAAAGAAGAATTTTTTGCCGAAATTAAAGGGACCTTCATCCATCCACTTCGACGGCCAGCTGTCTCAGAAGTCTCGAGACTTCACTACAAGCCGGGGAGATGAAATTAGAATCCTCTTCCTCACCAGGATTTACGTCATTATCTCAGAGGACTCACCTTGATTTGAAGGAGTCACCAGGATAGCTATTGTATTTGTCACTGGAGTGCTAATCACAATTACAGTAGTATTCATGACGACTTCCTCGTCTGTCAAGGATGAGTTGTCCCAAAGTTGATTGGGGATACTCTCCATTGAAGAAAGATCTTATGAGGATTTGACGTCGGCCATGGCATAGCCCCAACTTATGAATATTTTTATTTGGGAAAAAGTTCTTAAATACACAGCCAAAGACCATCTATTTAGAAAACGTCTTAATTTAAAGGGAATTTTCTGAAATCGACGTTTGGAAGGAATTTAATAAAAAGGAATCAACGTGGAAGTACAATGTGCTGCACGCTTTACTTCCTTCAAACTTATGACAATATGCATTTTCGGAATTTCAGAGTCCCATAGGACGCCATAATAGGTCGGTATTCGTAATAATAGGTCTCACAAAATAATATAAAAATAAAAAATATAAAGAATTAAGAGTGGAATGGTTTAATAATCCTATCCACAATGCCGTAGATTGTTTAAAATCAATTGTCGAATTCAAAGATATCCGTTAAACTGTATGATATTTGTATATTCTGTCTGCTTATACAGCAGGTGTCAAATAAAGTTCATAATTTTATTGGCATATTGACTAAAAGGTTTCTCGCTCGTGATATTGAGGGTTGGGGTACCCTCTCGAAACATAAAGATAATTTTTGGGTAAGGAGATTTTCTATGTGAATCAAAATTACTGTATTACAGAAAACTGGAAAGCCTACCCAAACTTTCGAAAATATAGAAATTTTGGAGGTACCGTTATAAGGGAGCTACGTAAAAAAAGTGGACCGGTATTGACCAAATTAAAGAAAATTCGTTTGAGGAAGTGTCCAAGTCTTCAAAATGCCGAATATATCCCATATTAAATATCAAAATTTTAAACAATATTTTTCAGTAGCAGCAATATTTGTGCTCTATTTTAGGTCTTCTGAGCTTTATCGTGAAATCAACAAACGGACAGACAGAAGGAAATGCCTTAATCGACATAGAGTTTTTTGCCATCATTTCCATTTTATGCCCAGATTTTCGCTTCTATTATTAAGGAATGAGTATGTGTTTTAAATATATTAACCTAATTGAAAATGTTTACATTTTCCCGAGAAACTATGTACCTCATCTTGACACCTGCTGTATAAGCGTATCAACAAATAAGACTGGAATCCCTATTAGCATAAATATTATATATGTAGGTCATATTATGCACTTCTTGATATATTGATCAACTCACAATTGCAACCGGCCAATATATTCAGAAATACAAATAACAAAAAATACCCAATACGTTTAAGTCAAAACAACATCAATAACAGCATATACCACGTTGCTGAGTACGTACAGTTGTTTATGAATGAGAAAGTTGCACCCCCTTCGATATTAACAACAACAACAAATAATTGAAGATTTATGACAATCTAAAATATATTATACATTTTGTTGTAATCAATATCTAAGAGGCATGCAACAAAACCTCCCAATGAATGTTTTGGTACAATGTTTCTAGAAGCTTATCTGTACAATGCATTACTGCTACAATTGTTGTACTTTTCAGTAGAATTCCCTCGATAAGGGCGACAATCAAATTAGAAGCTACCTCGAAGTACACATATCACCTTAAACGTTTTAATGAAACTACCTGTTTCCAAAATTTAACAACTTCCATGTAATACATTCGACACCCATCTAACGAAAATTGTTGAATATACATAGTACACTTCATGGAAATTTGTGTTCTAATGTTGGTTTTGCAAAATCATAGTAGTTGGGATGGATGGATGTGCGTGAGGTCGTCGTCGTGTATGTTGTTCTGTATGCCTTTTTCGATGCGAATGAAATTCAATCTTGCAGTACAAAGTGTAAACAATAATACTTACATAGAGTATTAGAACTTTCCATTAACTTGTAAATTGTTTATTTTATTTGTAATTTTAATCACACTTTACTTAAAAAACTTGCGTGCTGCTCGAAAAAATGAAAAAAATCTTTACACAATATATACCGCTTTGACAGTTCTACAGCTGATTACAGTGGAGTCAATGAAAACACCATAGTTATGCGATTTCAATAGAAATGATTACTCGATATTTGTATTAATCGATAGATTTATTTGTTGTTATCGAAATAACAAGGAGATTCAGGGAGAGAAAAACAAAAACTTGTGTTTTAATCTAGAAGACAAATAAGGGAATATTAATATTTTTACAAGTTGAAGCGATTCTATCCATCCAGGGAGTCCCTGGCAGGGACGTATGCAGGGGGTGGCAGTATTCTCGACAAAATAATTTATAGTGTATTTCCGTACTGCAAGAGTCTACTAATTCTTACTATTTTTATACTAATGCGGTGTACACACTTGTCCAAATTTTGCTTGTTTGATATAGTCTGTACCAGAACCTGCAAGAATATACAATTTTTTTACTACGATATCATAAAGGAAGAATTGTTCCATAAAAGAAGAATTGTTCCTTTATAATATCCGAAAAAATAATAGCAGATTCTTGCAGTACGGGAACAGACCAATAGTTGGTCTCTCACTAAGAAATGCTAAAAAAATGATCTTGCACACGATCACCCAGGTAGCAATGGAAATTGGTAAACAGATATTTTTTCACAAGACTAATGTCAAAAATGTCGACTTTTTTACGTTTCATAATGGAAGTCAATTCACAGATATACAGCTGGTCTCCCTGGGTGGCCTTATTTATAGGTCATGCTAGTGTGTACACCGCTTAAAGGAAAATTTGTTATTGGTCTGTTCCTTTATGATATCGAAGAAAATAGGAAAATCTAGTAGATTCTTGCTGTACGGGAACATACCATTATTTTTAGCCCTTGTCGAAATGTTTCATAATACGGAGGGATTTATTTCGCCTCCTTCTCATGTTTAGAGCAAAGATCTTTCACAAAACATTGCCATCTTTTTTTTCGACGTTCCCACGCCTCTCATTCCCACCCCTGCCGACCGAGGGGGCGACCTCCCCTTACGTAGGGATCGTGTACACACCATAATCCGTATCATTATGGGATTTGAGAGTGGAATAGAAAAACCAGCTACAGAATCTGCTTCAACAGCCAGTTTGTTATTAAGTTTTACTACTCATTTAAAAATACAATAATATTAGATTTTATTTGTTCTATGCCATGGTATAATAATAGAAGGTAACAGCAAGTGTTGTTGTACAAAAAACGATACAACAACCACATGGAAATTAGTTGTTGTAAGTTCTACTAATGTCAACTCATTTGACAGAAAAATGTAAATAAACAAACAAATTATCATCAAACTATTTTTATTTTCAAAATGAAATATTTTCGAATGCTCAAAATAAAAATTGAAAAACATGAATGAAAATCTATCAAATTTATATTTCTATCTATTCCACATCTTTCCTATAATTGAGCCATTGCCATATATATGTGTAACACATATGAAAATGTGGGAATAGCGAGTTATTCCTTGAAGAAAGATTTGCTTCCTCAAACTTTCCCAGCAGGCAAATTGAGTAAATTGAATACAAGAGCACAATTAATAAAGAACACTTTTAAATTGTATGCGTTCCCAATTTTTCTGTTGGGTGATTTTTAAAAACATAATTTGTCAAATTCATATTGACACTAGTATAACGTTGGAATCAAATCAGCTGGGATTTGCTGTTACCTTTTATAATTGTACCATGGTTCTATGCTCAAGCAAAAATCTACATTAGAGTATACAGAGTTAAAGTCAATACACATTTTACTAAGAGGATCTTCCATAGAGTAATTCGTGCGGTGGAAGTCTACATATAACAGTTGATAGTGTCTACTAGATCGGACAGGAACATTTATTCTAATAGAAGAAATTAGCAAATTCGAAGGTATATTACCATTTAATATTTTTAGTACCATCATAGTATTCAACATAATACGTCTACTTTTCAATGTAGGCAAATGAATTAATTTTAACCTGCTAGTATAAGATGCCAACACAAAACTACTATTCCAATGTAATCCTCTCAGTGCAAAAAGTAAAAATTGTTTCAAGGATTCGATTTTATCAGAATATATTGCATATTGGGGATCCCATACAACAGAACCATATTCGTTGTTTCGTTATATATGGATCCGAGAATTCTTTGGCCCACCGTTTTATAAATCCTAAGACACCATAGGCTTTATTTACCATAGATATAACATGATTGTTAAAATTTATTTTTGGATCCATTAGAATACCAAGATCAACGAAAGAATCTACAGTTGATAGAACCGAACCATTAATATAGTAATGTCTTATCGATAACACGTTCATACAACACTATTCTTAATTCAGTCATCAGAGTTTTTTTTATTTCAAACTTTTTGTTTCTTGTTTTACACCAAAATTGTAACATATTTGCGTGAATCACATATGGATCTACATAGAAAAAATAATTATCTTTCTCCTGACTATAATATCAACCCCTATCTCTTTACTTTCAATTCATGTTTTCCATTTTTCCTGAAAATATTGTTGTTTTCAATACATTTTTATATTTTCTCACCTCAAATGTCAAATTTAAAAAATTGGAGAATTTTTGTTTGGGTTTCCCCACTTTTGCCTCTCGTTTTGTACGCTAATTAGAACAAAGGGGAATGAAATGCATATTGCATCATGTAGACAACAAAATTTACATCCTTCTGCATATATAAAAACTAGAATTTTGTTTACTTTTCATTCATCATTTTCAATTTTACTGAAAAAGTTTGAAAATTTTAAAAACTTTTTCATGCTGTCAAAATTAATTTATTTTCGATAAATTCTTTCAATTGTTAGAGATGGGACAAAACTCTTGGTGATTCAGAGAGTGATTCGAATTGAACAACGTACGAATGTAGGTGTTCGCTCAGACAATTTTGTATGGGGAACTAAGTAATTACTTCATAATTAAGGGTCGAACAACGAATGAGAGAGCGAACAACGCTCGTCTGTACATGGCATAAATTGTATGGACTTGAATTTAAATACCCGATTAGCCATTGTGTTAGTTGCTTAGAACCGGGGCATTCTTGAATTAAGAGGGTACATTAATTTTATCATTCCATTCATAAATCTTCGAAATAATTATTAAAGATCCTATATATAAGTATATATTTATCTATGTATATGCTTGACAATGGTAAAATTTATCTCCGGAAAGAACTGTGATAGGATATAGAATTTCTGTATATAAATGTGTAGCCTATAGACAAGCCTAGATCAACGGTACCCATCAATTTACGATATTTTGAAGACTGCTGGCACATTTTCCAACCGAATTAACTACAGAAACTTCAAGAATAACGAGCCATCCGCCGCGTTATGTGTTATCGATAATACAACACCCACAAGGGTACGACAACATCAACGGTTGATGATAACATCCCTGAAGGAAATGTAGGGTATTGTATCGCTTTTGTCTACTATTGTGGCGACATGTCTCCATATTTTCAACAACTTGTCTACATATCATGTAATAAGAAGAAGCGTTTGTTATGTTAACCGGCAACTGAGCATGGATAGGTTCTTCTTATTTTTCTTTTATTAGAAACAACTTTGGCGGCAGCAGACAAAAATTTTGTTAAAATCGCGTTTTTCGCTCTCTCATTCGTTGTTCCATGACGCAACAGATTTATTCTGCTTACTCGTTTACGGAATTGCTTTATTCACATAGAGTTTTTATTAAAACAAGTTGTGGTGTGAACATATATAAACATTTTCTATCAAAAAAGTGACATTTTGTGGCAAAGTAGTTTTCTCCAAGATCTATTAATAAGGTCACCAAGATAGCAATCGAAATCGGAAAACAGCTGCTTTTTCTCAAGTCTAATGTCAAAAATTTCTACTTTGTTTACGTTTTCATAATGGAAGTCAATTCACAATAATGCATTTTGACAGCAAACTTGAGAGGTATCGATTATCAGCTGGTCTCCCTGGGTGACCTTATTTATAGGCCATGGGTTTCTCGATATGTTAATCAAATATCGACAAGAGTATAGGCAAGATCTATTAATAAGGTCACCAAGATAGCAATCGAAATCGGAAAACAGCTGTTTTTTCTCAAGTCTAATGTCAAAAATTTCTACTTTGTTTACGTTTTCATAATGGAAGTCAATTCACAATAATGCATTCAATTCAATTTTCTTTATTGAGACTTCTTTTTATCAGATATTACAATTTTATATTTAGTAACAAACAATAGCATATGTTGATTTTAGTTCTGTAAACGTATTGAACTAATAAACTCTAACAGTGTTGACATCTTCAATTCGATACGAATTAATAGTTCTTTTAAAATACATTTAATGTAATATAGTGACAGTATAAAAAACAATGTTTGCTCACGACATTTACGGTGTTGTACAGAGCTTGGTCTGATATTAACAATATTAAGGGAAACAACCTAACAGAAAACAGGATAACAATAAATTTCCTGTAACAATAAAAACATGAAATTAACAATAATCGTTTTTTTTTTTTATAACAATGTAAATCGAAAGTACAATTACAGTATGTACATATACAAGTATAAACAGATAATAATCTTTATAATTGAGATTACGAAATTATAGCGTTCATATAATTGTATTATAAGCGTATATACAAAAAACATTAAAAACATATAATACTGGAGACGTAAGATTTTATCCTCGATGCGAACAAGGCACAGCCTTGATATAGAATTGAGGAGGTGAGGTTAGATTGACATTATTAAGATCTTCGTGAAGTATTCCTACTGACGATAGGTATGTAGACGAAGTCCATGTGGTATTGTGGTTTGCTTCAAAGATTTCGTTCATTAATGGATTTTCGTGATGCTCCAGTCTTTCGGCGAATTTTAGGTGTTGTTGCATCGCATAGTGACAGAGAGGTTTGATGGAAGCGTTGGTGTAAATGAATTCGTTCGAGTAACGTTTCGAAGGGCATTGGAAGTTTTTGTTCAAACATTTGCGTAAGACATTTCTCTCGAATATTTCCATGTTGTTGGCCACCACAGGAGAAATGGAGAACCAAATAGGGAAAGCGTAGATGAGCAGAGGTCGTATCGCTACCTTATAAATTAGAAGTTTTGTCTGTGATGGCATATATTTACTCTTGAGGATACCAGCATACATTCCAGCAACCTTTTTTGCTTTGGTGGTGATAAGCCGACCATGCTGATTAAATCGAAATAGGTAACTAAAGGTTACACCTAGATACTTTAATGATGTTTTGAATGGAATTTGGATACCATCAAGCGGAAGAGAGAGGTTTTTACTTTGCGGCACCACCAGTCTATGACATTTGCCACTTGCATTGCGAATGCAAATAGCTTCAGATTTTGTGGGGTTTATTTTAATGCCCCATTTTTTGTAAAAGTTGTTAATGATGTTGAGATGTGTGGCAACTGCGTTACGAGCTTCGTCTGGAAATTGGTTGTGCGAACAGATAAGACAATCATCTGCATACAGGATAGCTTGCGAGTTTAAGTGGCGGTGTGGGAAATCATAAAGATATAAATTGAATAAGAGGGGCGCTAGGACGCTCCCTTGCGGGACTCCGCTTCTTACTTCTCCAAAGTCCGAAATGGCATTTTGAATTTGGACACAAAATTTGCGGTCCTTTATGCCAGGTCGAATCGAAGGCTTTCTGAATGTCTAATGATACTGCGACTGTTGAATTCTGCAATCTTAGGTTGTAGACAATATCCGAGTGTAGTTTAAGAAGTGCATGTTGCGTCGAATTTCCAGGCCTGAATCCAAACTGGTAGTATGAAAGAGGATTTATAACAAATTCATTTTCGATTTTTGATTTTAACACAGCTTCAAAAAGTTTTCCGATATTAGAGAGAAGTGAAATAGGTCTGAAATCAGCCACATTTTCTGAGGAGTTCTTTTTTTTAATGGGAATTATCTTTGAAATCTTCCACGATGGGGGGAAGTGCCCATTATTAAGACAGTTGTTGAAGACAATGACTAAGAGTTTTATGGCCGACTCAGGGATCTTTTTCAATATGTAGTTCGAGATGTTATCAATGCTGCAGGATTTCTTGTTTTTAGAAGCGGCAATTATGCTTTTAACAGACTCCGAATTTGTGAAGTGGTAAAGGTCTTCATTATCGAGGGATGTGAAATCATCATTAAAGGTATAAATTTGACGAGGAAGGTTTTCCAAACAACGACCAATCCTGGAATCTATGTTTTCCACAGGGCTATCTGGGGCTTGCTCGCTGAAAACTGATCCATAATAATTGTGAAATAGGGTACATTTATCTTCATCAATTGTAGCCGATATGTTATTATATGTAATACAGTGGCTATGTAATGATTGTCTCTTACCGATGACTCTGTTAATCTGCTTAAAAGCCGATGGACCGGGGGTAATTTGTTGCAGGAACTTCCCAAACCTTTTAGCTTGCTCCAATCTGATTAAGTCATTGATAATTATTTTTAGCAAGGAGATCTGCTTTGACAGAATATTATATTCCGGAGAAGTTCGATTGCCATTCCGATGATAAATTCTCTTTAATTGTTTCTGCCACCTATGCTTTTGGCTTAGAAATAGTTTAATGTTTTCTTGCAGAGGCCAGTTGCCATTTTTTAGTTCGATTTTGGTGGAATGTCTATCAGCCATGTTTGCTAGGGTTTGAGAAAATTTGTCCACGATATTATCAATTTCGGGGTTGCTCAGATTCCTGTTGATAGGTGGCAAAAGGACTGATGAGGCTGCATCAAGATCTCTTTTAAAATGAGACCAATTGGTATTCTTAAACGATTGGAATGAATTAGATGGTATTACATTGAATTCAAGGTCAGCTAATCGCAATTGTAACTTTAGTGGGTAGTGATCTGAAAACGAAGCTAAAGATGAAATTTCGTAATTAGGCGGGTTAAAGGAGATAAGATGCCTGCTAATTAGGAAGTGATCAAGGTATGAGCTCCCATTTGGGAATGAGGGATTCACATCACAGATTCTGTGTACGTCACTTACGTTGTCCTGAAGCCAATTCCAAAGAGAAACTCCATTCGGGTTTTGGATACGATCTCCCCAATAAGGGTTTTTTGAGTTTAAATCACCTCCAACAATCATACCATCATAATTATTAGCAAGGTTGAAAATTTTATCAAGACCTGAAATTATGTCCAATCTGGGGAAATTTGAAGGGATGTATAAGGATCCAATCATGTACCTTTTCGCAGCACCGCCATGTTTAAGAATTATTTCGAGAAAAATTGTGTGAAACCGCACATCTTCCAATGCTACTCGTTTGAAAAAAGTGTTGTCCTTAATTAAAATTGCTACACCCAGAGGACTATCGTCAGAGATTAGTTTGTATCCTTTAATGTAAATTCGCCGTTTGTTTTTCAGATGAAGCTCTTGTAGGAGGCAAACATCAATTTTATTATAAAATAACATATTTTGTAATTCAATTTGCCGCATCTTGTCTACGAGCGAGCGCACGTTAAAAGTCATAATATTAAGAGCCTTATAGACCATTTTTAACTTTGTTTAAAATACGAAGAAACTCAGCCTTAGCTTCACTTTTTGGCATATGTCGGTATTCGTTCAAGAATCTCTCGATTTCTTGTTCTAAGGTCAGAACTTCGGGCTCCATAAAATATTTTGACAATTTTAAAAACTCGTCAATCAATGCATTTGATTGGGAAGTTGGTGGTGAAGAAAAACAACCGGAAAAGGACTTACCAGGAACAATCATTGCAGAAATCGACTTCTTAACTTGCTGGGCCGCTACCTCTCTCTGCTCTCTGGATTTTCTCAATAGATTTCTTCTATTTTCCATATATTTTTTATATGAGGAACAACCCCTCCAGCTGGCAGGATGACCGGCTTCACCGCAGTTTGAACACACAGGGACATTGGATTCGGCTTCTTTTAATGAGCAAGCACCTGGCTCATGACTGTCGCTGCATTTAACGCATTTAAACGGGTAATTACAATTTTTGGCAATGTGCCCCCAGTGTTGGCAGCGCCTGCACTGAATGACCTTTTCCTTGTTTTTGGGAACTTCCCAATAGACGGTTTGATGTAAAATTCTATTGATGTGAACAATATCGTTTTTGGTTTTGCTTGGGTGTAGCGTAACTAAAAAAAGCCCGGTGTCATAGTTGTTTTGTTTTGAGTGTTTTGTCACCAACTTCGAGACATGGGCTACAATGCCCGGCGCCTCAGAATCCAAAATGTCCTTAACCTCAATAACGGAGGAACCACAATGCAAACCACGCAGCACCAAGGAAATTTGTTTTAGTTCAGTAGGGGTAAAAGAGTATGATTTTACTTTATTTTCTCTAAGAATCGCCATCATTTCGCTATGCAGCGAAGCGTCGTTAAAGTACAGTTTACTTTTATGTTTGTTCACATTTTTTATTATGAAAGAGCCGGCTGGCACTCTCTCTTCCAGTTGCTTTGCCAACAAGTTTATATCTTGATCATAAATGAAGATGGGTGGACAAAACTTATTTTTTGGTTCCACGTTGTTGGGACTTTTCTTGGCGGGCCGTTCCTTACGGCTGTTGGCAGCTGGCTTACTTTCACTCAAATTGTTAGAATTACCTTGGCTAGATGTATCGACAAATTTAATTTTACTCAAAATTGAGAAGCGGTTTTGGTTGCTAACGTCATAGGAAGTCACATCAACCTCCTCGTCATCAAAAGCACGCCGTTTCCTTGAGTTGCAAGCGCCTAACAGGGCGTTGTCACTAATGATTGTTTCTTTCATCCTGGATTCCTGAAAATTACTTACAGCCATAAAAAAAATGGCGTAAAAATTACCAGGAGGCACCACCGGTGAAAATTTCTTTTCAATTAAATTGAAAACTTTAATAAAATAAAACTTTGAAGCGGGACACGTGTATTCTTGTTCGTTGCCAATTCTAACCTCATGACCGAATGTCCCGATGGCAGCAATTCACAATAATGCATTTTGACAGCAAACTTGAGAGGTATCGATTATCACCTGGTCTCCCTGGGTGACCTTATTTATAGGCCATGGGTTTCTCGATATGTTAATCAAATATCGACAAGAGTATAGGCAAGATCTATTAATAAGGTCACCAAGATAGCAATCGAAATCGGAAAACTGCTGTTTTTTCTCAAGTCTAATGTCAAAAATTTCTACTTTGTTTACGTTTTCATAATGGAAGTCAATTCACAATAATGCATTTTGACAGCAAACTTGAGAGGTATCGATAATCAGCTGGTCTCCCTTGGTGACCTTCAAGATCTATTAATAAGGTCACCAAGATAGCAATCGAAATCGGAAAACAGCTGTTTTTTCTCAAGTCTAATGTCAAAAATTTCGACTTTGTTTACGTTTTCATAATGGAAGTAAATTCACAATAATGCATTTTGACAGCAAACTTGAGAGGTATCGATTATCAGCTTGTCTCCCTGGGTGACCTTATTTATAGGCCATGGGTTTCTCGATATGTTAATCAAATATCGACAAGAGTATAGGCAAGATCTATTAATAAGGTCACCAAGATAGCAATCGAAATCGGAAAACAGCTGTTTTTTCTCAAGTCTAATGTCAAAAATTTCTACTTTGTTTACGTTTTCATAATGGAAGTCAATTCACAATAATGCATTTTGACAGCAAACTTGAGAGGTATCGATAATCAGCTGGTCTCCCTTGGTGACCTTATTTATAGGCCATGAGTATAAGGATATCTGGATCGAAAATCGAACAAAGAATTTGTCGGTTTCATCAGCTGTCTCTCTCCCACCTCATTCGTAAACTTTCGGTTATACCACTTTGAGTTCATCTTTATCGGTCATTTTGTCTTCTCCTTCCATTCGTTAGGAGGTGGAACGTTTTTCAATTTTTCTTCAGTCGTTGAGAAAGACTAATTGAAAGAAAAAATAAACAATAAAATAACAAAAATACAATTTAGCAGATAAAAAATCAAAAAAACACTTATTCATGGCAACAAAAAGTGACCAAAGACCGAGGAACAAATAACAAAAAAATATATTCAAGTGAAATTTACTCGAAAAGTGTGAAATTGCATTGGTTTGCGCAGCGGAATATCAACACTAATTAAAAATTAGAGTGCGGGGTGACATACAAACAAACAAATTAACAAATTTGATTAAATCACCATTACTACTGTTTGTCATCTTCGAATAATAAACCATACGAAGCCAACCACACAGCAATGAAGACCATCGAGGAAATTAAACAGGAGTTTCCACTGCATTGGCATGTTTGGGAAAATAATGTGGAGGAATTACGAGAAACTCTAAAGAATGGAAAGGTAAAGAAGCGGCGGTGATAATTGCAAGGATTTGGTTGTTGGTCTGATTGTATATTGAAGAGGGGAGGGGTGGGGTAGTGACTTGTCTGACCTGCTGGAGCATATATACACCAACAACAACAGAAGAATAGATTGTTGGCAGGTCGTGTGTGAAAGTAAATTAAGGTTTCCGGGTCAATAGTAAAATGACCAAAACCACCACCCCAAAAGAACACCCAGTTGACTGAACCTTTCCCTACCTACCTCTTTCTGCTCTGCTGCTTTGTAATTATTCATATATTTAATTATTGTATATACTCTTCTTCTTCGTATAGATTGATAAGGAAAAAGTCGATCCCAGAGGCCGAACCCCATTGATGTTAGCGGTAAAATTGGGCCATCTACAATGTGTGAAATGTTTGCTATCCGCCAAATGTAATGCCACTTATGAACATGAGGGTTGGTCAAGTATGTATTGCGGGTTTATAAGTCGCTCGTCCATCTGCATTAACCTAATGAACTTTACATATATATTTGTTGTATTTGTTTACAGTCGTGCAAGAGGCCGTGTGTACTGGCAATGAAGATATACTAACTGCCATTTTAGAGGTACGTGATTTGCAACGCCATGTCCAACGTGTAACACATGTTCCAAAATTATTGCAACATTTGTTGGATGCTCCTGATTTTTACATCGAAATGAAATGGGAGTTTACGTCATGGGGTAAGTTTATCTGCTGAGGCACACAAGGTGTGTTTTCTTTAGTATTGGCTATTGTGAAAGCTATATCGAAATTTGAAAATGTCCGAAAGGAATAATATATCTGCAGTTAAAATACAAGAATGCTACCTAATGAAAGTGTACACAATATGTCAAAAAACTTCATTAGTGGTGTCATATTTACATATAATTGT
Source organism: Musca vetustissima (assembly GCF_032173495.1). Taxonomy (NCBI): domain Eukaryota; kingdom Metazoa; phylum Arthropoda; class Insecta; order Diptera; family Muscidae; genus Musca; species Musca vetustissima. Next base: position 576,967 of record NW_026886292.1, read on the forward strand.
CTTCAATTTATTCTTCATCGGATAATTTTATTCTCGAGGAAGTTGTTCTCCTAGGAAATAGAATTTCTTGCAGCTTAAGTGTGTTCAGTCCAGATAAATACTGAAGATAATACTTTTCTATATTATATTATGTGTACTTTTTGTATACTTTGCGGATTACTACATTTTATTTAAATTTTATTACAGTTCCATTAATGGCACGGCTCTGTCCAAGCGACACTTATCGTGTCTATAAACGTGGAGCAAATGTTCGTATCGATACCACATTATTGGGCTTTGATAACAACACATGGCAGAGAGGGAATCGCTCCTATATATTTAAAGGGTCTAGTAAGTATGAATCACTTATCAACTTTTAGGAAACTAACTGCAAATCCCACCCATTTCTTTAACTTACAGATGAAAACGCTACAATGATTGAAGTTGATCATGATACACGTGAAGTTATGATCGAACAAATGAATTCGGAAATTGGTGACATTATTGCAATACCACCACCAATTGGTGGCGTGAAGGCCCGTCTAAATGCACCGGTTATAACGAATAGCATTGAAATGGAAAAGATCAGTTTCGAAAGAAATAAATCAGGTATATGGGGTTGGCGTAGTGAAAAGTCTGAAGTCATAAATGGTTACAATTGCAAAGTGTATGGTGCAAGTAATGTGGAATTTATTACCAAAACTCGTATGGATCATCTAACGGAAGAGCAAATTAAGGTAATTTAAAAGTAGCATTTCCCAATGATCAATTTTTTAATAACAGGATTTTGTTTATAGGCCAAGACATCAAGAACGCCATTCCATAACTTTTTGGGCTTAGCCGAAGAAGAATATATATCAAGTCCAGATTTAGCAAATTTAAGAGAAAGGGTATGTTTATTGAATTTACGAGAATATATTAAATACAAATAATCATTAATTTTACATTTTGCATTTCTCAGACCCCAACGCCGCATACTGAGGAACATAATGAAAATGGTGATGAGGCATCCAACAGCAATAGTTCCAACAATTCCGGTTCCAGTTCCCCCAGAACTGTTATAACTCCCCAAGAATACTTTTCTAATGATGTAGATTTGGGGGGTCGTGATATTGGTCGGCCAAAGAAACTAAATACCAAAGTAAATACTACAATATTTGCAATGTTTTTTTTATTTAATTAAAATATGCAATTGTTTTAGATACAACGTTTCAAAGCCAATCTCTGGCTTTGTGAAGATTATCCAATGCGTTTACAGGAACAAGTACTTCCAATCTTAGATCTTATGTCCACCATGGCTAGTCCTCATGTGTCCAAATTAAAAGACTTCATTACAATGCAACTGCCTTCCGGTTTCCCAGTTAAAATTGAGATACCCCTATTTCATGTCCTGAATGCATGCATCACATTTGGCAATGTCTTTGGTATGACCACACCGGTGGAGCATGTAACAACGATTAATGAAGATGATCGCATTACATGTATAGTGGATGATGTTTGTTTTAACGAACCTCTACACTATACCAAGAAAGGTGGGTTAGTTCTGATTTAGTATAATGCTCGTAACTCACTCAACTTATGAGTAACTTCATTTCATTGTATTTTTGATTCTGATCTAGGAGCAGACGTAAGGCGCCAAATGCCATTAGACGAAGACGATATGCTGCAATACGCCATTGAACAAAGTCTAGTCGAAACAACTGGCGGTGCTTGTAGTGTACATAATTTAGAAAGTTCCTCATCGTCCACGGATAAAGTTGATATATGGGAAGCCCTGAGAGGTCAGGGAGTCGGAGCTGAAGATGAAGAAGATGAACAGCTGCAAAGGTAATTTGGATATGCATGTGATTAAAAATTTCTTATGTTGAGATGTTTTGATTCCTAAAAAATACCATGAAATATGGAATATAAAAGTGATATCAAGCATTGGCTTTCCAACTACCTTAATGGTCGTTGAGTTCCGTGGCCAAAAATCCAAATATTGCAATATCAAAATGGTAGCAACGTAAGGCGGTGTCCTTTCTCCCATTTTGTTCAACATGTATCTTACGAAACTCCACATTCCTCCACCAAATGTTTCTGTGGTGTCGTACGTCGATGTCTGTACGACGTAAGAGCAAAAATGTCCAACTATTTAGCCACCATTAAAAACTTCTTCGGGAAGTGCAATTTAAAATTGTCCACTGCAAAGTCTACTGTCACATTTCACTCCCTGTAGGCTAGAAGTCAATTTAGAACTTGACATTTCCATTCAAGGTAGGCGCATCCATAATTCGAAAATCCTTGGGGTGGTCTTCGATAATCTCCTCCATTTCTCCTCGCACTCTAACCAAAAATGGAAAAAAAGTTCTGAAAGATTTGGCTGACAATATTTTCAGGAAAGAACTTTTACCAAACAGCCAACCTTTTACAACAACAACAGATCTTCTACTTTGTAGTCCTTGTTATTGACGCACAGATTTCAGATAACATTTGTGGACTTCAGATTTAATATATTGTGCTATACTTTCCTTGACCCTCCCAATCAAATTCATTCTGACTTGTATAAGTGGGCGATTTCTTTATATTATTATGGCAAGGATAACTCTCTCTGAAACACTTAAGCTGGTACTGCAATCAAAGTTTTATTACTTTTCTGACTTACAAGAAAATCTTCGCTTCCACATGGAGATGGTCCGCAGCATTCTGATAAATATCAAAACATATGCCAATTCTGAAACTGGCGCCAATGAATTTTCAATAGCTTTTGGTAGGTCAAGAGCTGCCAACAACTTTCAGGATAACTTTCCTTGTGTCTTAAGAGCATTCGCTACTGGTGGTGAATTTTAGATTGGCTTGTTAATTTTTCTTTGCTGGCTCCAGGAGAAAAACCACAATGGCTATTTTCAATGATTTGGATTTGGAACGATGTGTTTGGTTAACGAAAAATGAATTACTCTTGTCAGCTACTGGGATTCAGTTCGTTTCGTTTTTTAATTGAGGGGGGCGAACATCTTAGATTATCTTAAAAGTTTAATTCGATATAAATATATTAAAAAATTTAATTGACTATTTAATTTTTCGTTTTAATAATTATTACATTTTTCTGTGTGACTAAAATACGATGCAAGTTTTGAAAAATTTTAAATTTGTTTTATTGCTGCTTGCCTCCCCAACTATTGGCTAGATTAACAATTAATAAAGCAAACAGTCAAAAAACAACACCAACACGTCTAGCACCACCAACAACATTTTCACAACATTCCAAATCCTCACCCAATTCTCCTAGAAATCGTCAAAATACGAATCCTCAAAATTTCAAAAATGATATTAACTACATGAAAAACATATTCAAATAATTTTATTACTTATTATCATGGTTATTTTTTTTTTTAAATCACCAAAACTCCTTTACCGCTCCCATATTTCACAAGTATTGCTAATTTGGTCATTAGTGGTAGTTAAACCCCCAACCTGTGCTTTCTCAATTTATTTTCCCATAGAGTGCTACAGGAATCGTTGTGTGCAGTTAATGTGGCAAGTTCTCCTGCTTCGGACGACGATGATGGCGGCTTTAAATATATCGATCCGGATTTAGCGCTGGCTCTACGGCTGAGTCAACAGGATCAGCAGCAATATGAATTGGAACGTAAACGTGAACAGGAAATGATAGAACAAGCTTTGAAATTGAGCTTACAAGAGCATTAAATTGTGGTATTTTTTTATATTCTACTTATCATCATTAAGTTAGTTTTCATTTTTTTATATATTTTTTGTTTAAAAAACAAAATAGACACAAAAAGTTGTCTGCTTTCTGAAACGTGTCCTTTTAAAAATAAGTCTATAAATATATTTTATTTAAATATATAAAAAACAAAGTCACTTTAATTATCACTTATAGTTTTGATAATCTATGTATTTAAATATGTTTGTATTTTTTTTTTATTTTTTCTCTTTTTCTTTGTTTTGTTTCATAAACACACACATAATTAAATTATGCCAAAACCATTTTTTATTTGCAATCTTTATGTTTTTTTGTTAAAATCGTGTTATTTAAGATCTTATTATTAATTGCAAATATTGAAAACCAGAAAACCCAATTATATACACTAAACAATATACTTTTGTATACTTAATTGTAACAAACGTATATGTATTTACACATATATGTTAAACATATTATAAAACACATTCACATATATACGTACTATACTCTACATTACACACAGAAGAGACTTGTCTTGAATCGTAACATTTCGAAGTGAAAAATAAAGAAAATAAAAACAAAAAAGAAACAAATCTAAAAAAACAATATTATCACTTTATTTTAATTTGTTATATTTATTATATATAGAAATAAAAAAAGAAATAAAGTGAAAGAAATAAATCACAGTACCATACACGAAAATATCAAAGTATCAAAATGTGTTTTTAATTTGGAGGAAGTGAGTAGACAGACGGCTTATTCAATAATCCCACAGAAATCGACTCGTACAAAATGTTAATTACTTTTTATTTTAAAAAAGAGTCAATTCTATTTTATTCTACTTATGTATTTTATTTACGATAGAGTAACCACTTCCGTTTTCATTTAGCATTTAGGTAATATTTAAATATTTGAATTTAGCAGTTAATTATGTAAATAGTGCCATAAAATCTCATATTTGTTCTTAAAACTTTTTTTGTACAACCACATGAAGTATATAAGCAAAACCTAATTTCATTATAGGACCTCTCATCGGTTTAGCAATCATTAGTCTAGCTATGTTGTTGCTGTTGCTATGAATGGTCTCCGAGTATACCATTCATATGGTATTGTTCTGCTGAATGGACGACTTTGTCGATATGAATGCTATACAGACCTCCCTGATAGGTTGAACTAAAAGATCACGCTCTCTCTCTCTATATATATATCATGGATATCTCTCCTGACTTGCCTGGTCGGGGAAGCCTGTCCATAAGTATATGTCATGGGTGTTCTTGACAAAGCAGGTGCTGCATCTGTAAAATTTAGAATGGACGGGTAGAATTCGCCACATCTGAAATAACCACTGGTGTCATAAGGACACACTCTTTTGCAATGCCCCTATGTATCACTTTCACTTGCAAACCACACTGGCGTCGCACAGCTTACCATTGACTGTCCTTTTGCTTTACATGCCGGTCAGCGACTTGAAGACCTTGTTCCTAGTTCTCAGTTTATCGTAAATAGCAGTAGCTTACCAAGACGACTTGAATAGTCCTTCGAATGTTACAAACAATATATTAGGGGTCTGTTCACCATCTATTATTAGTTTCAGTAGATCAGAGTGTCCAAGAAAGATGTGATTGTAGATTTAGTGGCGCATGAAAAAATGTATATATCATTAATGATATAATATATATGATAATATATTACAACCTTTCTATGCCGTCCGGTAGTTGTGTATAATCGGTACAAATAAATTACCCACTTTGGAGAACTCCCTGCTGAACTGTACTTCTTGTTTTCGAACTCCTTATATAATTGACGTCCACGCATATTTATACCCTCAGCCCTATGGCCTGATCGAAATATTGGTTTCAGACTCCATGTTTCGTTGAACCAAATATGTTTAGACAATTTGGATTCGATATACAAATGTCCGTCCGTCTGTCTGGCCGGTTGGTCCGCACGATCACTATCGAAGGGGGTAAACGATGTCATCCAAACTTTGCACATCTTTCAAACTTTGTTCAAGTCCGAAGATGGGGCCCATTGGTCCACTCCTTGACCCACAAAGGTTCGTCCCACTTCTTCTTGTACCTCCCTCACAAATGGTGAACATCTTCAATATTTATAAATTCAACATCAAGCGAATGGAATGTTCGATTTAAACCAAACTTCGCACAATACATTTTCTTTATCAAGCCTAGATCAAGTCCGAAGGTGGAACCCGTCGGCCATCTCCTTCTGATACCTCCCATACAAAGGGTTAATATTTTATAAACTTGCGAATTTAATTTGAAGCGAATTGAATATCCGATTAAATCAGCATTAAATCCGTAAACTGTTTGATAAAAACATTTGCCTTGTATAAAGCGAATAATAAAACCTGTGTGTAATCCCAAAGACCTCCGCAAAATAAAGACACTTTTTTTGCTTGTTTTTATTATTTAACATTTCAAACTCGGTTGGAGGTTGATTTTCACTACATCCGCGAATAGCTTGGTTGATGGTATCCAAGGCATTCGACATTTCAAGAGCAACCAATAGGTTGGTTCTGCGTGCTGAATTGGGCTATCGGAAAATTGTTTCTCATCTTCAGCTATGCTAAGATCCTTGCCAGGCAGCGGGACTACTCTACCGATATATAGAAGGCTGATTATAAATACGTAGCTCCGGGTTCATCAAGTGACCAGAGGCTGCTGGTCAATCCGGTACATTGAACCAACCTTCGTGGGATTGGTGTTGTACTTCTATTATTTCTTTCGAAATAGGCTGGCGATTGGTACGTCTCAAATGCCGAATCTACATCTAGAACGCTGTGATCTTTCAACGATATTTCTATATAGAAAATATACACAATTTTAACATTTTCAAAAATTTAAAATTTATTTGGAATTTTTAGTATTACGATAATCACACTCGCACATACTATTATGCGTATGTATGTTTGTATTTATAAATGTATAAAAATAAATTTGAGAGAAAAAAATGTTGATTGGATATTTTTTAGTGATACTAATAAAGTTGCTTATATTATTTTGAATAAAATATTTTTATGGAATATCAAATTACAACAAAATTAACCATTAGGAATTATCAACCGATAATATGAAATAAAATTTTAAGTACTGAAAAAAATTTAAAATTAAAATAAAGTCGATGTTATAAGGAATTTATTAAAGTAGTAAAATAAAAGGTGGGATATGATTTCACAGAAATATAAAAGAAAATGCTGCCAACGAAATGGATACAATTGTTAAAACATATACATGAACAGATCACAAATATTTCGCTAAAATTTGATTAAATACAATAATAAAATTGAGCTATATAACTAAAAAAAAATTACATGTACTATTAAAGGTAAAGAAAAAATTTATTGATTTATGATATAAAACAAATGTTGCATTTAATCAATATTTTTTACAATTTAATTTGAATTTTCATTTTACAAATTGCGTATTTGATTTTTAAGCAATGCTCGGTTAAACAATTCAAATGGATGGAAATTTTGTTGTCTTAATAGTTAATTTGACGATTTTCTCAATAATTTTGTTTTTATATTTTGTTTCAAAAACTAAATTTTAGATAACAGAATGTATGTGTGTTGTGCTCAGTTGTAATAAAAATAATAATAGTTAAACGTAATAGCAAAATTTGTTGTAAAATAAGTGTATAATTAATATATATGGTATGTACATAAAAAATAAAAATAAATTGTATAAAAATGTTTACACTATCAATTAAAAAAAGAAATTTTAAAACTCTTAGCATACATTTAAAATTAAAAACTAATATGACACATTGCTACAAAAGCCTTAAAAAGTCGTTTTAGCTTTTAGTTTTTTTTCTAAAAAAATATGTTCTCATTTTAAAATTATTGCACCTTAATTGTAGTTTAGTTGATTTCTTAATCGAAATAGTGATCTTTAATAGTAATAATGCGCATCCGATTGTTGCGAAATAAAAATATTCTTCTATTGGATAAAGAAGAAGTGTATATTAAAACTTAATAATAAGCTGAGTTAGTTTGTTTCAGTTATTCTAAATTACTTATGTTTGTATATATCCGTATATAATTTAAATATACTTAAAGCATTTTTGTTTGTCGTGTGGTATACGGGTCTTAAATAATATCGAATCTGCTCGATATTGTGTATTTAAAAGTGGTGTATAGCCGAAGACCTGAAAGTATGAAATTGAGGGAAAATATATAAAAGTTTAATTATAAATATGTACTTAAATACTCCAAAACAATAATATATATAAAAAATTTTATGTGTACACAATTTCACATCGCGATGCCAAAATGAATAGATGTTTGAACAACATATTTTTATATACATATACGGCAAAAATGCGCCTCATCGAAATATTGGTTTTAGACCCCATTCTTCCAACAATTTGGAGCCGATGCGCACGAAATTTAATCAAAATTGTGATTAAATTTATGTTAAAAAATTGATTAAAATTTATGTTGAAACAATGCGAACGGACTATCCGATTTGAAACAAACTTTGTACCATCTTTACAAAGCCTAGATCAAATCCAAAGATGGGACCAATTGGACAACTCTTTCTGGAATCTCCGCCCACAAATAAATCCAATATCAGGCGAATGGAATGCCTGATTTAAACAAAACTTTGCACAACGTATTACCTTTGCCAGATCAAGTCCGAATAGGTCCGGTCAACCCCTTCTGGTACCTCCGCCACAAATTGCGAAATTTTCAATATTTATAAATCCACCGTGTGATATGCATTTAAAATTCATTTCCTCGGTCGGAAACATTATATGGGGAGTATCTAATTGCAAACAGTCTACCAGAAGAGTCAAATTCAAACCCTCAGGATGAAATATTAAACATATCGAAAATTAAAGGGACCTTCGAATAAAAGCTATTTACCAACATAAACATAAACCTATGATGAAATTTTAACAAATTTCAGAAAATGGGAAGAGATTTTTATATGAAGACAATCTCAACACAGTCAATTCGGTTAAAAAATATGGATAAAACCTTCAAACTAAACCTTCTTCGATAACAATAAATACAATAGACACATTCTTTTATTTTCCGTCAAATTATTCAGCAAAGAACGACCTGCACGGTGTGTCGACGAGGATATGCCATGATCGATATTCCGTCCTCTACCAAACAATAGTGTATGAACTCAGTAAACTTTAAATACCCCAATTTTATAATCTTATCGTAAACTCAGCACCAAATTTTCCTATAACACATTTGAAAATTATTTCTTTGTTCGTTACTAGCATATACCTTCGTTAGCGAATGTGGGAAGTATTTAAAACCCAATACCAAACCTTATATAACACTTTTGGAACAATTTAGTACCTATGTTCTCTTATAGTATTTTCCCAAACTACCTCCATATCTCAACCCTATTCTGACCGCAAAAGAAATCTAGCTCTATACAAAATATGGTGTCATTTTTTACCCTTTGTACTCTTGTAAAATTTCCAAATTTCAAATATCCAAATTAAGTACCAGTATAAAAAATTGTAACAAATTTAGTGCCATTTAGTAAACATTTCCAAAACTTTCTACATACCCCAATCCAACACCCCAAAAGTGATCCTAACTTCACATGTCAAGATTCCAGCTCTATTGGTTTACCTAAATCCAAATTTGGTACCATTTTGTACACATTTCCAAAACTTTATACATACCTGAATCCTACATCCCAACAGTGATCCTAACTTCAAATTTCGAGATTTTAGCTCTATCGGTTCACTCAAATCCTTATTTTGTACACATTAGTACAAATTTCCAAAACTTTCAACATATCTCAATCCTACACCCCAACAGTAACTCCATCTCCAAATTTCAGGATTCCAGCTGTATTGGTTCACCCAAAATTTAAATTGTACAAAATTTAGTACAGTTTAGTACCCATAAATATACATTTTTAAAACTACATCCATGCCCTAATCTTACACTCCAACAGAACCATTATTTCCAAATTTCAAGGTTTCCAACTCAATTGGTTCACCTAAAAGTTAAATCGTACCAAATTTAGTACACATTAGTACGAATTTCCAAAACTTTCCATAAAGCCCAATTCTACACCCTCAAATTTCAAAATTTTAGCTCAATCGGTTCACCCAAACCCGCATTTAGTACAAATTTCCAAAACTTCATTGCATCGGTTCAACCGACCTTTAAATTTTACACAATTTAGTTCACATTAGTAAAAATTTCCAAAACATCCTAAATAGCTCAATTCTGCCCCAACAATGATGCTAACCCCAGCTGTAAAGATTACAGCTCTATCGGTTCATCCAAATCCAAATTTGGTACCATATAGTACACTTTAGTACAAATCTTCAAAATTCTCTACATACCATAATCCTACACCCCAACAGTGATACTGACTCCAAATTTCATTGTTCCAGCTCTACCGGTTTACAAAAATCCAAATTGTACCAATTATAGTACGATTTAGTACTTTTCGTACACATAAGTGAAAAATTTCCAAAACTACGTACATATCCCAATCCTACACTCTGACGGTAATTTTAATTTAAATTTTCAGGATTCCAAATCGATTTGTACCTCCAAATTAAATTTGTACCAAATATAGTACCATAGAGTACTTTTCGTATACATAAGTACACGCTTCCAATCCAGCTCCTTATAGCGACCATTAATTTGTATTCCAAATTTCAAGTTTTTAGCTCAATCCATTCACATGTTACGAAATTGTACCAATTTAGTACATTTCAGAACTTTTCGGATACTTATAGTTCGAATATCCAAAAAACCCTTTGCTACATCTATTCTACACTCCATCAAATTTCAGAGTTCTAGCTCTACCGGCCAAATACAAATGAAACCAGATTTAGTACTTTTCGTACCGTTCTAGTACGAATTTCCCAACAACCCAGCCTTATCTGACACCTTTGGACCCTCACCTAAAATTTGAAGATTCTAGCTTCAGCCGTTTCGTCAGGGCTTTGATGAACCGTTAAGTCAGTCAGTCAGACAATCACTTTACTCTTTTATTAGTATTAGTATAATCTTAAATTGATATTGTAAATAGTACGCCAAGTAAATGGACGTAATAGCTATTAAGCCCCATCTACACATTAATAGTTTCACTATACCATCCTGTCGATGGGGTACTGTACAATAGTTCACAATACAGTACAAAAATCAAATATATTTGTATTTTTTGTTTAGTATGGTTCTTGGAAGAATTTTGCAAAAACTTCTTCTAAATGTACTGTGCTCACAATACAGTACAAAAATCAAATATATTTTTATTTTTTTTAGTATGGTTCTTGGAAGAATTTTGCAAAAACTCCTTCTAAATGTTAAATTAACGATATTGATACATATACATTTTGTACTTACTTGTGAAAAGAAATTTATACACTTATGCCTCTCCTGGAAATGAGTATCATCTTCACTTAAAGATACTGGACATCCGGGACACCGGAAGGTCCAACGAGATGTTACTTTCACTGGCGGTTTTCGTGTTATATGCGACACAAGGAAATTCATAGCAATATCTTCACAATTCATATACTCGTCCACTTTATCACGTATTGCCTGTGGCAATTGATATGTGTACAAGTACATATAGTATTTATGGATGAAGGCAGCACCCGTCAACACCATACTCAGTTCACAACTGTAATTGGAGTTGTAATTCCAATGATGATTATCATTTAAATCCCATGCATGAAACCGTCCAGGGAAACCAACAACACGGTCGCGATGTTCTCGCCACACACGAAAACCGAAAAGTATTTCGTCATGTCGTAAATGAGCATCATCATCGACAGATAGAACAGCTTCCGTTTCGATAACATCATAAGGGAGGAAGCGATTGTTGAGCGAGTTTCGTGGTGCTCTAACAACTGCTACAGGTACGCCTATGTCCGGCCAACGTAGATCATCTAATGGTGGTTTAGGTGAATTCCACACAACTACTACTTTGTGCAAATATGGCAAGCCATAGAGTCGTCCCAACGAGTCCATCAGTACTTGTTCTCGTTCATATGTTAGTATGACAATTGTAAACTGTTCCCTGGGATAATTGCCACCTAAGGCTTCACTGAACTCTTTACCAGCACCACCGCTGCCCTTGCCAATTGGACGGAAACCCATGTGAGAGCCCATAAATTTTGCTTCTGAAGGCAGTACTGGGTCAAAAGGCAATTGAGGATACATATAAAATGGATCAACCTGTTATGGGCAATAAAATGGGAGAACTATTAACAAATGAAGATAATGTAAAATTTCGATCTTACCCAATCATTCCAGGCTTCCCTTGATTGCATCCTCAAAATGGTGTAATTACGCTTGAATGCAGGACTTGGATATGGCGGTTCCATAGGTCCCAATGATTCTTCAGGTTCTGTATCCATACCAACGGGTGGATCCGATTTCAGGGGAATAAATGTATTGTTGAAAACACTTTGGGCTATAACTGGTGGAACTGGCCTGGGTGGTATACCCAAACGATCACGTAAACTTGCTATAACCGTATCCACTGTGGACTGCACGGAACTTAAATAACGTTCCCAAACTAAACGACCTTGACGTCGCATCAGCAAGAGATCACCGTCCTGGATTGCCCTCAATAGGAAGTGCAATTCTGTAATACGGGCTTTTGGCAACAGTAATGCTACTCGACGCCAATCAATTGTTTCACTGTAAGGTAGACGTACCTCATCGGCTCCCAGTATTACCGGTATCGCACCAGAACGTAAAGCTTCATAAAGACGTGCCAACATCAATGTTGAACTAACCCGTCTCTCCAGGGGTGGTAGAATTAAAGCGAAAGTGGATTCTTTTAAAATTTGTTTACGCGATGAATCGGTGCCGCACAATGCCCAGTCGACAACAGCATTATCATCTTGTTGTTCCGTTGCCGGAACACATTTGAATTGCAGAAGGAACTTGTCCAGTGTGGGACCTTTCGCCATTTCGGTCAGATGGTCCAATATGAAATCATCCAAAGGATGAGGTGATTGTAAGGGCTGATTTAATGGTCGCAATTCACCTTGGAATGACAGAAGGTAAGCACGTCTTGCTGGCACCATTGCGGCACATTCTTGCCAAACGTCACCGCCCGGAGGACCCAATATGGGTGGTACTATCAAGTCATAGTTTTGTCGGAATTGTGCCGCTTCGAATGATGATTGTACTACAATGGCACGCATTGTATTCTGATTGAGTAAAGCATTGGTGGATTTGGAATTGAGATTTCTTCGGGCAAGATTTAGGAGTACATGATTGCGTCCATCACCACCCCAATATGGTAGTTTGTAGATTTTATTCATATCGATGGCGTTGTATTTGTCTTGTACTCCATACACTGAACCACTTTTCTCTTTTTCTTCTTCCTCATGGGCTGCATAACGATTATTCTTCACCGATTCGCTTTCATACAAAGCTTCACCAATTAATACCAAATATATGCAAGCTTGTTTGGGATCTCTGACAATATGAGCGTTGTACCCCAATGTTTGTTTAATGGTTGTCCGTAGGAAACCATCGATTTCATAGCCGGGCTTTAAGACATTATATGTATCTGGGTCATAGAGATAAACGGGAAACCCCGAGGTCAAACTACAGCGTGAGTGATCGAAACAATTGTGCATTTCACATGTGACCATCGTTTGTAATGAGGTGGCAGGCATGTTGCGAGGTAAGGCATTTGGATACAAGGTACGTGGTAGTGCCAGGTCTGGTGTATTTCGCTGCACTGCTTCTTTTTGTGCCACCTGAGCTTGTTCAACCGATATTTTAAGTCTCTCCAGTTCGGTTTGTTCACGCATCAAATCTTGTTTGAGTTCTTCGATTTTTTGATTGCACTGTCCAATGTCGGATTGAAGCTTTTGACGACGTGCTTCCAGCTCGCGCAATTCAATGGAAACGGTGCTCTGTAAAATAGGAATATTGTGTTACCACAATATTTTTATTTTCCAACCTCCTCTCCACTTACCTTTATTCGGAGCAGCTCCTCAATTCTCATTTTCAAATCACTGGCTCGCATGGAGCTGAAATCTTCATAGGCATCCAGCAGAGGTCTTTGCCTATGCAAATCCAATTGGGGAACATCACTATCGGGCTATAAAATAAAAATAGCAACACAATTACCGCTTTGAACACTCATCTCACTCACACGCAAACACTTACATTTAGTAGATTCCGGTGAGCAAATAAGGGCAATAGAACCAACAACAAAAGTATCAACAATATACTTTTGTAGATCCGATAATGTCGAAACCAAGAATTAATACTGCCACAGACAACGGAAATAAATCCACCGAGGGAAATTGTTGTTGCCGATGTTGATGATGGTGGTGATACCATTGTTGGTTTTTCGCCAGTGTCTACTTCTAATAGGTGATAAGTGCTGATATTGGACGAAGATGATGATAAATGAGCCTGCTGATGTCCCGTATTGTTCGTGCTCATTTTGTCCAGTTACTGGTTGATGACTTGTTAGTTCACAAATCGTTCCCAAAGACGTACGCTGTTAACATCTTTTCATTGTATTGATGGAGTTGGAGTTTTTTCTTAATTATCACTAAAATTAAATTTATTAAAATATTTTAACAAATTAAGGAAACTAAAGTACACCGACCGTAAATACGCACCACAAACGTCGTCGTACCAAAGCCACACACTGAATGAATGAAGGCGCCTACGAAATTACAATGCCGACAGAGTTAAAAAAACGACGGCAAATAGGTTTCAAGACGTAACTGATAAAGCAGAATCAAAACAAAACGGCTGATAAAGGCCAAGAATCAAAACAAAATTGGCGAGGACTGTATAGGGCATTAGAAATCTATTGGCGGCAAAATGAACAGCTGACAAAATGTGAAAACTAAAGTTGAGTATACATCATCGATCGATTATGTTGGTATGGAACTCATAAGTGTGCTTTTCCACAGGCAGATTTTTATTTGGCAAATTTTTTGTTTTCTCTTTTGAAATTTTCGCTTGCTTTTCCATTAGCAAATTTTTCTTTGCCAAATTTGCGAAACAAAATACAAAAGAAAGAAAATAAAAGTCAAAAGTGTTTGCATTTTAAAGATTTTTTTTTAAAATTTTATTTATTTTTTATATATTTTTTTATATAAATTGCAAAAATTAAAAATTAAATTTCACTTGCACAAATTAAAGCAACAGGTTTGTAAACAAAAGCCGGCTGTGTGTCAGTAAAGCGAATAGGTTCAAAAGGAAATGTCAACAAAATTGTTTTCAACGAACAGAGCAAAGCAGAATTTGCGTGTACGGCAAATTCTGAACAGGCAAATTTTTGTTTTTCTTCCTCACACCCGTCTCGCCTACAAACTCAGTATTTGCCAAATAAAAATTTGCCTCTGGAAAAGCAGACTAAGGGATCTAGGCATTGTGTTTTCGAGTAATAAACAGGATGCGCAAAAATTCGCTCGCGAATGATTCAAAATACATTCTTTTCGTTTTGTGCTCATTTTAAGAATGAATTTATGGCGATAAACTCCCTACCAAACGAACATTCGCCAAAGAATGGTCGCACATACACTATTGATGATTGGGATTGGTGTTGAGAGTTTTTCTCTCTCTCTCATTGGTAAATTGAGAGTAATTAGAGTTGCGCAATTTTGTAACAAGCGTACTTTTTGTTCACAAAAGGTACGAATTGAATTGACGTACCAAAACAAAAAATAGATTTTTTTATTATTCGTGAATACATCAACGCTTAAATTATAACATATATTATTTATGCAACTAGCTGGTATAAATATTGGTCAATATTTCTCGATAATTATGATTTATTATCTTTTGAAGTAAAATTTTAGGTACTTTTTCGTACTTTTTTGTTCCTACCTGTGGCAATGTTTTCCAACTCCATCAATGAGAGAGAGAAAAAACTCTCAACACCAATCCCAACCACCAACAGTGTAAAACTGAGATAGAACGTATTTTAATCATTCTTCGCACCCTGGTAATAAACAATTTGTTTCAATGGGCGCAATTTCCTTTTTATTAATTTCTGTTTCGAGATGAGCTACATGATCAAAGTTACAATGAAAAGGAAAGTCAGAGAGATATTACATTCCCACCATTATGCGATGCGTTTCGCCTTTGGTTAAGCGGCTCATCAGGCATATTGTTGCCAAATTGCATCTACGAATTAAATTCAACCGTGTCAAGGTTCGTACATTTGGCATCACACCAGAACATTCCTTTTCAGAGCAGATTTTTTGTAGTGACGGACTTTTTTTCCATACCGACTACAATATATTTTTTTTAATGGTATACAACTGCATATTGCATATTTCCGCCTACCGCGTATATAGATAAAGATATTCCATTTGTGGAGTGTCTAAGGGTTATATCTTTAAAATTCACTAATATGGGTATTAATTTGAAGTGGCTGGAGTCTTGACTACAAAAATAATATAACTTTTAAGAAACCCAAAATTTCCAAGACGCGGGCTAGGAGAATTCCACTGGTACCCATAAAATGAATTTCTATTTAAACAGAATAGGTTAAATTAAGGGATATTTACCCACCAGTTGTTTAGTAGCTGCTTTCTCCTGAAAAGGGTAAAGTAGAAGAGAGGAAAAGGAAAGGAGTGGGTGGTATAGAAAGTAGTTACATGTTTTAGCTTGATCATGACATATGTTTGGTAAAGCTAAGTATTTTAACCCTTTGACGTATTTCCACGAGTCTGACTCGTGGTACAATTTCTGTGCCTAACATGATTATGATTCGATTCTCATAATAATAAGAATAAAACTAGTTAATGCCGTGCACAACATCTAATCTAAAATAAATAGTTTTATTACACGCATTCACATTTTGTTTCGTTTTGCGGCTGTTCTTAAGTCTGCTTTTCCACAGGCAGATTTTTATTTGGCAAATACTGAGTTTGTTGGCGAGAGGGGCGCGAGGAAGAAAAACAAAAATTTGCCTGTTCGGAATTTGCCGTACACGCAAATTCTGCTTTGCTCTGTTCGTTGAAAACAATTTTGTTGGCATCCTTTTGAACCTATTCGCTTTACTGACACACAGCCGGATTTTGTTTACAAACCTGTTGTTTTAATTTGTGCAAGTGAAATTTAATTTTTAATATTTGCAATTTATATAATAAAATATATAAAAAATAAATAAAATATTAAAAAAATCTTTAAAATGCAAACACTTTTGACGTTTTTTTTTTCTTTCTTTTGTACTTTGATTCGCAAATTTGGCAAAGAAAAATTTGGTAATGGAAAAGCAAGCGAAAATTTCAAAAGAGAAAACAAAAAATTTGCCAAATAAAAATCTGCCTGTGGAAAAGCAGACTAAGCATCAAAACCGGTTTACTTAGTGCAAGTTGTGTTCTAACAGTTGGAAGCGAACTTCGTTGCGCTAATTGATACGTCAAAGGGTTAATGGGATCTATTCCGGAGAAAAAAAGCTTGAGTATCTTTTTCGTGTGTATAACAAAAAAGGAACACTGGAGGTAGTGGCTTTTGCCAAATAATAAATATACGCAACAGGTTCTTGTGTTTATTTGAAAATGTTTCAACAAATAACAAAAACGCGAAAAATCAATTATTTTTTTTAATCGAGTAGGGAATACCATGAAATGTTAGGTATGTATGAATACTTACTTAGTTGGCTTGCGACAGAGCTTTCGTTCCATAAGCCGGGTTTAAAAAAGATTTCCAGCCGCGTCGGTCTTTTGTGCAGTTTTTCCAGTTTGAAAGATCATATTCGGCAATGATGTCTTCCACTTGATCTTTCCATCTTATTCGTGGCCTTACCCTTCTGCGTGAACCATCAGCTGGTTAGCTTTTGTATACCTTTTGGGCTGGGACATCTTCATCCATTCTCACAACATGACCTAGCCAACGTAGTCGCTGCTCAATACGTCTAACAATGCCGAAGTCCGAGAATAGCTGGTACAGCTCATGGTTCATTCGACGGCGATATTCACCGTCAACGCAGATCGGTCCATAGATCTTTCGGAGAATTTTTCTCTCTAACACTCCAAGAGCTGCCTTATCTGCTTGCGTAAGTGCCCATGCTTCAGATCCATATAATAGCACGGGTAGTATCAGCGTCTTGTAGTGTGTGAGTTTGGTCTGGCGGGAGGTGGTCTTCCTTTTGAGTTGCTCACTCAGACCATAGTAGCATCTATCCTTCTCCGAATTTCAAAACTAATGTCATTGGTTTTATTTATGGTGGTACTAAGGTATATAAAATATTTGACTACCTTGAAGCTGTAGTTCTCAAGTTCCACAGTTGGTCCGAGTCAGAACTCCCTCCAATATAGGAATTGATGATTCTGCCTTCTAGCATTCCATTATTCAATTGAGAGCAGAAATGTAGAGAGTGCGGAATGAATGGAATCCATTTTCTCAATGTAGAAGATGGAATTGTCCATATTCTTCTTGATGTGTTGAATTATCTTTATAATAAAACAGAGTTCTTGTAGGAAGCCGACCTTCGGAATTTAAGACTTTCTTTTACGGAAATCGAATAGTGCAATCTAAGTCTTACGTAACGTTACGTCTTCCATTAATTATTTAGCATGAAGAACATTTCAAACTGTAAACAAAAATAAAATTTTCAATAATGCAGTTCTGTTGTACGTTACGCTCATCTTTATCGGCCACTGTTGTATCCGTCTCCTTGCATTCCTAAATAACTACATTACGTCTTCCAGTAATTACAAATCAAATTTCAATCAGAGCTGTTCAAACTGAACAATAGAATATTGTCGATAATACAGTTCGTCTAGCTGTCTCTCTCCCACCTCATTCGTAAACTTTCGGTTATACCACTTTGAGTTAATCTTTATCGGCCATTTTGCCTTCTCCTCCCATTCGTTAGTAGGTGGAACGTTTTTCAATTATTCTTCTGTCGATAATGCAGTTAATCGATTATCAGCTGTCTCCCTCCCACCTCATTCGTAAACAACACGGTTTCCATTTAGTCTCTCTCCCACCTCATTCGTAAACTTTCGGTTATACCACTTTGAGTTCATCTTTATCGGCCATTTTGTCTTCTCCTTTCATTCGTTAGGAGGTGGAACGTTTTTCAATTTTTCTTCAGTCGTTGAGAAAGGCGCGAGAAAAGGATCTTCGTGTTGATTTGTTTTTAATTTGTTGTGAAATAGTTTGAAAAATAAAATATCTGTTTGTATTGTTAACCGAAGAATGAATTAAAATGTCATCAGGAAGCAGTAAATTGCCGCTGGAAACTCAAATTATACGCCTGGGAGAGAAACATAATATTTCGCAACTGCAGCTGTTGATCGAGCAGACTTCAGCAAAGCAAGTGAGTTTGATGGAATGGCTACCTCTCAGTAACCCATACATCCGGAAGAACGAATATATCTAAACGCTTCCTGTGTAACATTTATCTGAGAGGTTCCCGAAAAGTCAATTGCAATTCCATTGGATCCAATTTAAATCACTAATTCTTTATAAATCATTCCAGCTCACAACAATACTCTCCAGTAAATTGGGTAGAAATGATTGTACAACACTGTGGAACTATCTGCTACAAGGCTTCCATCCCAATAACCATGACTCGAAGGAGAAACGATTTGCATGTGTCAAATGTTTTCTCGATGGCCTGCTCCGGGTGGAGTTAAGCTATAAACAAATGTATGATTTAATTACCCGCCTATGTCAGGATTTAAATACATTTCCCAGTGATCAATTGATTGAAATTCTGGAACATTGTATAGACGGTCTACGTATGGGTGATCCGAAATGTGTTGGCTGGAAAGATCTACTGCCGGAAACATTAAATGTATTGGCGACAATGCCACATTTAAATGTAAACGGGGTCACAATGAGCGGCAGTGAATATCGTGATACAACTGTGAAGAACTTGTGCTCAATGAAATGGCCAAATGAAGTGATGACACCCATTGCCGATATGTTCAAGTAAGTTCAGATTACTTTAAAAGGTCCATGCTTCCCCAAATTATAGTTTCATCTATTGGGGATATCCTATCACGATCCGAAAGAAGGCTATACTTGAACCCTTGACATAATTCAATTTGAAGGCCTGGTTGTGGGTCTTTTTTAAATTGTTACTATATGTACTATATGAGGCACTATATAGAAGAATGTCTTAAAACTCTGAACAAAGCCGGAATCTAAATACCGAATTATCGGTAAGAATATTCCAAAAATTATGTTGTTGTAATCAGGACCTCAAACGCTTCTAAATTATATCCATGCAACAAAATTTCTGGTTCTGTAATAGCCTAGACAGACGACAGCCTTAATTTGCATTAACAGCCTTAATTCAATTAACTTGTACATTATCCTTATTTTTATGTGTTGTTAATGCACAAAATCAAACTGAATTTATACTGAATTAGGCAATTTCAATATGGCAATGCTGTCGAAAATTAATTGTTTCTTGTCAAATTTATTTATATTTATGAAAATAAAAATAAGAATTGAAGGCAAATTTTAACCAGTTTTTAAATTGGAAGCTGTTTTGCTAAGATCATAGTTGCTATTCCTCCTTTATGTCATGTATCTATTTCCTAAAGATGTAATCCCGAAAAATATCGAAACAAATGTAAAAAATTTCATACTACACACAGACAAACAATTGTTTTGAAGCAAAAAACTGTTTCGTAAATGCAGAAACTCTCGTCTGTCAGGGGTAAATATTAATTCAAATTATGAACTTTTTAATGCAAATTAAGGCTGTCGTCTGTCTATGGTATAAATTTCTTTCCCAAAAATATAAATTAATTATATAAAAAACCAGCAGGCCCGGCAAACGTTGTCTTGCATAGCAATATTGTTGATGTACAATCCACATAATTATAGCCCACTATTAAGTTAGCTTTTTCTACCCTCCACGATTTGAGATAGATACCCTCACGATATTTTGAAGATCTTGGCCACGGTTTTCAACAGAATTGCTATTAATTTAACATAGGGTGCACTTTTTAAGCAGAAAATCTCTTTACTTAAAAATATCAATATTGGCCCTCAATTTTCGGTATTTGACTTTGATTTTGATTTTATGTTTTGAATGATCATTGAGTAGAAAATGTTCCCAACAAAATTTGCCCAAGCTTCCGAAAAGCCTCCATATAATGACACTCAACATTATACGATCCTTTGGGGATTTGTGCACGTTTTGGTAGCATTAATCCTACTAAAAATATTGATACACTCTTCTATTTTGGGGGGTTTGGTCACGTGTTTAAATCAAATTGGCTGTAATTCTATAATTTAGATGATCAGTGAGTACAAAATCTCTTTGCAAATCTCGGTCCACGTTTCCGGGTAGCACCCATATAATGGTTTGCGAAAATTATCTATTTAGGTCCAAGTTTTGATATAGCAATACATACAGGTTTCGCCCCATTTTCGGTATTATAAAGATATTGACCGAATTGTGTATAATTAGGCTTAACGGATTCCTGTGAATAAAAAGAAATTATGCAGAAATTGCGCACTATAACTAAACGTTTTAAAAAGACGCCATGACTATTTTTCCCGTTCAATTTTCGGTATATTGAATTTCTTACCACCGTTTTCCAACCTGAGTGTTGTCAGTAGTTGGCATGTTCAATACGAATAATTAACATCGGACGGAGGTTTTGGTATAACCTTCAAATTAGATACCATGGCTTGGCTATTTTTTCTATTATGGCTGATTTTTGGTTCGTTGTTCTCTTTCCAGCTGAGCTTAATGATAAATTTTAGCAAATAAAATATCTTGTATATTAGTTTTCTTTGTGATACACATTTTTGGTATCGGATATATGCGAGGTGTTCTGTTTGTGAGTTCAAATATATTGGAAAACGAAAAACATGTTCCTATTATTATTAAGAATCTAGGGTTTGGATCTTAAAATCCGAATACCCTGAATGGACACGAACTCGATTCAGAATGTCATTTGTCCCAAAATCGTGAATTCTATGGAAAACGTGTACATGCAATGATCGCTTGTACATTCAATGATATACTTTGTTGTATTCTCACATAAAATATTTTCAATATAATGTCAATCCAATAATTTTTTTTTTTTTTTTTGAAAATTTTCAATAATTTGCAAACCTTAAAGAATGATACACTTCTCGCCCAAAATATCTCAAAATAACAACTATGCAATCAAGATAGCTCGATACTAAAGTCGTGGAAATGCAGATATGCTTCATAATATTTGTTTGCAAATTTTTCGCGGTTTTCGATATTTTCTCATCTTTTAAAGCTTCCCTGGACCTCCACGAACATTTCAAGACTAAGATAAGATAAATCCGTTCAGCCGTTCTCGAGTTTTAGCGACCAATGTTTGGTCGTCCCCGTTTTGGCGTTTTTATTATTATTGATTTAAAAAATTGTTTCTTGCCTGCTTGATTTATCAAAACCAATATTTTGCATTTTTTTACTGCTAAACCTTCCGGTAAACAATGCGAATACAACACAAAAGAAATTATTAAATTCCGATGAACCGTTCTCTAGTTTTTAGCAGACAAGGCATATCATTTCATTTTTATATATATAAGAGATTAATCATCACGGCCGGGCTCGAAACTACGATTGTCTCCTACCCTTTCAATTTTTTAATCAATTTCCATTTTTTTAGGGAACTTCACCTAACACCCAGTGAAACACTTGTGGTTTTGAACAAATTTTCTGGTTGTCTACAATCGATGTCTCCCGATGCTTTACCGGCATTAAGCTTTCAATTATTCTCTATGTGCTCCACAGCATCACAAATAATCATACCCATTTTGGCACTGGAGAAATATTTCCATCGTTTTTATTATAAGAAGCTATTTGATGACATGAGTAGCAATTCCACTGATTTTGATAGTATTGGTGAGTAACAAAATCCACCCAAATTTTGTATTTTTTTCCAAGTAATATAAATTATTTCAGATGCATTTTCCGATCGAGAATTGCGTGAAGCAGAAGAAACTATATTGCATCATTTGAATTATTGTACCCAATACAAGATCAGTGAAATACAAATGTCCATTGTCCTAAGGGTGAGCAGGAACACATTGAAAACATTTTCATTAATTACATATTAATTCAAAATCATATCCCCCTCTTAGAATTTTCTAGCGATGCCGGATGTTATTCTAACACCATTTGTCCTAAGTGCCATATTGTCCATGTCCTCGGCAAATCGTGAACCTGATTCACGTCTTTCCGCCTCTGTATTGTTACCGTTTTTACGTAGTGTAATTCGCAATAATCATGAAGAGAATGTTTTATCTGAATATTCAGTGTGGTGTCGTGATAGCCTACAACGTAAAAATGTTGATTTGGAACAAATCTTTACAGTACTTATCGACCAGAATAAGGATGGTAAAGATACCATTACACCGGGCTTGGTGAATTTAGCCTTTGTTTTACTAAAAGCTA